>NC_039364.1:103060726-103660726 GCF_003573695.1 Papaver somniferum
TTAAGAAAATAGTTGTGCAAGTCAATTTATTTTGGTTTGTATGTATTGTTTATGGATTAACGAAATACGAGATCATTTGTTTAGTCCAAATTGATTCCGGATAATAGAAACTAAGTTAATTATGATCTTAGTTAGACTTATCAAATTGGAGGATTCGGTTATTCAAGTCTAATAGAATGCCTTGACAAGAAAAACTAGTTAACTAACCTAGTGTTTGTCTTGTCTAAAGAGAAAGGTCTAAGTTATTAAAGCCTAATGAGAGAAATAAAGTTAATTCTGATCTTTATTTTGGTCTTATCGAAATGAACCGATGGTGTATACGTAAAAGATATTTTTTTTTACAATCGCGGTTTAACAAGGGAATTAAATTTCTTAGTCAAATTTTTAAACTATTAGGGAAGATTGCTTCGAGAAATTGTTTCCTTGATAATATATTAAAACTAAATTACTTGTAGTTTCGGTTTTAATATTGGTCATCTAAAGTGGTATGTGAAACCTTCGTGCTTAACTCTTACAGGTTGTTTACAAGTCTTTTAGATTTGTAAGATCCTTCCGGTTTGTCCTTTATTTTCTCTAACCTTTGTCATTTTGTGACAAAAGGGGGGAGAAATATATGGATTAAACAAGATATCTCCAATCACCAAGGAAAGGATTATTCTGCTTAAACGTTATATCTAAGGAAAGAGTAAAGCATTGACTAAGAGGGAGAAACATATCATATTGTTGTTGTTGTATTCTGACTACCAAAGGGGGAATAACAAAGATATTCGGATTGAATATTTACATAGCTTACCTCTGGGGGGGGGGGGGGGGTAAAAAAAAATTTATTCAAATGTCAACAACGTCATTTATTGATTGAATATATGCAGGTTTTTGTGTCGTTGAAATTTGGAATCAAGTGTATGTAAAATGAATTCTTATGTAATTTGTTGATCCATTGTAATAAGAGTTTTGTCACTAAAATTGACAAATAGGGAGATTGTTAGAGCATAGCTCGGTTGAACTCACCAAGCGTTGGTATGTCAAGTTTGGTTGTCATATTTTAGTGTGTCAAAACTCATCTAAAGTCGTTTGATTATATACTAGAGTCAATTTCCTTTAGGTTAGACTAGAAAGTCTAGGAATTTTGAGACATACAAGTGTACTCTGAAGACCTGAAGAATGTGAAGAAGTAGCGAACTACAACGACGACATCATCCTTACACTTGAGGTTAGTAATATTGAATTGAACTGTTTTATTCCTAACGTATCTTTCAAGTTGTGTTGTCTTGAAAACATAACTGCGAAGCTGTGTATACTGTACATTTTGTATAATACTCTAGTGATGTGACATGGTCATATTCGTATGATCGTAGTATTAGGTAATTAGACTATGAAGTATAACGCTTATATTTTGAACTTCGTAGATATGACATCGACATAATCTTGTATATATTGTTATGATTATGTGTATGTGTTATGGTGAAGATTTCATCCTAGGAAACAATGTTTTACATTCGTTTAAATAAAGTACATTCATGAACTTGTTTCGTGAATCAAAAGGGAAATCATTAGGCTTATTGGTCCGGCTATTCATTGCAAATCTTTGGATGACCAATATGTGTGAGATGGTAGAACCGATCGTAACTATGTTATGTATCTTGGTATAACTAGGTCCCGGGGTTTTTCTACATTTGTGGTTTCCTCGTTAACAAAATTTCTGGTGTCTGTGTTATTTCTTTGTTTATATAATTGAGATATCACAGGTTGTGCGTAGTTAAACCACAGTTGATAAATCCTACCTTGCTTGTAGGATAGAACTTGATTGACACTCGTCCATTGGTCTTTGGTACCATATGAGTTATTCTCATATCAATCAGTCTCACGGATTTCTATCTAGTTGATTTACTGATTGTATTGAGAAAGAGATAAAGCTCTTTGATATATTTCTTGATTGAGTCTCGCCTTTAAGTTGGTGCGCTCGGAATTATATTGGAGTTTAGTCCATACAGATTGCCGAACGAAATATTGGGTGTGGTTGTTATACCCCCGCGTTTTCAATTGGTATCAGAGCAGGCAAACATGCTAAGACCTCATAAGTCTGTGTTTGTAGCAATCTGACTCTATGAACATAATTGCAATCTCTATAAACGTACCGCTAGTCTTCGATGACTCGATGGATTTGAGCATATATATGTGTTTACGTTCGTGAACTTGGTTATTATCTCATATATGCTCAAAAGTCAAGTCTATTTTGTCTTTATGCAAATATTGATAAAAGATAAAATAAACTTTTTGAGAAAATTCCGCAGTATTGATCTTTCCCTGATTCATTCTTTTCTCGTAAAAGTAAGGTCCTTCATGTTGTTATCTTGGTAATGACATCAAATGGGGGAGAGTTCTTAAATGAACTTGTGCTTAATTGATAAATCTTTGTGGGGAGAGTGGTTGTGGAATTTGAAGGGGTTAACTTTGTTTTGGGGTAAAACCTAATTCTGCTGTTTTTGGTAAATTTGGGTGTGTTGATGAGAAACGAATTCAAACCCTAAAAAAATGTACTGCACAGGAGTACTTTTAGATTCGAGAGATCAATCTGTAAGACTCTGGCCTAAACCAAGAAATGGCCATTCCAGATTCAATTCGGTCACAAAGTGAAGGAGAAGGGGTTGATCTTAGGGAGGGAAGCGAAGAAGGTGTTTGAGATCGGAATGTTGAATTATGAAGGTATGGTTGTTTTATGACTTGCATCAGAATGTGAAACTGGCTTGCAGAACGTAAGTTATCAGTTCTCGGTGTTTTCTGGATACTTGTGTCGATCACTTCTTTTTCTTGTCTAAATAGGTTAAAACCTATTTATACAAGTCATGGTTGAGCGCACACCCTGATCTCATAGGAAGTGGAGGAAGTTAAGTAGTGGAGAAGTTAGGATTGTGTAAAAGTGGCGACAATCGTGTCTCCATCATGGGGAGGATCGGTCAGCCTTACTCCCACGACTCCTTTACTTCTATTAACCGTCCGCCTTCCCTGAAACTTTCTCGTAATGGGCGTGTTGCACGTCGCACGTCGTAAACCACCAGACTAATACCCCAGTAAGCGTCCCCCAGTTTGTGACATGTTTGATGTCTCGAGTAAGTGGGCCAAGTCGTGTGACTTGACGTTTAAAGCAGCACATAATGCTTTTAGATCAAATAGCAAAACTATTTGTGGAATCAATATTTATAAAACATAGTTTTGTAGTCGATGCATATAAAGCATCGCTTTTAAACAAGAAGCTGAAAATGATTGATGTTCATGAAGCATCATGTTAGCCAAGTTGAGTGGCTGAGACGATTTGCGGCAGTTAATGACTGTTGTTGAATCATACAAGTAGCGTGAATGGCCACTTTTGAGTGATCTTTTGGGATCCCTATGAACGAGCCATGACTTGGCCGATCGTTCCCTGTGAAGGAGGGATGGCCGCTGATCGCGACATTACCCTGTCGGCCTCCTGAAAATAAATCTAGATCATCCGACTAGGCTAGAGAAGTTGGATGGACGAGATGATTTGCGGAAGTCATTGATTCAAATTAGGGTTTAGGACCCGTGTGGTCAACCCTATTTTGGCTAAACGACTTGGGGTGTTTTTCGCTGATTTGGACAAGTCGATTGAGTACACATAAAAATGGGTTTCCGGCGGGCATGCCAGCACCTCATTGGCCACCTGAAATTAGATCTAGGTTATCCGACTAGGCTGGCGAAGATGGACGGTCGTGATCGATTTGCGACAGTTGTGTAATGCTGCTGACTCGATTTAGGGTTTAAAGAACGCGCGATCACCCTACTTTGGGCAAGCGGTTTGACGCGCTCCGGGATTGCTATGTGTAGTTCGACCGACCAGGGATGAAGGCGAGTCGTCGATGATCATAACTATACCTCTTTGATCATTTGAAAGAAGATCTAAATCGTCCAACTAGGACGGATGTGATGGGTTTGAGACCGTTATGGTCGGTCTTAGCTCGTTTGAGCTTTCTTTCAACAGCGCGATCACCCTGGTTCTCGCTAACGTTCATGGGTGTTGCGGGTGAACTAAAGGAATTTCGATCGGCTGGGATGCTAGTGGGCCCGCCGGTGGACATTATGGAGGTTGCTTAGTTCCGCTAGGAAGAGGCTAACCTTGTTGAATTGTGTGGACAAATCGTGTGTCCGTGATCGCTTTTGAGATTGACATGGGCAGTATAGATTAGATTCATTAAGGAATTAGGCGCATCGCCAACCAACTTCCAACTTTATGTAAAAGTGCATGTCGCGGGTTTAAAGCGATCTGATTGGACGATAGTAAAGGGGGCGGCAAGCAGTAATATGGAGTATGGCCGGCCGTCCACTGGTGGCGCCTACTGAGACGAATTGGTTGGCCGAATGGCGCGGCCACGCCTCCTCTTGTTGCTGCTCCTATTTGCCGCAGCTCCTCTTTATTTCTTGTTTTCTGATTTCTGGTTGGACTTTGCTCCTACTAGCTCCATGGAGGATTAATTTCCTAGCTTACCTAGGCTTGGTGCGCAGGGCGCAAAAACCTAATTTTTGCAAATTGATAAAATTAGGTTAAATGACTGAATTTTGCGGGTTGCCGCAAAACCAATCAATTTTTTGGTGAATTTTCTGAGCTCATACAAAATCACTAGTTATGTTTCAGATGACATCATAACTTTGCGTGCCTCTAATTGAGTATTTCCATGCATATCTTAATCCTAGCACTTCGGGAAATTCATGTTACTCAGTTGCGAGCAAACATTAATTGTCATGCCATGTCAAGATCAAGAGTTCGGCTGAGAACATTGCATAGAATGAATACTCGGCAGGCTCCAGCATTAGTGAGTAATGCAACTAGGATCTTAAATACTCATTAGGCTCTATACTAGTGAAAAATTCATTCAGGATCTTGAGTTTCAATATAATATGAAAATAGACATAAGCACTCATCAGATTCTGATATATTCTTCAAATTCCTTGCAGAATATGGACATATCAAGGTCTACTACTTCTGATGTTGGTCAGGTAGGCAGACTTTTACAGTTTTTGCCCTATACTAAAAACCACCATCAACATTAAGCCCTTGCTTAGCACGTAATAGTGACATTGTTGCGTCGTAAGCATTAGATGGTGACATACGAAATTAAAATTGAAAAGACAAAGCAGGTAGATATTACTAGGAAAATTCTAATCGGCCTTCAACAGCGGGATTATGCGGCCAGTGGCCTTCGTAGTAGCGTGTTGCTAGCTCAGCTAAGGGTACGAGTGCGGTGCGCCCAGCCGTTTATTCCAGTTCATGGAGCAAGAAGAAATACTTCTTCTGTTCGAACTCTAGAAACTTTGTTCGTATGAAAAGGGGTATCGACCCTCTTCTGTTTTTTGTTGCTCGTCCGTCTCCGTGCTTTCACCTACAGCAGCCGGCTCCTCTTCATCACTGTCATCAGCTCCATCACAAGCGTGCCGATCGTCAGCAGCAGGGTAAGTTCATCTTGTCTTCGTATTTTAGATGTGAGTGTAATATCCATGAGTAGTTGATCAAGCTTGGACATTTAGTTCGGTGTGAATGACGTTCCTTGTTAGTAGTGGCAGAACAAGCATCAATGGCAACAAAGCAATCTCCAATAAATATAATCAGCAGCAAGGCGAGCCAGGAGAACTCAAGGTAGGTGCTTTTTTTTTCTTTTGCGCATATAGACAACAATACCATCGATCTTCTACAGAATATGTAATAAGGTTCTGTCTCTAGAAGAATGAGTATCTAACCTCTCCAGTGGATTTCAAAATTTACCAAACTTCATTGCACTCCTGGGAGGGATGGATGAAATATATGTTCGGCAATGGTCATGTCAGGGCTAATCTTAGAAAGTGTAGCTGCGTTGTTGATCTGTCCTTGACTTTAAGTTGTTTGGTGCCTGGAATGAGGCTTATTATTTCCCTTCTGGTTGTGATGATAATATGTTGTGGATGCTTGTATGGTTAAATTCTTCCGGAGCCGTTGGGTGAAGTAGACGAGGAGAGGCGTTCCGCCGCCAACGTGCTGCTATCAAGTCTTCAAGAACTTCGTTCCAAGCAACATCCTTTGAACCATATTCTGAATCTTGGACTGTTGTATGGAATATGATACGATGAGCAGTCCCCAGTTACACTTCTGTTTGGTTACTAGAGTTGTACTTTTTGAGCCGGCTTGGGAATACAACATGTTCTTGCAAGGAGTTTTAGATGCGTGCTAGATCCGATGGCGTGGACGGATATGTAAAAATATCTCTGTGGCGTACTTTTGGAGTCTCTGATGCACGTGTACGGCTTCATGTTGAGAAATTCATGCGGCTCGTAATGCTTTGATAGTGATGATACTGATATCAGAAATAACTTGGTTGAGGGATGTGAAGGCATCTTGTGCTGGCAGTCCCAAGTGTAATTATCCTGATCCTATTTTCTCCTGAAAGATTTACTTCCATTGCATTTGCTGGTAAAGTGGTTGACGAACTGAAGAAGGAGGCAGTCTTTTGGATTCGTCACTTATTGGTCAACGGGCGGGAGTCGCACTTGATAGATCTGTATTGTATCCAAACTTTTGGAAGACCATGCACCCCCTTCACTAGGAAATTGGAAATCTATAAACACATAATATGACTTTGTCGACGATGTGGTTGTTGATGCGCATCTTCGTGCAGGCCTTGGGTAGGCGGCACTGAGTAGGTGATATGGCAGGCATGATGCGGTTGGTATGTGTGGGTTGTTGAGGCGCGACTTTCCTCTTTGATTCTTCACTAACAACAACGCTTATGGATGGTTGAGCCAGATACTGCTAGTTGTTCACGCGCCTTCCAGATAGGGGGCGATGATATCCTTACGCTACATCTTTGAAGAGTGGTGACCCTGTCACGATTTCTTGGTTGAACATCTCTTCTGAGTTGAAGAGGTCCTTGATGGTGAAGGGATTCCGTGTTGAGCCTCAGTCCCCAGGTGTGGTTTACGTGATTCTATCTTATATGGTCGGTGGGTTTACCATAATAAAGATATCACCATATTGCCTCCGTACTGGTGACTCTATTACTTCCTCCATGGGAAAATAAAATATGCATAAGTTCGGATTACCTTTATCCGTAATTGTTGTTGTTATGGTGAAGCTCTGGATGGTATCAACAAACGAGCAACAATGGTTCTTGGCAGCAACTGTGATTAGAAGAGACTGTGTTTTCGTGGGAACAAAACAGCTTGGATGGAGCTTGGATGGCTGCGGTCACGATCCTTGTTAGGGAGGAGCAGTGACTACGGGCACAAATCTTGGCAGGGACGAGTGGTGGCTACAGGCACGGCAGGGAGAGGCGTGGTGATAGTAGTTATGGGCTTTGATAACCATGACCATGAATCTTGGATGAGCGAAGAAGCACAAGTAATGGTATCTACATCCACGAGCTTTAGGCGAGCATATGCGGTGATGCTAGACACGACCACGAACATTAAAAGGATTTGATCGGCCGTTATGTCCCGAAGGATGATTTTCTTCCTTTCATATAACTTACATACGTGAGTTTTATTTCTCCTTCTATTATTTTCAGTGAAACAGCCCCTCTTTGATTCCCTGGCGGAAGCTCGCCTATTGTTGCTTGCCTGATACGACACGGTTGAGAGATGCAAATATGTCTTGACGTTGCGCTTTGGAGAAATACAGAATCTCACATAAATGCTCCATCGTGAATTGTACAGTTTTGTGGACGGAGTCCCCAGAAATCATGCAGCTCCTGATGGGAATAGGATCTTTGTGGACTACCTCAGTGCTTAGTTGAAGTTATTCTACATCTACCTTCTCTTTGAAAATGCTCTTCAATTTGTTGCACTCGCTGGTGGGGTGATTGACGAACCTATGGTAACGGCAATATTTGGGATTTGCCATTTCTTCTTCGGTTGGAGGACGTCTGGTAGGAGGTAGCTTGATGACGCCATCTTGAATCCATGCTTCTAAGAGTTCGATTACCTCTTCAATTGGACACGGGAAAATTAGAGCAGCCTCTCCAGTTTCTTGTTGTTGTGCAGGCGTCTTAGTCACAGCCTTCCCGGTTTGTGTTGTCTGCTGCGTTGGTGCTGCACGTTTGGGTTGTTGATAGACGTTCCCCAGATGCATTCTCTTTCCATCCTTACTAGCGATTGGCTGGAGGTTGGATCTTTTATTGGAAGGACGCTTGCTTTCCTTAACATCTTTACGGGCTTCTTCATCTTGGGACGGTTCGGATCGACTGAGTAAAGCAGCAGCGGATATCTTAGCAGCTTCTGATGCAATATGGGAATTGATATTTTCCAAGAAGGATGCACATAATGAAATCACATTTTCATTGCGAGGACGCTGATGAGAACGTGATAAATCCCACGAGTCTTCTTTCTGAGCTTGAGGAAATATCTCTTTATCTTCATGAGTAGACAAGTTAGGTTGGTGGATACCTTTCCATTCAAAGTGACCATGGCCTTCACCTTCCTCACCAAGAATATGAATATGAATCTAGGAAAAAAGACTACTACCATCAGTACTGATCCAAAATGGATTGTTGATGGAGTTTCCTCCAGAATGAATACGTGTTGGTTCCGTTGATAGTTGATCCGTGAGGACTTCCAGAAGCGTAAATACTTCATCATGCGTCTTGAAAAGAGTAGCTTGATTCCTGATAATATCATTCAGGATTTTCGTCAAATCGTGAATAGTTGTTAAATATTGAGACTCCATAGCCTCGACAAGGGTTTTGAATGAAAGAACGGATTCAGGAATAACATGTGAAGTATTGTCAGTGCTAGGAGAATTAAAATTGGGATTGAGGGTTTATGAACCATTCCTAAGATCAACCATCTTGAAATATTTAGGAAATTGAAAATGGAATAGGGAAAATGATTTTTTGCAACCGAGAGATTAATCTGTGGTCGCCAGGTTCTTTGGGGTAAAAACCGATTATGATGTTTTTGGTAAATTTGGGTGTGTTGATGAGAAACGAATTCAAAACCTAAACAAATGTACTGCACATGAGTACTTTTATATTCGAGAGATCAATCTGTAAGACTCTGGCCTAAACCAAGAAATGGTCGTTCCAGATTCAATCCGGTCACAAAGTGAAGGAGAAGGGGTTGATCTTAGGGGGGGAAGCGAAGAAGGTGTTTGAGATCAGAATGGTGAATTATGAAGGTATGGCTGTTTTATGACTTGTATCAGAATGTGAAACTGGCTTGCAAAATGTAAGCTATCAGTTCTCAGTGTTTTCTAGATACTTGTGTTGATCACTTCTTTTTTTGTCGAAATAGGTTAAAACCTATTTATACAAGTCATGATTGAGCGCACACCCTGATCTCGTAGGAAGTGGAGGCAGTTAAGTAATGGAGAAGTGAGTATTGTGTAAAAGTGGCGACAATCGTGTCTCCATCATGGGGAGGACCGGTCAGCCTTACTCCCACTACTCTTTTCCTTCTATTAACCGTCCGCCTTTCCTGACACTTTCTCGTAATGGGTGTGTTGCACGCCGTACTCCGTAAACCACCAGACCAATACCCCAGTAAGCATCCCGCTTGAATCGTATAGCCAACTTGAGTGGCTGAGACGATTTGCGGCAGTTAATGACTGATGTTGAATCATACAAGTAGCGCGAGTGTCCACTTTTGAGTGATCGTCTGGGATCCCTATGAACGAGCCATGACTTGGCCGATCGTTCCCTGTGAAGGAGGGATCGCCGGTGATCGCGACATTACCCTGTCAGCCTCATGAAAATAAATCTAGACCATCCGACTAGGCTAGCGAAGTTGGATGGACGAGATGATTTGCGGCAGTTGTTTACTGCCATTGATTCAAATTAGGGTTTAGAAGCCGTGTGGCCAACCCTATTTTGGCTAAACGATTTGGGGTGTTTGTCGCTGATTTGGACAAGGCGGTTGAGTACACATAAAGATGGGTTGCAGGCGGGCATGCCAGCACCTTATTGGCCACCTGAAATTAGATCTAGGCCGTCCGACTAGGCTGGTGAAGATGGACGGCCGTGATCGATTTGCGACAGTTTTGTAATGTCGCTGACTCAATTTAGGGTTTAAAGAATGCGCTATCACCCTACTTTGGGCAAGCGGTTTGACGCACTCCTGGATTGCTATGTGTATTTCGACCGACCAGGGATGAAGGCGAGTCATCGGTGATCATAACTATACCTCTTTGATCGTTTGAAAGAAGATCTAAACCGTCCAACTAGGCCTGCTAAGTTGGTAGGATGTGATGGGTTTGAGACCGTTATGGTCGGTCTTAGCTCGTTTGAGCTTTCTTTCAACAGTGCGATCACCCTAGTTCTCGCTAATGTTCAGGGGTGTTGCGGGTGAACTAAAGGAATTATGATTGGCTGGGATGCTAGTGGGCCCGCCGGTGGACATTATGGAGGTTGCTTAGTTCCGCTAGGAAGAGGCTAAGCTTGTTGAATTGTGTGGCCGTGATCGTTTTTTAGACTGACATGGGCACTCTAGATTAGATTCCTTAAGGAATTAGGCGCATATCCAACCAACTTCCAACTTTATTTAAAAGTGCGTGTGGCGGGTTTAAAGCGATCTGATTGGCCGATGAGAAAGGTGGCGGCAAGCAGCAACATGGAGTGTGGCCGGCCGGCCACAGGTGGCGCCTGCTGAGACGAATTGGTTGGCCGAATGGCGCGGCCACGCCTCCTCTTGCTGCTGCTCCTATTTGTTGCATCTCCTCTTTATTTCTTGTTTTCTGATTTCTGGTAGGACTTTGCTCCCACTACTCCATGGCGGATTAATTTCCTAGCTTACCTAGGCTTGGTGCACAGGGCGCAAAAAACTAATTTTTGCAAATTGATAAAATTAGGTTAAAGGACTGAATTTTGCGGGTTTCCGCAAAACCAATCATTGTTTTTGGTGAATTTTGTGAGCTCATACAAAATCACTAGTTATGTTTCAGAGGGCTTCATAACTTTGCGTGCCTCTAATTGAGTATTTCCATGCATATCTTAATCCTAGCACTTCGGGAAATTCATGCATACTCAGTTGCGAGCAAACATTAATTGTCATGCCATGTCAAGATCAGGAGTTCGGCTGGGAACATTGCATAGAATGAATACTCGGCGGGCTCCAGCATTAGTGAGTAATGCAACTAGGAGCTTAAATACTCATTAGGCTCTATACTAGTGAACAATCCATCTAGGATCTTGAGTTTCAAAATAATATGAAAAGAGACATAGGCACTCATCAGATCTGATATATTCTTAAAATTCCTTGCAGAATATGGACATATCAAGGTCTACTACTTCTGATGCTGGTCAGGTAGGCAGACTTTTACAGTTTTCGCCCTATACTAAAAACCACCATCAACAAACTTGTATCTTAATAAACTCCTTGAAGAATACACTAAGTTTCGACTATGTGAAATCATCGAAACAAAGTTGATATGTTTTCTTTTAGTGATGAATTATCTTGTTTAGAATTCTTTATGACCCCATAGTTTTCGTACCTTTACCAATTTATACTGACAAAAATGGGGAGAATTATAGTAATTTACACTACATACATATGGTGTACGAATCATTATGTAAGGGGGAGTGGATTCAATTCTAATATGGAAGTATTGACTAAGAGGGAGTGATACATATCACCATAGTATCATTTCAAAGTTGTGATGTAATTGGACTTTGAAAAGACGAGGGTACCCAAATATACCTCAATCTAAAACTTTTCCACCTATAATTCCTTTTTCTGAAAGTGATTATCTATGGACTAGGTCGAGACAATACAACTAATAGGTTCACACTTCGTGTGATCGTCTATGGATACGAGATCGGGACAATACGATAACAAGATAACTTGTGTGGTTGACTATGGATACAAGATCGAGACAATACAACAACGAAGTATGTTTACTTGATAAATGGTTCGGACTTAACCAAACACAATAGGATTACTATCAAGTAAATAGGAATTAACGTTTGTGTATTTTACTTCTAATTATAATAAAACAATTATAAATGCGGAAATAGAAAAGTAAAAGACACATCAAGATTTTGTTAACGAGGAAACCGCAAATGCAGAAAAACCTCGGGACCTTGTCCAGAATTGAATATTCTCAAGATTAAGCCGCTATACAAAATCAAAGCAACTTCGTATAGTTGATACCAAGCAACTAAACCTATAGTTCACCTAGTTCCTGTATTCCCACGCCTCCAACTTATAATAAGTCACGTACTTGGAACAATTCCTTTGGTTCGTATTCCAACCAGTTAAGGAACAACAAATCTGTTTGGTATAAAATCTTTTCAACCAAGTGATGTGAGTTTGACAAAAGGCTCTTCCGTTTATCCCAATAAACTCCTTTGTCAGGTCCTTAGATCTATCTACTAACAATTACCAAAGTAATCGTCTAGATTTTGCAATCAATACTGTCAATCACAAAGAAACGTATTGATGTCGATCTACTTAACTAATCAATCCAATCTACCACAAGGATAAACTGATTATAGTTGGATCCTCTTTAACCGAAACAAGTATTGTGCACACCAAAGATTATGAACCCAAATTAGAAATCTTCAAAGTCTTCTTTGTCTTCAAATATTCTTAGATCTTCAATAAACACCTGCACACAATCAACTTGAATCTTTTGTGATCAATCACGCACAGAAAGGAGTCTGTTAACAATGGATTATCACAAGACGTCTTTAGAAATACAAACAGTCTAAAGATCCCTGTCGAAACTTCGATAGTTTGAGTGAATCTTATATTAGAAGAGAAGATTCTCAATCATAAACAAACTAGGTGAAATCAAATTTCAACAACCGTTAGTCAATAAAATCAATCGAAAACTAATAATAAACCGCAATTATCTAGTTTCCTACCAACGGTACTAATAGAGCTTCTCAATCCCAAAGAAGTCTTTAAACTTCACGACTGTAAGAGATTTCGCCTAATTAGGTTACTTTCCTCTCCGAATAGGCGGCTCCACCAGTAACAACACAACTAGGTAGTTTTAGTGGCTCTGAGGATTAGTTGCTATAAATGCAAACTTTGATATTTATAGACCAAGGAAGTTTGGACACCAAGGAATTTCCAAAACCGAAAATATTCTCAAGATATGCAATATATTCCAGATTCAGTTTCCATAATTCCTGGAAATGCTTTGTCCAAACATTGACCGAAAATCTCTTAGAAAATCTCCAATTAGTAAATGCACATTACCAATTTTCATTTTCCAAAAATAAAATTAAAAACCTTAATTAAAAGATTCTCAACTTATTTTTCGATCCAGGATTTTCCTTTAGCTATTAAGGAATATCTGTGAACAATACTTCAATGACTCAATGTGGTTATCAATACTTCTTATGCTTTATGTAGAGTTCTACATGCCTATCTGACTACTACAAGAGGCGAAAACAAGATCCATGAGAATTTCTAGATAATAAGCTGAGAAAAAGATGCGCTATATAAACTACATAATCATAATTTCAATATTTAAATTTATGATTTTTGGGTCTCACTTTCAAGACATGATAATCATACAAATTACGGGTATATCATTCACTATTTGTGAAGAGATAATGGATCAAAGGTGAAGTACTCATGATACACAAACCAATGCAGCTAATGATCCATGTACCTTGTGTATCATTCATGTTTACCTAAATTTATTTTTGTTTAAGTTCTTAAATTTACAGGCCAGAAGAAACAAAGAAAATCGATGACTTTTGTTTTTTGGTGACTTGCAAAGAAGAAATTTCGAGTCAAGCTTGTCTTGTTAAACATCTTGAAATATTATTCAAGCAAGGGATGTTCAAAGGTCCTTAAAAATATTAGTTTTGAACAATTTATTGTTCAAGAGTTAATTTGCAGGTCAATTGAAAATTGCCCAAGCAAATGATTTTATCATTTGGGAATTTTTCAAGTATAAAAAGAGAGAAATTCAGAACTTCAGATATTTGGACTCAGGGTAGGTTGGCGAACCAGTTCGCAAACCATAGATATCTGGGTTTCTAAAATATAGGAAGGTTGGCAAACCCGGTTCGCAAACTGCAATTTCAGTTGGCGAACCCAGTTCATGAATATTGACATTTGAGTTCACGAGTTGCTAAACGGTTCACGAACCACAACACCCTGAATTTACGGTTCACGAACCATTTCACCAACTGCCCCAGTGAATATTTAGCAGATTCTCAAAAAATTATATTTTTAAATATGTTTAGCATTGCTATGAATCTCATAGACACTTCTAAGACAACTTTTTTCACTAAATCACTTTGTGTTTGTGGATTTTTGTTTAGTCTTAAGCGTTGTTGAACACGATTATTGCCTAAGCGACTCACGACTATATGTGCACTTATGGTGCACTTTAATTATTAACTCATATGTGCATCTTCTTTTTTGTCAAGCATATATTTCCATGCGCTTTTGGTGGCTAGGTGTAAATCTTTGCGGAAATGATTGATTCTAAGAGTAAATAAAATCTTGTATGTTCTTTACAAGCTTTTATCTTAGATAAGATGATCACAATACTTGATTCTCATAATCATTCTTGTGTATTGCTTGACTTCCTTGAGATATTGTTCTTTGTTATTATATTCTTATGATTAGAACACCATCTCATGATGATTTTTTCTCAAAAGTTAAGCCAACTCTTAACTCTTACGTTCTTAATAGACTAAGAGGAGTAAACTTTTGATGATGATGGATAAAAATTTACTTGTGAATTTGTCAATGTCCATAGAAATCCTTTACTTGTAAAGGTCGTCGTGTTGTTCTCATTCGGGAATAACACCAAATGGGGGAGAATTCTTTTGAACTTGTTCTTAATTATCATATTTTGTGAGGAGAGCAGTTGTGGATTTGTAGGAGATGCTTGTACCTATATATTATGTCCTTGATGAAACATTGAGTTTTTCTTGGTGAAATTGTCTAAATAAAAGCCGATATGTGTTTTCTAGTCTTAATACTACTTTGTTTAGTTCATTATGATCCCTATTTTTGCCTTTGCCAATTTTGTTGACAAAAAAGGGGAAAATCATTAAGTAGTATCTTACTACATACATATGGCTTCTCGGAGCATCATGTAAGGGGGAGTAGATAATGATCTATATGTTTTACCTATTCTGCAAAAGATGTAAGTATTGACTGGGGGGGGGGGGGGGGGGGACATATCACCAGAGTATTGCTTCAAATTTGTGGTGTAATTGAACTTTGGAGAAGGTAACAATTGTTTCTGTATAACAACTATTGAGTAGAGTGGTTTCTCATTTTATTAAAGCTCTTTCAGAGTATTCTCACAAGTTGTTACCGCTACGAATCTCCAAAAAAAAGGTGTTGAACGCATGAAGAACCATAGAAGAACTTGAAGTATGAAGAATTCAATCATTTTTTGAAGAACCAAGGAAATCAAGCATAGTGGATTTTGAGCTGAAAAGTTTATTTGTTTTAAATCCATATGTATTGAATAGTTTTGTCACTAAAATTGACAAAAGGGGAGATTGTTAGAGCAATGCTCGGTTGAACCCACAAGTTTTGCTATCTCAAGATTTTTGCCAGTGTTAGATGAACAAAACTATGTCTTGATTTCCAGTCTACTAAAGTCAAGTCTCAGACTAGGATTAGAAGTGTGTGGTCGATTATCAGACATCATTGAATAACCCACGAAGATTGAAGATCAAACGAAGACATCAACGATGACTTCATCAACAAAGGTATGTGGTGACTGATTTCATTTGGACTCTTATTCACTTCACCTTTATAATCTATCGCAAAAAGTGCTCACTTTATGGAACAATGCTTATGATAGTAAAAACGCATTTATGTATGAACTCAAGGATATTTGAGCCATGAATTTATTGATAATAACCTTTATCTCTGAAAAAGTACCCATGTTGTAGCGAATGAGCATATGAATTCAACGTGCCAAGGATCGCTCAATTCCGAGTTATAACGAAGAAGTTATGAATGATTTATCAAAGTAACACTTATAAGTGTTGTTGTTGTTGCAGTTCGTGAATAGGGAACACTCCTCGAACTGTTTGTAATGGTTTACGGCTTTGAGCGTAAAAACATGACTAGATGCCTTTTTTGGTCAAGTTTTTGATGTTTCCTTATCTAGGCAAGATGATTATTCTTCCATACACAGTTGATTGTCATATTCAAGTGTGTGTGATGTTTTAATCTCCTTCCTAAGTTAAATTATAATTTCTTTTATAAAAATGCAACTTATGCTGAAGTAATAATTTATGCAAAAGTTGTAACTTAGGAAAGACTCTCAAAATAAGGAGAGTCTTGAAAAACGAAAATATCTCACGAACTTGCTTAGGTTTCAAGCAACCGTTCATTATAAATAAAGGACTCATGTAAGCTACACAAATCATCCCTTGGAAAATTGGTGCAAGCTTCGTAAGGTTGTTTTCCACTACTTTTTTTCTTCATAAACAAGAGTGAGATAATAAGATTTTGTTTTCAGGATCACAAAGCACGAGTTGGTAATAATCTTCTTGATAGTTACGCAACTTGTAATCTAGGTTAATTCAATAATTCTTTTCTATTCTAAGGTCCTTCTCTTCTGATATAATGTCATTCAGGAATTATTGATCATAAACCCTAGGTTTGATAGATTTCAGTTCGCAAACGTACCAACACTAGTTGGTCGAATTCTGAACTACAAAGAAAATTTCAATTAAGGTGTCTCATAAATTCCTTATGAAGTGTCAACAACATATCTCTAGATTTATTCTAGTTGTTCTTGTTGTAGAATAATTAGGTTTTTCTTCCTGTTTTGAAGAGTATAATAATCCCTAATCTAAAAGTTTTTTTTTTGATATTATTTTTACCTTGTAATTATTCAAAACAAACACAAGATTTCCACAACCTTGGTTCACACCTAAAAGGAAAATCAAAACCAGTGTTTTGAAGATTCGAAATCCAAAAAGTTTTCACTGACGATGAAGCAACTATTTGGCTCTAAAGAACTCCATCTAAGGGAATCAAGTACGTAGAGCCTATCGAGGTTCAAGAGACGTAAGGAGCACGGTTTTAACTGCGTCGCTTGGAGGATTTGATTAGGTCTCGCACTACATTTCGGTCCAAAGTCTAATAGTAGTCTAGTGTCTGTAGTTGGTTAATACTTTTCGGTGTTCAAACTGGACGAGGTCCCGGGGATTTTCTCAGGTACAGTTTACCTCGTTAACGAAAACTTTCTATGTCTTGCTTTACTTTTTACTTTCGCATTATATTTGTGTTTCATATAATTAAAGTAAAAGCAAGTGATTCGATAGTCAACCAAAATAGTTTATAACTAAAACTATATAGAACCTACAAGATTTTTTATTGAGAATTCGTATCTTGAAATAAATATTACTATTAGAGCATTGCTCTATATCAAGCTTGTTGTCAAATTTAGTTGATCAAAACTATATCTTGATTTTTAATCTACAATTAGTCAAGTCTCGGATTAGGATAGAAGTATGTAGTTGAGAATCAGACATCACTGCTTTCTACCTTTTGAAGGCGAAGATCAACCGAAGTATTTGTATAACTTCTTCAACAAAAGGTAAAGGAAGACTGAACCACTTATTTCTCAAGTTATATTCATCCTTCTATCTATGAGACAATGTAGCATGAATAATTATACTATCGCAAGCATATAAAGAATTTCGAATCAAGTTTATCTTGGTAATTAGTTCTCAAAATATATATGACTAATCTTAATGAACATTTGTTGATACTTGATAAATTTCGGTGAAGAAAAATTTATTATTCATAATCTAAATCGTGATTCAAGATTATCATTCGAAAATATCCTGGAACAATGATATGTGTCATTGATGTTATTTGGGAATGTTTTGGATTGATTTAGAGAGAAAACATAGAACTACTGTAAATCTGGATACAGGACAGTATGCATACCAGTTTCACAAACTAGGAGAACTGTTATAGGTCCGGAGCCGCAGTACATGTACCTAGTATACGTAACGGCGTAGCGATAGTTCGGCAATGATTTTTTGGTATACATAGCCGGTATCCATACCATAAAAAGTCCATTGCTCGTGAACCAGGAATGGTACGCACACCTAGTATGCATACTATAAAGGAGTTGTTGGTTTTGAAACCGGTGTAGTACCCTTACCCGGTACGCAAACCGCAAAAGTTCTGTCAGTTCCTGAACTCGTTTTTGTCTTGAGAGTACATGGACCATGACAAAAATATTCACGAACAACGTAGAGTATATATACCTAGTACACGTATTTGCCCTGTCAAATAGTTTCAGATGCACAAAAAAAAAATTATGTGAGATAATTAACATTTGAATAAATCTCTAAAGACATGATTGATCACATTATAACTTATGGTTGTGACTCAAACTTAAAGTCTTAAGTGTTATATTAAAATGATTAAGATTATGGTTTCATCGGCTAGTTTCGGCTAACCGTCTATGAACAATGTCTTTGTACACGGTTCGGTTACAGTTCACCCTAACCAGAGTGTATATGTTGGTATGTTAATCCCATTCCAAAGATTCATGTAAAGGTGGATATTGTTTACTTGGTTCCAAAACTATCTTATCTTAAAATTAAAGTAACCTATACTTTGAAAGTCTATGTAATGGAGAACCTCAAGCAACTGGGATCTTTGAATCCCTGACACTATCTTTGTATGTCCTAGTTGTATACTAGAGTCGTCCTCTCCTTAAAACCCTTATAGGGTTTAGCGACTAAAAAGACTTCATAAGGTTTCGTGAAGCCAGGTATAGTTATCTTTTATCTTGATAGCTCGAGTATCCCGATCTTGTTTGATTGTTGAGTTTGGTCCATCAATCAAGATAGATAGAAATAAAAAAGTTATCTTCGTCTCAAACTTTTTTGATTCCACAAGTTTAATACTTGTGAGGTGAATAATAATCTAGGATGCTCTTCAGGGAAAAATATGTATGAATTTTGAGGTTAGCTAGAATTTGTCTATTGTTATCGATTTCCAGTCTCACCTTGATCTACGATCAAAAAGGAAATCACCCAAATAGGCTTATCTGTGGGAGGTAGAGTTTTTTGAAGTTTCAATTGATTTGAAGCAAATCTTAGGCTGTAACAGACGTTATCTAAGGGAATCAATTGCGCGGAGTCTTGCTGGCATTAAAAAGGCGTAAGCAGCACGACTGTAACTGAATTTCTATGAGGATTAAATTCGGTGTCAACTACACTTCAGTCCGAAGTTAATTGGTAGTAGGCTAGTGTATGTAGCGGCTTAATACAGTTTGGTGTTAAACATGGACTAGGTCCCGGGGTTTTTCTGCATTTGCGGTTTCCTCGTTAACGAAATTTCTGGTGTTTGTGTTATTTATTTTCCGCATTATATTGTTTATATTTATAATTGAAATATCACAGGTTGTACATAAACCAATCAAAGTAGATACATCCATACTTTTTTGTTGGATACGACATGATTGATTCTTGGATGTTGATAATTGGAATCGTCCGAGTACTCTCACACGTAAATCAGGTTCACAGACTAGTCATTGTAAACTTTCTGATTATGAGAGAAAGAGATATAACTCTAAATATTATTCCTTAATTGAGATTCATTAAGTTGAACTCTCGGAATTGTATTTAAGTTTGTCCATACATATTGCCTAAGAAAAAGTTGGTGGTATATTTTGGTGCCCCCGCATTTTCAATTACAAGACTTGTTCTTGTTGGAATTCGGTTCACGTACTGTTATGGTACATACTAGTTTATCTTGGATTTTTGTTTTTGAGATCGTCTAAGAGTTCTTATATACAATCAGGTTCGCTGATCTTTAATCTAAACTAATGATTGTACAAGAAAGATTATATACATATTCCTCAAGGATCATTAAGTTGGTCTACTTGCAATTGTATTAGGTTTTGTCTTATAGGGCCAAATGAAAAGGTTGGTGGTGTATTTTGGTACCCCCCGCGTTTTCAGTATCTATGTGAGAGTTGTCGTTAAATATATCTGGCCAGTATCGAAGTATTTGTATTATGCATTTGTTTGATCCATATGTCCATTCGTGACCACTTTGTACTCATCCTGCTCACCAACTGCCATGTGAAATTCGTTCAGAGTGGTGTGAAGTGACACTTTCAGGGTATTACCCGTTTGTGGTTTCTTATCCAATGAGCCCTTCAGTAGTCTATTTTCTTTCTCTAACTATTGTAATCTTTTGCGCAGACTCATATCTTCAGGTGTTAATATCGTCCTACCAACTTGAACAATACGCGAGGCTAAATGAAAATTTATATTGGCAGGGGACTTTAGCCACGAGTTTGACATGTTTATCTTTTTTTTTTATCATAATTTCTTGGGAATATCTTTAGTATATTCACTTAAATGGAGAGTGGTAATATGTACCTAGAGATTTCCTTAACTTATCCAGTGGGGATAAGTTCTTTCAGAAGGATATCCGGATATCGTCGAAACTGGTGACATTCAACTCCTTCTCGAAGTGGGTGATTACATCTCTCCGAAATCTTCGTACTCTTGCTTTTATATTATCGCTCCCATAACTCTGACTTGCTTGTGATGTAGCCATAGATCTTGATTTTGTTTTTCTGAAAAAATATTTTTCTATGCCTCACGGTGGGCGCCAAAAGATGTTGTAGTAAAAATATTCCTAAAATACTCCCCGAGATTCGTATTTGAAGATGAAATTATAGCCATTAGATGATACAAGAATATTCCTTGAGACTCATACATGATAATGAAATATGAAGAGTTGGATGATTCAGTAGTATCCCTCGTGATGTGTTCCTGATGGATGGAAATTCCAACTTCTAGATGAATTCGTTGTTCATTAACTTTGTATTTTCAAGAATTATTGGTAGGAGGGGGAGGGGTGTACCTGCAAGGACACTCGATGCCTCAATGAGTAACAACTCTCTGCAGGTTTATGTGGAGAGAAAAGGATTAGAAAATGTGTACCTTTCTGAAAAACGGAGGTCTAACAACCACACCCAATATTTCATTTAGGAAATCTGTATAAACTAACTCCAATATATTTCCAAGAGAATCAACTAGACAGGCAGACTCAATCAAGGAAAATACATCTAAGAGTTATATCTCAATTTCTCAAATCAATCTGCAATCGAACAGATAGAAATATGTGAGCCGGATTAATATGAAAAATAACTTGGATGGTACCAAAGACCAATATCCAAGTGTCAATCAATTTCAATCAACAACTAAAGGTTGGATTTACCATTTGATTTAACTACACACAACCTGTGATATTTCATCTATATAGAAAATATAATGCGGAAAGAAATAACACAGACACCAGAAATTTTGTTAACGAGGAAACCGCAAATGAAGAAAAACCTCGGGACGTAGTCCAAATTTGAATATAAGCCGCTACAGAATCTAGCCTACTACAAGTTAACTTCAGACTGGAATATAGTTGAGCCCTAACCAATCTCACGCTGATTAAGGGACAATCGCGTTCCTTACACCTATGAATCCCAGTTGGACTCTACGCACTTTATTCCCTTAGTTGATCTCACCCACAACTAAGAGTTGCTACGACCCAAAGTCGAAGACTTGATAAACAAATATGTCTCACACACAAAAGTCTATTGAATAGATAAATATGTTTCCCACAGAAATACCTACGAGTTTTTGTTCCGTCTTTTGATAAATCAAGGTAAACAGGAACCAATTGATACACCAGACTTATATTCCCGAAGAACAACCTAGTAATATCAATCACCTCACAATGATCTTAATCGTATGGTAGTGGGAAAATATACTATGGAATCACAAACGATGAGACGCAGATGTTTGTGACTACTTTTTACCTTACCTATCGGGGATTGAATCTCGAGCAAATCTTAAAGAATATAGTAATCAATACGATTGAACAAAGTAAGATCAGAACACGCAACTACAGAGAAAATAGTTGGGTATGGCTTCAGAATCACAATGAAGTTTTTAAGTCGTTAACCTATAATGGTTTTAGAAAAACCTAGGTTAAAGGATAATCGACTCTAGTCGCAACTAGTATCACACATGAGGTGTAGGGATTAGGTTTCCCAGTTACTAGAGTTCTCCCTCATATAGTCTTCAAATCAGGGTTTACAATCAATGCTACCTTGGTAACAAAGCATTCAATATTCACCGTTAGATGAAAACCTGATTAGATTCAAGCTAATATCTTTCAACCGTAAGATTGAACTTAGATTGTTACACACAATGAAATATACCTATATTTAGATATGGGTAACCGTACCTAAACGTGTACACATGGTTGGCTCAACAATAGTTAACCGAAGTTAGCCATATGAATACTTTCATATCAACCTTGTTCATCTTTATCACAACTAGTTCAAATGATTCAAATAAAACTAGTTATAGAGTTGTTCAATTGTTTATATTCTCATAGAAGTACACAAGATACAACTGAAAAAAAATCAATTTTGATTTACTTGAATCAATTCATGAACGTTATAGCCACGGTTTGCAAAAGATTGCATTCCTTATTATATAAATGCATTTGTTCACAAATAAACCGATTTTAGAACTTAACCTACTCAGGTACGCAAACGGGTACGCATACTTAGAGTTCTGGACTTGGTTTGTCCGCTAGTATGCGAACGGGTACTCGTACCGCCGTTCACGACCGAACTCAGTTGAATTAGTATGCAAACGGGTACGCATACTAAATTCCCAGACTTGAAATGTTAAGCCAGTATGCATACGGGTATGCATACTAAGTTCCCGGACTTCAAGTGTTAAACCAGTACGCATACGGGTACGCATACTATGGTTCCCGGACTTGGAGTAACATGCAACAGTTAGCATACAAGTACGCATACGGTGATATATCCAATTAATGGTTAATTGTTCTAAACTCCATTTTAATCATTGTAACATTCTTAGGATACGGGAATAGATGTCTCACACAAACTATTAGCTTCAATCAATTTTCAAGTGATGAATAGATCAATACGAAACATTCCCAATCTACATCAAATGACTGTCTCATACAAATCATGTAAGATGTTACCAGGCGATTTTCACATGATCATCTTTTGACTTTCGTCAAGAATAAAAGATGACCTTGGCTAAAGCGAATGCTTACCAACCAACACCTATTTCGAGAATATGTAAACGAGTTAAACTCAGCCTGAAATATCAAATGCGTATAAGATAAAGTTTATATAGCTATACGATTTTTGTCTCAATAGGAGATAGAATATAAATAGACTTCTGAGTGATAGACGAGTTCAAGTCTCCACATACCTTTTGTTGATGAAGTTCCATAAGCTCCCTTTAGTAGTTCTTCGTCTTCAATCGATGAATGTCGTGAAGTCTAAAGATCAACTACACATTCTATCCTAATCCGAGACATAGTTATAAGTAGACTAATAATCAAGACTTATAGTTTTGGCAACTAAACTTGACAAACAAGCTTGAGATAGTAACGCTTGCGAGTTCGACCGAGCATTGCTCTAAAAATCTCCCCCTTTTTCAATTTTAGTGACAAAACTATCAATACATATGGATTACAAAATAAATAAACTTTGTAGCTTCTCATCCAAATGCTTGATTTCCTTGGTTCTTCAACATTACTCGAAATCTTCGTCACTTCCAAGTACTCCGGTGATTCTGAATGTGTTCAACTCATCATCATAGTTGTTGAAGATCCATAGCCATAACAATAAAAAAACCATTGTTCTCAATTATTTTTATATAATGTCATAGTATTATTACACAGAATCAAAGTTCAATTGTATCACAACTTTGACAATAATACTACGGTGATATGTATCACTCCCTCTTAGTCAATACTTCATCTCATAAATGAAAATCACTCCCCCTTACATGATGATATGTAAACCATATGTATTTGTAGTGTGAACTACACAATAATTCCCCCCTTTTTTGTCAATATAAATTGACAAAGGTACGAAAACTAGCGGGATCATAATGAAATTCTTATAAAGATACTTCATGACTAAAAGAGAACATATCAACTTTTTTTCGATGATTTCACATAGTCAAAACTGAGTATATTCATCAAAGAGTTCATAAAGATACAAGAAAACTCCTACAAAATTCCACAGCCGCACTCCCCAAAAAGATTTGGCAATTAAGCACAAGTTCAATTAAGAACTCTCCCCCATAAAATGTCATTCCTGAAAGCACAACCAGAGCGACCTTACTTTTACAAGAAAAGAAAGATTTCTTTGGACATTGACAACTCCAGAAAACTCAATTAAATTAGCCACTACAAAGAGAACTCAATGATTAATTTAATCGGAAATGCTCAACATAAGAAAACTTACGGAGCCATACAGTACTTTCACATAGAAGTGGATCAGGGAAAGATCAATACTGCGGAATATACAAAGATTCATTCTATTTTTCATCAATATTTGCATAATGATACCATAAACTTAATCTTTGTCATCAAAAGTCCATTATATTATCTATCAATATTTGCATAATGACATAATAGACTTAACTTTTGACATATATGGGACAATCATAGTTCACGGACGCAAACACACATATCCCATAATATTATTTGCAATATATAAATCCTATAAAGATTAATACTGCAAAATCATCTTCCAAATAAACTTTAGAATTCAAATAAATAAATCTAAAAACATTGCAAGATGAAAATCATTGGCAATAGCAATGTGTAATCATAATATAGGCTATTCAAACCCTAGTTATCCTTCTTAAAACACAAGAATAAATTCTGATAAGAAGTTTCCTAGACAAAAATAAAAACCAACTAGCTAAAAACCAAAAGACTCCTAAACCATCAAAACCTATCATGAATTGAAATCAATGAGCTTTTCCTAAAACTTCACGAGTCTTGAGACCTTTGAGCTTGAGATTGGCAAAATACATTGCTTCTTCAGAGAAGATATCCTCATTGAGAAGATCTTTAACATATGTTTTCATGAGAACAAAGTCAGAGTTAACCTTTTTCAACTCACTTCTTAACACATCAAGACCCTTCTTAGTATCAACGAGCTGCAGTTTTTCTTCCTCAAAGTATTTAAGCAAATCATGTACCACTTCGGCCGTAACCATCTCATCATTATCAAAATCTTGATGAGAGTAGGCATAGTAGCATGAGGCATCGGGATTTTGACCATCAACTTCTACTAGGGTTCTTTTCTTCCTCCCTTTGGACAGGAAACCAATACATTTATCAAGAAAACCTCTTGCAAAATCACAAGTGCGAGAAGGTGAAGACATTCTTGACAAAAAGAAAATAACCTAGAGTACGCGTACATGACTCGATAGTTTTGGTATTTAAATGGTTTCTTAGGGACGGTGAATTTTAGGGTTTCTCAAAAAAAGTTCGTGACAAGTAAACCATGGGTACCCGCACGAATACAAATCGAACCTAAAAGAGAAACAAAACTAAAACTGTAATGTACCCTTTTACAAGGTAAAACGAATACAACAAAATTTTTCTACGTGAAGATTTTCTTTCACAATTTTTGGCTCAATAAATTATATATTTCCACAGAGAGAAAAATTTAGAGCACAAGAGTAGCAGGCAACTTAGTTGCAACAAAAACTTTTTCAAAAAAAAATCGAAGAAATTCTCGAGACACAAACAATACTTAGGCAAAGCTTATTTGTAGACAATAGTTTAGCTATGGACGATAAGAAAATAGCTCAACTAAGCTGAAAGAATTTTACCAATAAGTATACCTGATTATTAGTAAATCTTACTCAACAGGATTTTCTGTGAGTAAGAATTCAACCCTTGTGATTAATGAACACAGGTATGAGCATTACGCTCATCAAATGAATATTTTCCATGGTTGATCCTCTTTTTCCTTCTATTTTATGGAGGAAACCCTTTGTGATGTGAGAAAGTATCATAAATCTTACTATCATAAAAGTATGAGACTAAGTTCGAATCCTTACCAGAAGAAGTTTGTATGGAGGATTTTGACAGCCTGTTGATAAGATCCTTGTATCTTTCAATTATCAGATTAAGGTTATCCTTCATATCTCCACTGTTGCTTCCACCTACTAGTACCTTTTTCACATCTTGAACATCATTCTTCACATTAGGTTGAGAAGAACCTTTCTTAAATCTCCTTGAACGATTTATAATAATGCTACAATTGGTTCAAACGTTCGATGAGCATAATGAACTGACTTTCCTGGAAGAATTCACAAGGAGAGTACTAAAACCAATAGGTTTAGACATCCGAATGTCAGTTACACCTTTGAGTATTAAATCTAAGGTGTAATGAAGTCGACCAAAGTAATTGGCACTCAACTTCAGTTTGTTCTTTCGTTGAACATGTCCTTTTGAATCAAAAAAAAAGACATAATTTCTGATCACCGGAGTGATTAGAGTGTATAGCATTAGAATCATCGTTATAAGATTTCTTCCTTCCATGAAACGTGGTAAATCCATGATCAGTGGAAGAACCAAGCACTTCTTTAGCAATAGAAAGGGTTTGCAGTTTTAGCTTCTGCAGCTGTTTTTATTAGAGAAACATGATTAATATTAGTCACGTTTTCTAATATCACAACAAAGTCAGAAATAGTTGGTATGACAGACTCCCCAGAATGTCATTTATCTTGAATAGAAAGATTACTCAATAGTCGTTCAATTTCATGGGCATCTTCCTTGAGTCTAGCCTCGAGTAAGGTTCGGGATGAACAAACTACAACATTTTCCTCACGAAGAATCCTTAGTTTAGAATCACGATCTTTTACCATACCAACCATTGTATTGACCTTGTATTTCAGCCAATTGATTTCAACTGCTTGGATTCTAACAAGTTTTAGAATCGCTGCACTTTCTCGAGTTGCTTCCCCTTCTACTTCAGAATCAGATTCTTTAGTAAGATAATAAGGGTAACACATATCAATACTTGTTTGTTTCGTGGGAACAGAATGTTCAAATTCATTTATATGTGAGATAGACAAGTTTTTCTCTTTAATAGATTTCACATAAACAGAACTTTTGTCTCTGGTGATGCGTTTGTCAGAGATAGCACTACTGTCCTTAGAGTCAGATTACTACAAACACAGACGTATGAGGTCTTAAACGTGTTTGCCTGCTCTGATACCGATTGAAAAAAGCAGGGGTCTAACAACCACACCCAATATTTCGTTTAGGAAATCTGTATGGACTAACTCCAATATATTTCCAAGAGAATCAACTAGATAGTCAGACTCAATCAAGGAAAATACATCAAGAGTTATATCTCAATTTCTCAAATCAATCTGCAGTCGAACAGATAGAAATCTATGAGCCAGATTAATATGAGAAATTGAAAAAGCGAGGGTCTAACAACCACACCCTATATTTCCCTCAACAATCTATATGGACTAACTCCAATATAATTCTGAGAGCACCAACTAACAAAGCGATCTCAACCAAGAAATATATCAAAGAGTTCATATTTATTTTTGTTAATTTAATCAGCAAATAAGGAGGAATCTTGAGGAGGATCGGCTGAGTTAAGCTCTGTGACTGGACGATTGAATCGGCGACTCTCTCGAAACTAGTGGTGTGTTCATCATTTTCATTGAATTCAGGTGAATATTGTTAGTGGTACTGCATTTATTCTTTCAGGTGATTTCATATTTTCTCAATGATTGAGTTAAGTTGTTGAATATGTTTTAGTTATGTCGGATAATTCTAATATTCAATCGGATTTTGAGATTTTACACAATCTCAGATCGAAAAATTCTTCTGGTAATATTAATGCTAGTACTTCAGTTTGTATTCCTGATATTGTGATTGATGAAAGTCTAGATGAATGGAGATATAGTTTAATTGGTAGATTGGATTTAGTAAAGCTTAAATTTCCTGTAGCTGAGTCAAATTTGTGAAAGCAATGGAAGTTAAGGGGTAATTGTCAATTCATTCCGATCGGTAAGGGTTTATTTATCATTAAGATTGAAAATGGAGAGGATATAAAGACGATTTATGAAGGTTACTGGGAAGTGTGAATCACAGACTCTAAGAATTAGATTCTGGGAAAGAGATTTTAAACCAGAATTACAAAAAACTTCTACTGTTTTTGTTTGGGTGATATTTCCAGGGTTGTGTATTGAGTATTGGAAGGAAAATATTCTGATGGCAATAGAAAGTAGAATTGGAAGACATATTCGTGTGGATGAAACTATACTGAAGAAGGAAGCAGGGTTTTATGCTAGTATATTGGTTGAAATAGATTTAACAAAAGTAATACCTAATAAAATCTGGGTGGAATCGAAGTATGGGAAATTTGAACAAGAGGTTAGGTTTAATACACTTCCTAAATTCTGTAATCACTACAGAGTGATAGGTCATTATGTAGCAGAATGTCGTATTAAGAGAAAAGAACAATTTCAGAAGGATGATTCTGTTCCTCAACGGCAATGGAGATATACTCCCAAAAAGGCTCATAATAAAAATTCAATTGGATTTGATATATGTTTTAATTCTCAACAAATTGTTGAAACATGTATTAGAGAAGATGAAGCTTTAATGATATTACACCACTTATTTGCCAGAATGATTCTAATAAGGAGAAGAATAAGGGTTTTACTAGAATTTTAGAGTCTTCTCAGGATTTTCCAACTTTATCAGTGGAGAAATTGATTGACGTACATAATAGTATTCATTCCATAAACTCTAATGTGGGTGTGTCATTGGAAGAATTGGTTGAGGTGGATACTGCTCGGGTCTTAACAAATATTCAGTTCCGAAGTTGGAAATATTGATGATTGGAAAGATGTCTCAGGTAAAGCTCCTAAAGCAAGAAAGTTAAACATTCAGGGTGATGGCGGTAAGAATTTTGTCTCCCCTAGTAAATTTAATACATTAATTGAGGTGGTAGAAAAACAGGATCAGTTTTCTAAAGTAGTTTCTAAACCTGTAAAAGGTAAACTGGTTAAAGGGATACCTGATGTAACTACTAGGAAGCAAGCAAATAATTCAGTGAAAATAATTTTTGGTGTGGGAAGTTCTAATACTTCCCAAAACTCTCAATCTCAATGAGAGTCCTCTATTGGAATGTCAGAGGTTTGAGAAGAACTCAAGCCAACGACAAACTTAGAAGTTTAGTAAATAATTTTAGTCCCTCCTTACTTTGGGTGGCTGAACTAAAAGTAGGAGCTTCTAGTAGTATTATGAGACAAATAAACTTACCAGGTATGAGTCAAATGGTAATACATAATTCTAGTGACACATTAAAGGGTAATATATGGCTATTTTGGCATTCTTCAATATCAGTTCCTTCAGTGATTTCTATTATAAGACAAGCAATAACAGTTCAAATAGGGGAAGTATTAATTACAGGTGTTCATGTTGTTTGCCTTACTCTGGATAGAAGATCATTATGGGAAGAATTAATTAGTATCAATAAGATGCAGTTGCCATGGTTGGTGATAGGGGATTTTAGTGTGGTACTCACTTGAGATGAGAAAAAGGGAGTTAGAGACCCATTAAGAATCTCAATGGAGGAATTCAAAGATTGCCTTGAATCATGTAATTTGGTACAAGCCCCCAAGTCAGGTATTCAATTATCTTGGTGTAATAATAGGGTGGGTAAGAAGAGGATTTTGTGTGATTTAGATAAAGCTTTCTTCAATATAAAATGGTTGTAGAAGTATGAAGGTTGGAGCTATAAAGTGGGTGTTAGAGGTACATCAGACCATGGTGCATTGTTAGGTGGATTTGTTAATATTTCAAGACCAAATAACATTCCATTTAAGTATTAACCAGTGTGGAGTACTCATCCAAATTTTACTAAAGTAATTCAAGATTCATGGGAAGAAGATTGTAATGGGAACCCTGCTTTCTGCGTTATCAATAAACTAAAAAGACTGAAAAATATTTTGAAAAAATGGAATTGGGAAGTATTTGGTGACCTTAGAATTAAGGTAAAAACTACAGAAGAGAATATTCTTGCTGCTTCTTTAGAGTCTGATGCAGATCCAAAGAATATTGAGTTACTCAATAAATTAGTGACTGCAAGAGGGGAACATGATTTAGCTTCTCAACAATATAATGAATTAATGAGGGAAAAATCAAGAACTCAATGGGTAAAGGAAGGTGGAGCTAACACTGCATTTTTTCACACAACCATGAGGATAAGGAAAGCTTACAATAACATTTCTGAACTGGAAGACACAGAAGGTAATCTTATAACTGATCAAGACCAAATTTATAATATTTTAGTATCTCATTATAAAAAGAAGTTTGAAAAGAAGAATGTGGCATTTGATGAGGATTTGTTTAAAGTCATCCCTAAAGTTTTAACTGATGAGGATAATGTATTTCTTGATGCTATCGCTTCTCAAGATGAAATCAAAAGTGCAGGTTTTGGAATGAATGCAAATAGTGCACCAGGACCAGATGGATTTCCTGGGAGTTTTTATAAATTTTCTTTGGAGGTGATTGGATTGGAATTGGTGGAGGCTATACAGTATTGCCGGAGTAACAGGTTTATACCCAGAGGTTTCGATTCTAATTTTTGGTTTCTGCTTCCTAAAGTTCAAGGAGCCAAGAAAGCTGAGCATTTTAGACCAATAGGTCTAACAAACTTTAACTTTAAAATCATTACAAGAATTATAACAGATAGAATTGGTGATGTAATTGGGAGAATGGTTTCAGAGCAACAAGGGGCATTATTAAAGGCATAAATATACATGAGAAGATTGTATTAGCATCTGAATTAGTGAATGAACTAGATTTTAAAAGAAGGGGAGGAAAAGTTGGACACAAAATAGATATTACTCAAGCATATGATTCTCTGAGCTGGAATTTTCTATTTAAAGTGTTGAGAAGATTTGGTTTTTCTGAGCTTGGAATTCAATGGTTAAAGAAGATATTTGAATCAGCTAGAATATCAGTTCTTGTAAATGGAGGTCCTTGTGGGTTTTTTTGATGTGGAAGAGGATTGAGACAAGGTGATCCTCTCTCACAAATTCTTTTTGTGTTAGCAGAGGAAGTTTTGAGCAGAAACATAACCAAATTAGTGCAACAAGGAAAAATTCAAGCAATGGTCTGCAGAGGGGGGTGCCAGCCAACACATCTAATGTTTGCTGATGACATTTTCATATTTTGTAATGGAAATAAAAATACTCTGGAGAATTTGATAACTGTACTACTGAAGTATCAAAATAACTCTGGTCAAGAAATAAATAAATCCAAAAGTAAATGTTTTGTGGGAGGAGTTTAAGTTGTTAGGAAGCAAGGAATTGCAGAATTTTTACAGATGGAACTATCTTTTTTCCCTGACAAGTATTTGGGAGTTACACTTAATCAAGGAAGAGTAAAAACACAACAAGTATGGGGAATGGTGGAAATGATGCAAAAGATGCTAGCTGGATGGATGGGAAAGTTGTTAGATTTCTCAGCAAGACTTACTCTGATTAAGTTTGTTTTATGTAGCATGCCTATATACACTATGGTTGTTTACAAATAGCCAAAGTCAGTTATCCAAACTTGTGAAAGAATTATCAGAATTTCTTATGGTCATGGGATCCTGCAGTAAAGAAATTAATTACAGTAAAATGGGACGAAGTAAATACTCCTGTGGAGGAGGGTGGTTTGGGATTAAGAAGACTCGAAGTAATGAACAAATCTTTACTAATGAAGTTGTTATGGAAGATGGAAAATGAAGATGAAGAATAGACTCTGTTTATGAGAGCTAAATACAAGAATAAAAATGGTGAGTGGATCAAATATTATAAACAATCTTCTATCTGGCCTGAGATCAAATGGGTAATATCTGAGATGTATGAAGGAAGTAGATAGATTGTGGGGGATGGTCACGGGATATCAGTTTGGAAAGATAAATGGATTAAAGAATATGCTTTAATTGACAGGCATGCTGAGGATGATTATGTAATACAACATGCAGACCTCAAGGTGAAAGATCTAATCCAAAATGGTGAAGGGAAAATTCTATCTCAAATATTAATATACTTTGATACTAGTAAGTTTCCTGTTTTGATGAATGGGCAAGAAAAAAAAATTTGGATAAATGATATGACTGGGAAATTTACAGCGGCTGGTGCAGCTCAGATGATAAGGAAAAAAATATACAGTTTTGGCATGGGCTAATCAGGTATGACAACCTTGTATTCACCCTTATACTTCTTGTAATCTATGGAAAATCTTAAGAGGACCTTGTACAACTGAGGAAACAGTTAGGAAAAAAGGATTCTCCACTGTATCTAAATGCTATCTGTGTGGAAATAATCAAGACACAATGGGTCATATTCTCTGGTCAGTGAACAAATATGGCATTGGTTGAGTAGAATTTTTCACTGCTCAAGTCCAAAATATTTTGAGGAAGTTGTGGATGTGGCCAAAGGTAAAAGCTCTGCAATAAGGGAAGTATGGTACAACAGTGCATTTAATACAATGGTGGAACTTTGGCTTACAAGAAACTCAGTAATTTATGAAAATGTGACTCCAAATATGGAAAAATTCAAACAGAGAATAATAAGAATTACAAGAGAATGAAGTGCAAGAATGAACGGAGAGATGTGGGGGACTATGTATGATTTACAGATACTCTTATTGTTTGGCATCTCAGGGGTTAAAGCTAAAACTACAAGAGTGAAACAATGATTTTTTAAGCTTCCTGTGTTAAACCAAATACTAATAAGCTGTGATGGAAACTAATAAGGGTAATCCATGGATGGCGGGATTAGAATTTATTGCAAGAAACAGTTCAGGTGACTGTATTAGAGATGCTTCAGGTGGATTGGGTATAACAACTAATTACTTAGCAGAGGTAATGGCTCTGATTGTGGCAGGAGAATGGGCTGCTACCAAATACTTTCTTGAGGTATGTGTTAGAGCACTGCTCGGTCGAACTCGCATGCGTTGCTATCTCAAGCATGTTTTTCAATATTAGTGATCAAAACTATATGTCTTGATTTCTAGTTTACTTGTGATTAAGTCTCGGTCTAGGATAGTGAAGTCTAGTTGAGTTCCAGACTCCATGGCGATCATATTACGAAGACGGAGAACTACTCGAAGAATAAGTGGAACTTCATCCGACAAAAAGGTATGTGGAGACTTGAACTTATATGTCACTCAAAAGTCTACTTTATCTCCTACTCTTGAGACAATGGTCGTATAAGTATGATAGTTTTCATACATACACATTTGCTATTTCGAGCCAAGTTTACTCACGTATCTTTTTCTCGAAATATGTGTTGGTGAGATTTTTCTTTAACCATTTTCATCTCTACCCGTGACGAAAGTCATGATGGCGTTTCAATCTTGAAAATAGCTTTGATAACGATAGTCGTGAATAACGATTGTCATAACATTATAGAAGAATGTTTCAATGATTGAAATGTAGAGTTGAGATTACCAACTATAGATATAAGCATATATAGTGTGTTCGCACATTAGTGTATAAATCCATGTGTCGGAAACCAAGTGCGTGCATATGTGTGCATGAGGTATTGGTGAAGAAGACAAGTTGAGTACGCGTACCTGCGGAAGTTTTCAAACCGAAAAATTCTGCTGAGTTTGTAAGTTTGCAAACTAGTAAACCAGTCGCCTTAGGTACGCATACCCGTACGCGTACCCAAGAAAGTTTTCGAACCGAAAATTTCTACTGAGTTTGTAAACTCAAATCCGGTAGCTAAGGTACGCATACCCATACGCATACCCAAGCTGGTTATTTCGCAAATTGGTAGTTCATGAGCTTAAAACAATAAATTATAAGGAACGCAATCTTTGCAAACCGTGCCTATATTGTTCATGAATTGATTCAAGTGAATCAAACCGATTTTGTTTCAATTGTGTCTATGAATAAAGACCTGAGCAATTGAACAACTCTTGAACTAGTTCTTATGAGTCATTTGAACTAGTTATGAGAAAGATGAATACGGTTAATATGAAAGTGCTCATATGGCTAACCATTGGTTAACTATTTTTGAACCAACTAAATGTACACGTTTAGGTACGGTTACTCAAACCTAAATGAATACATTTCATTTGTGTGTGACAAGCTAAGTTTCGATCTAACGATTGAAAGATATTAGCTTGGTTGAATCAGGTTTTCCATCTAACGGTGAATATTGAATGCTTTGTTACCAAGGTAACTTGGATTGCAAACCCTGATTTGAAAACTATATAAAGGAGACATCTAGCAAGTGGAAAAACTAATCCCCACACCTCATGTGTGATACTAGTTGGTTTTTCTAGAGTCGATTCTCATTTAACCTTAGGTTTGTTCTCGATACCCTGTAGGTTAACGACTGAAAGACTTCATTGGGATTGTGAAGCCAAACGAAACTACTTTCTTGTAGTTGAGCGATCTGATCTTTCCATTTTCTATCGTACGAGTTCAATTGAATAATTGACTTGAGATTATATCTCCGATAGGGCAAGATAAAAAGAAATCACAAACATCTTCGTCTCATCGTTTGTGATTCCACAATATCTAGTTTCGCTACCATACGATTTAGATTATTGTGAGGTGATTGATAATACTAGGCCGTTCTTCGGGAATATAAGTCCGGGTTATCAATGAGTTCCTGTTCACCTTGATTTATCAAAAGACGGAACAAAACTCATAGGTTTATCTGTGGGAGATAGATTTATCTATCATCGTAGACTTTTCTGTGTGATACATATTTGTTTATTGAAGTCTTCGACTTTGGGTCATAGCAATTTAGTGCGTAGTATGCTGCTGGGATCAGAGACGTAAGGAGCGCAACTGTACCTTGAATCAATGTGAGATTAATTAGGGTTCAAATACAGTCCAGATCGAAGTTAGTTTGTAGTAGGCTATTGTCTGTAGCGGCTTAATACAGTGTAGTGTTCAATCTGGACTAGGTCCCGGGGTTTTTCTGCATTTGCGGTTTCCTCGTTAACAAAACTTATGGTGTCTGTGTTATTTCTATTCCGTATTATATTTTGTTATATAATTGAAATATCACAGGTTGTGCGTTAAGATCAATCAATTAGAATATCCAACCTTTGGTTGTTGATTTACATTGATTGACACTTGGATATTTGTCTTTGGTACCATCCAAGTTTATCTCTCTAGTATTTGATAAAGACTCGCAGATTTCCATTTGCTTGAGTAAAGATCAAATCGAGAGATTGAGATATTAACTCATTGATATACTTTTTATTAAGATTGAGTCTGACTGTCTAGTGGATTTTCTTAAAAGTATATGAGAGTTAGTCCATACAGATTGCTAATCGAAATATTGGGTGAGGTTTTTGTACCCCCACTTTTTCAATTGGTATCAGAGCAAGCAAACACGTTTAAGACCTCAAAAGTCTGTGTTTGTGGCGATCTGACTAGATGGACAGTAAAGTCTCTATAAACGCTTCAACAGGAATAAACCACAATCTTAGGGAATGTTCTAAAACCCTTGTTATTCTCCAAAATAAGTTGGATGGACAAATTCGGATCAACCGTGATCTTGCTGCAATAATTGCAAAGCATAAGGATTTGACGTCTGTAAAAAATTATTCAGTTTTGATGAATAACTCGTTTGATTCCTCTCTAAAGGATCATATTAAGTCAAGTGTTAAACAAAGTTCATGCTTTGAGAAACTTGATAAAAGGAAGAAATTCTCAAATAAGATTATTGATGTTGGCTCTTGTATGTTTTGTGAGTCTCACAATCACAATCAACATACATGTACACGTTTTCAGAAAAGTATAAAAGTTGCGAGCAATCTCCACAAGAACGCTGAATGACTGTTTACTTATCTAAAAAGGTGTACAAGACTAACAAGAAATCCTAAACAGGAAAGTAGTGTTACTATGAGAGATTTTTCCTTGAAATTAACATCACCCTTCCAATGGTTTCTTGACAGTCGTTGTAGCGGACATATGAGTGGTGACCTTTCGTGGTTTGTCTCCATTAGTGACTTTGAAGGAGGACCAGTTACCTTCGGAGATGGGAGTTGTTGCTACATTAGAAAGAAGGGTACAATCAAGCTTCCTGGTGTTCCAGAAATCCATGATGTAGTATATGTTAAAGGTATGACTGCAAACCTTCTTTCTATTAGTCAAATTTTTGACAAAGGCTATAGAGTTGTCTTCAATGCAAATGGATGTGACATTGTAGACAAAACTGGAAAAGTAATTTTTCAAGGAACTCGTGGTAAAAATAACTGTTATCTCCTTGAACTCAGTTTAGCAATTTTTGCAATTTGATAAGGTGGAATCTACACATCTTTGGCATGAGCGTTTTGGTCACATCAATTATCGTCTTTTAACTAAGATCATTAACAAAGAACTTGTTAGAGGTGTTCCCAAAATCAATGCAAAGATTGACGGTGTATGTGGTGCCTGTCAAAAGGGTAAACAAACGAAAGTTCACCATAAGTCATCTCGAGATATTCTCACTAAGGTTCCACTTGATTTAATTCATATGGATCTCTTCGGACCAATTCAACAATCTACTGTTGGAGGAAAGAAGTATTCTTTAGTGATGGTAGATGACTACACCATATTCACTTGGGTAGCTTTCCTAGCTCATAAGAATGAAACCCTTGGTGAATTTAAGATTATTGTTAATAGGATCCAGAATGAACAAGGTCGCAAACTAAAGAAAATTAGAAGCGACCGTGGCACTGAATTCAAGGACACCAAAGTATTTGAATTCTGTGACAAACTGGGGATTATTCAACAATACTCACCACCTATTACTCCTCAAGCCAATGAAGTTGCAGAAAGAAAGAATAGGAATATTCAGGAAATGGCCAGGGTTATGCTCCATAACAAAAACTTACCTATAAGATTTTGGGGAGAAGCTGTGTTCACAACATGTTACTTGATCAACTGTGTCTATCTACGTTCTAAAACCTTAAACACTCCATATGAGTTGTGGTATGGTAGAAAACTTAACTTACACTATCTTAGAGTGTTCGGAAGTAAGTGCTACATCTTAAAAAATCGAGAACAAAGAGGGAAATTTGATACTAAAAGCGATGAAGGTATCTTTTTGGGCTATGCATCTGATAGTCGTGGTTTTCGAGTATTTAATCTTAGAACCCAAGTAATGATGGAGTCCGCTAACATTATCATTGATGATATTAGCGACTTTCATCATGATTTTTCTCCTGCTGAATTGCCTCCAACTGAGACAATTGAGAAATTCAAAGAAGTTCCGGATTCAGTTGAAGTTGTACCTACAGTCACTGATCCTGATCTTTCTAGTGACAAGAAGAAAAACACTGATCAGACTGTGCCTGTTGAACAAGAACGTATCCCTCAACGACACCTCTGGGTTCAAAGAAACCATGATCCCAACAGTATCATTGGAGGAAGAGATTCTACTGAAAAGACTAGAGGACAACTTCAAAACCTATGCAATTTTGGTTGTTATCTTTCACATGTAGAACCAAGGAATATTGATGAAGCTCTTAGCGATCCCTTATGGGTGAATGCAATGCATGAAGAGTTAAATAAATTCCAAAGACAAGACGTATGGAAGCTTGTACCTTGTACTCCAAATGTCACTATAGTTGGCACCAAGTGGATATTTAAGAACAAGTCTGATGAGTTTGGCAGAATTGTCAGAAACAAAACAAGACTTGTCGCTCAAGGATACTCACAAATCGAAGGAATCAACTTTGACGAAATCTTTGCTCATGTGGCACGCCTTGAGTCCCTTAGATTGTTATTAGCTCATGCTTGTTTTCTTAAGGTAAAGATATTTCAAATGGACATCAAATCCGGTTTTTTAAATGGAAACTTAAAGGAAGAAGTCTATGTATCTAAACCTAAGGGATTTGAAAACCATGACTTCCCAGATCACGTCCTTAAACTTAATAAGGAGCTATATGGGTTGAAACAAGCACCTCGTGCCTGGTTCGAGAAACTGACCTCATCTCTTCTTGAGAAAGGTTTTTCGAGAGGAGAAGCTGATAAAACGTTGTTTACCAAGTGGAATGGAAAAGATGTTGTGATCGCTCAAGTTTATGTAGATGATATCATCTATGGATCAACATCGGAGAAACTTGCACAAGATTTTCAAGTGTCTCTTGGAAAGGAGTTTGAAATGAGCAATGTTTGTGAATTAAAATTCTTTTTGGTTTAAAAATTCGACAACACAAGGATGGAATTTACTTATCTCAAGAAAAATTCACAATCCCTCTCAACATGTGAAGCAGAATACATCGTTGCAGGCTCATGTTGTACTCAACTTCTATGGATGAAACAAATTCTTGCTGATTATGGAATGAACACTGGAATAATGAGAATTTTATGCGACAACACTAGTGCAATTCGCATAACAGAAAATCCAGTTGAGCACTCAAGGACTAAGCACATTGACATAAGGTATCATTTTATCCGATATCTTTATGAAAATGGTATCATTAATATGGAATTTGTGCCCTCAGAACAACAATTGGCTGATATTCTCACCAAAACATTAGATGATGCTACGTTTCAACACCTACGACAGTCTATTGGTGTCGTTCTGGTACATTAATCTTCCATAACTCTTGCCCCTGCTCTTATCTAGATCCTTTAGGCAATTGAGTTTGGAACTTCTTGAGGTGTAAAGTATTTTTCCACATTTGTTTCTAAGTAGATGTAACTTCTAAGTATCTTAGTGCTATCATGAAATCCTTCTTTTCTCGTAAAAGTAAGGTCGCTCTTGTTGTTCTTTCGGGAATGAAATCAAATGGGGGAGAGTTCTTTTGAACTTGTGCTTAATTGCCATATCTTTGTGGGGAGTGTGGTTGTAGAATATTTGAGGCGTTATCTTGTATCTTTATAAACTCCGTGATGAATGCATTTATCTTCGGCTTTATGATTGCATCTAAACAAAGTTGATATGTAATTTTCTTTGGTCTTGAAGTGTCTCCATGAAAATTTCATTAGGATCTCGTTTTCGTACCTTTGCCAATTTTATTGACAAAAGGGGGAGAATTAATATGTAATTCACACTACAAATACATATGGTTTTCGGATCATTATGTAAGGGGGAGTGGTTTTCGTGTTGAGACGAAGTATTGGCTAAGCGGGAGTGATACATATCACCATAGTATTGTTATCGAAGTTGTGATATGAGAACTTTGATGTTGTGTAATAATACTATGACATTGTATAACAATGATCGAGAGCTTTTGTTTTCTCATTGTTATGGCTACGGAACTTCAACAACTATGATGCTGAACTTACAACCTTTGGAATCATGGGAGTACTTAGAAAAGACGATTTTTTCGAGTAATGTTGAAGCGCCAAGGAGGTCAATATGTGGACGAGAAGCTACAAAGTTTTATCTATTTTGTAATCCATATGTATAGATACTTTTGTCACTAAAATTGACAAAGGGGGAGATTGTTAGAGCACTGCTCGGTGAACTCGCATGCGTTGCTATCTCAAGTATGTTTGTCAATATTAGTGATCAAAATTATATGTCTTAATTTCTAGTTTACTTATGACTAAGTCTCGGTCTAGGATAGTTAAGTGTAGTTGAGTTCCAGACTCCATGGCGATCATCTTATGAAGACGAAGAACTACTCGAGGAATAAGTGGAACTTCATCCGACAAAAAGGTATGTGCAGACTTGAACTTATCTGTTACTCAAAAGTCTACTCTATCTCCTACTCTTGAGACAATGGTTGTATAAGTATGATAGTTTTCATACATACACATTTGCTATTTCGAGCCGAGTTTACTCGCGTATCTTTTTCTCGAAATATGTGTTGGTGAGCTTTTTCCTTAACCATTTTCATCTTTACCCGTGACGAAAGTCATGATGATGTTTCAATCTTGAAAATAGCTTTGATGATGATAGTCGTGAATAACGATTGTTATAATATTATAGAAGAATGTTTCAATGATTGAAATGTAGAGTTGAGATTACCAACTATGGATATAAGCATATATAGTGTGTTCGCACATTAGTGTATAAATCCATGTGCCGGAAACCAAGTGTGTGCATATGTGTGCATGCGGTATTGGTGAAGGAGACAGGTTGAGTACGCGTACCTGCGGAAGTTTTCAAACCGAAAATTTCTGCTGAGTTTGTAAGTTTGCAAACTAGTAAACCAGTCGCCTTAGGTACGCATACCCGTACGCGTACCCACGAAAGTTTTCGAACCAAAAATTTCTGCCGAGTTTGTAAATTCTAATCCGGTAGCTAAGGTACGCATACCCGTATGCGTACCTAAGCTGGTTATTTCTCAAATCGGTAGTTCATAAGCCTAAAACAATAAATTATAAGGAATGCAATCTTTGCAAACCGTGGCTATATTGTTCATGAATTGATTCAAGTGAATCAAACCGATTTTGTTTCAATTGTGTCTATGAATAAAGACCTAAGAAATTGAACAACTCTTGAACTAGCTCTTATGAGTCATTTGAACTAGTTATGAGAAAGATGAATACGGTTAATATGGAAGTTCTCATATGGATAACCATTTGGTTAACTATTTGTGAACCAACTAAGTGTACACGTTTAGGTATGGTTACTCAAACCTAAATGAATATATTTCATTTGTGTGTGACAAGCTAAGTTTCGATCTAATGGATGAAAGATATTAGCTTGGTTGAATCAGGTTTTTCATCTAACGGTGAATATTGAATGCTTATGTTACCAAGGTAACTTGGATTGCAAACCCTGATTTGAAAACTATATAAAGGACACATCTAGCAAGTGGAAAAACTAATCCCCACACCTCATATGTGATACTAGTTGGTTTTTTTAGAGTAGATTCTCCTTTAACCTTAAGTTTCTTCTCGAGACACTGTAGGTTAATGACTGAAAGACTTCACTGGGATTGTGAATCCAGACGAAACTACTTTCTTGTATTTGAGCGATCTGATCTTTCCATTTTCTATCGTACGAGTTCAATTGAATAATTGACTTGAGATTATATATCCGATAGGGCAAGATAAAAAGAAATCACAAGCATCTTCGTCTCATCGTTTGTGATTCCACAATATCTAGTTTCGTTACCATACGATTTAGATTATTGTGAGTTGATTGATAATACTAGGATGTCCTTCGGGAATATAAGTCCGGGTTATCAATTAGTTCCTGTTCACCTTGATTTATCAAAAGATGGAAAAAAAACTCATAGGTTTATCTGTGGGAGACAGATTTATCTATCATCGTAGACTTTTCTGTGTAATACAAATTTGTTTATTGAAGTCTTCGACTTTGGGTCGTAGCAACTCTTAGTTGTGGGTGAGATCATCTAAGGGAATCAAATGCGTAGTATCCTGCTGGGATCAGAGATGTAAGGAGCGCAATTGTACCTTGAATCAGTGTGAGATTGATTAGGGTTCAACTACAGTCCAAACCAAAGTTAGTTTGTAGTAGGCTAGTGTCTGTAGCGGCTTAATACAGTGTGTGAGATATTAACTCCTTAATATACTTTTTATTAAGATTGAGTCTGAATGTCTAGTCGATTCTCTTAAAGGTATATTAGAGTTAGTCCATACAGATTGCTAATCGAAATATTGGGTGAGGTTGTTGTACCCCCACTTTTTCAGTATGCTTTAATCTGGATTCAAAGGCAGTATTAGTTGCTTTTTCAAATAACAAGGTGCCATGGATTGTTAAAAGTAGATGGGAAAGGATTAAGAAACAAATTTCATCAATCAATTTGAGACATTCATACAGAGAAACCAATTTCTCTACTCACAAGATGACAAAAAATGGACTCTTATTAAACAGAGGTGTTGTTCAATACTATGATGCAAAGCGACAATTTCTTTGGAGATTGGAGGAAGAAGAAGATATGTATTTCAGATTCTCATAAGGAAATACTTAGTGTTTTTTGTAGTTTTTACTTTTTTCTAAATTTTCAGTTTTTATTTTTACTTTAATTGGCCTTGGAAATAACTTGGCTAATTGTTGTATTTTGAATAATCTTTGAGTAATAAAATTCATGACTTAGAAAAAAAAAATGTAATCAGCAAATCAAACAGATAGAAATCCGTGAGCCTGATTAATATAAGAAACAACTTGGACGGTATCAAAAACCAATATCCAAGTGTCAATCAATTTAATCAACCACCAAAGGTTGGATTCACAGTTGATTGAACTTACGCACAACCTGTGATATTTCAATTATATAAACAAATATAATGCGGAAAAGAAATAACACAAACACCAGAAATTTTGTTAACGAGGAAACCGCAATTGCAGAAAAACCCCGGGACCTAATCCAGATTTGAGCACCACAGTGTATTAAGCCGCTGCAGACACTAGCCTACTACCAAGCTAACTTCGGTCTGGAATGTAGTTGAGCCCTAATCAATCTTACACTGATCAAGGTACAATTGTGTTCCTTACGCCTCTTGAACCACACCAGATTCTGCGCGCTTGATTCCCTTAGCTGATCTCACCCACAACTAAGAGTTGTTACGACCCAAAGCCGGAGACTTGATAAAAACATCTGTCTCACACAGAAAAGTCTATTGAATAGATAAATTTGTCTCCCACAGATATACCTATGAGTTTTGTTCCGTCTTTTGATAAATCAAGGTGAACAGGAACCAATTGATAAACCGGACTTATATTCCCGAAGAACAACTTAGTATTATCAATCACCTCACAATATTCTTAATCGATTAACGAAACAAGATATTATGGAATCACAAACGATGATACGAAGATGTTTGTGACTACTTTTCAATCTTGCCTACCAGAGAATAAATCTCGAGCAAATCTTAAAGAAGATAGTACTCAACACGATAGAAAACAATAAGATCAGGATACAAAACTACATAAAAAATAGTTGGGTCTGGTTTCACAATCCCAATGAAGTCTTCAAGTTGTTAACCTACAGGGTTTCGTGAAAAACCTAAGGTTAAAGGAGAATCGACTCTAATCGCAACCAGTATCACACAGGAGGTGTGGGGATTAGGTTTCCTAGTTACTAGAGTTATCCTTTATATAGTCTTCACATTAGGGTTTGCAATCAATGTTACCTTGGTAACAAAACATTCAATTTTCATTGTTAGATGAAAACCTGATTAGATTCAAGCTAATATATTTCAACCGTTAGATCGAACTTAGCTTGTTATACACAAATGAAATGTACCATTATTTAGATAAAGGTAATCGTACCTAGTTCAAATGACTCAAATGAAACTAGTTACAGAGTTGTTAAATTTTTTATATTCTCAGGGAAGTATACAAGACACAATTGAAGAAAAATCGATTTTGATTCACTCGAATCATTTCATGAACATTATAACCACGATTTGCAAAAGATTGCATTCCTTATCATATAAAAGCATTAGTTCATGAAAAAACCGATTTTAGAACATATCCTACTTAAGTATGCAAAAGGGTACGCATACCTAAGTAGTTGGACTGAGTTTGGTTACGCCAGTACGCGTACGGGTACGCATACCATATTACTCTTCCAAACTCCAGCAGAAATTCACGGAACTTGAACTTCCGCCAGTACGCGTGCGGGTACGCATACTTAGTTCCCGTACTTCCAACAACCAACCAGTATGCATACGGGTGCGCATACCATGGTTCCCGTTTTTGGACTTTACACAAATGTGAATACACACTATGTTTATATCCAATAATGTTTACATGTTCTAAACCCTCATTTCAATCATTGAAACATTCTTGGAAGACGACAATAACTGTTTCACACAAACTATTAGCTTCAAAGCAATTTTCAAGTGATCAATAGATCAATACGAAACATTCTGAGTCTACATCGAATGACTGTCTCACACAAATCATATAAGATGTTACAAGGCGATTTTCACATGATCATCTTTTGACTTTCGTCAAGAATAAAAGATGAACTTGGTTAAAGCGAAAGCTTACCAACACATATTTCGAGAAATAGATAAGTGAGATAAACTCGGCTCGAAATACCAAATGTGTATAATTGAAGTCTATATAGCAATACGACTTTTTGTCTCAAATAGGAGATATAGTAGATAGACTTTTGAGTGATAGATGAGTTCAAGTCTCCACATACCTTTTGTTGATGAAGTTTCACTAGTTCCCTTGAGTAGTTCTTCGTCTACAATGGATGAACGTCGTGAAGTCTAAAGCTCAACTACACTTACTATCCTAATCTGAGACTTAGCTATAAGTAGACTAGAAATCAAGACTTATAGTTTTGGCAACTAAACTTGACAAACAAGATTGAGATAGCAACTCTTGCGAGTTCGACCGAGCAGTGCTCTAACAATCTCCCCCTTTGTCAATTTTAGTGACAAAACTATCAATACATATTGATTACAAAATAAATAAACTTTGTAGCTTTTCATCCAAATGCTTGATCTCCTTGGTTCTTTAACATTACTTGAAATATTCGTCACTTCCAAGTACTCTAATGATTCTAAATGTGTTCAACTCAGCATCATAGTTTTTGAAGATCCATAGCTATAACAATGAGAAAACAATAGCTCTCAATCATTGTATACAATGTCATAGTATTATTACACACCATCAAAGTTCAATTATATCACAACTTTGATAATAATACTATGATGATATGTATCACTCCCCCTTAGTCAATACTTCATATCACATGAAAACCACTCCCCCTTACATAATGATCCGTAAACCATATGTATTTGTAGTGTGAACTACACTTTAATTCCCCCCTTTTTGTCAATATAAATTGGAAAAGGTATGAAAACTAGTGGGATCCTAATGAAATTTACATAGAGATACTTCATGACCAAAAGAGAAACACATATCAACTTTGTTTAGATGCAATCATATAACCGAAGCTAAATGCATTCATCAAGGAGTTTATAAAGATACAAGATAACCCCAATAATTTTCCACAGCCGCACCCCCCACAAAAATATGGCAATTAAGCACAAGTTCAAATAAGAACTCTCCCCCATAAAATGTCGTTCCCGAATGAACAACAAGAGCGACCTTACTTTCACAAGAAAAGAATGATTTCTCTGGACATTAACAAATCACATGAAGAAAAAAAATCACATGAAATATGAATTTGTATCCAAAATACTCAATTAAATTAACCACAAGAGAACCTATGATTAATTTAATTGGAAATTCTCAACATAAGAAAACTTACGGAGCCGCACAATATTTACACAAAGATGTGGATCAGGGAAGACCAATACTGCGGAATAAACAAAGATTCATTCTATCTTTTATCACTATTTGCATAGAGACATATAATAGACTTAATCTTTGTAAACAAAAGTTCATCCAATCTCCATCAATATTTTCATAATGACATAATAGTTTTAACTTTTGTTGTCAAAAGTTCATTCATTCTTTTATCAATATTTGCATAATGACATATGAAAGACCTAACTTTCGTCCACGTATAGGACAATCACAATTCACGGACGCAAACACACATATCCCATAACAAGTTGCAATATATAAAACCATAAAGATTAATACTGAAAAATCATCTTCCAAATAAACTTTAGAATTTAAATAAATAAATCTAAAAACATTGCAAGATGAAAATCGTTGGAAATAACTATGTGTACTCACAATATTGGCTATTCCAAACCTTAGTTATCCTTCTTAAAACACAAGAATAAATTCTCATAAGAAGTTTCCTGAACATTTTAAAAAACAAAACAACTCCTAAAGAACATTTCACTTACTTTGAATACTCTTCTCAAGTTACCTATATTCATCAAGCTCTTCTTCGATTAAATCAATCCTGGATTCAGGATTATCCATCTTTTCTTCAAGTATTTTGGATGAAGATTCAAGTTAACTCTTCAAAGCATGAACTTGTTCCAAGACGAGATTCATGGTTAAAGAGAGCTTATCAAAAGGAGAGACAGAAGGATTCCCATCAAGGGAGGACACATGTTTCTCGGAGCACATCTCATTCTCGGAAGAATCGAAACGAACCTTCTTAGAGGGAAAAAGGACAGTCCAGGCATCACTTTCTTTGCTTGAGATACTAGATAAGGACATGATTAGAAGAGTAAATGAAATTCTCTCATCAAGGAGAAATCTTCTACTTAAAAAGAAGGAAGATAGGGGATAAATTTCCAAAAAGACCTTTGACCAAAACCCTAACAAAAATTGGTTATCCCCAAGAAAAAGTCTTATTAGGAAAACCGTTCATGTACAGAACAAACACTTCATACAATAATAAAGATTGTTCAACAAAGCATAGAAACAAAATAGAAAAACAACAGAGATATTTCATCACAACCCATTTGAAGATTATGGTTCTTGCTCAAGGGAAACACAAGAACAATCTTAAACCTTATTACAGACAGATTATGACATCTCCAATCCAAAACATGACTGAGTGGTTTCTTATGAGGGGATGAAGTATTTGTTGTTTCTTGTTTCTGATTTTACTTTGTGGATGAAGAACCACAAAAAACAACCTTTGTTTCGAGCCTAGTTCCGAATACCTTGTCTATCAATTTTCGCAAACCATGAATGGATTTGGAAAACTCTTTTGAACGAGATTTCTTAGGAGATTTCCTTTTCTTCTTCTAAAAAAATGGTTTACCAGAGAAGAAATTTTTTTGATCCTTAGTGCACACTGTTTCCAGAAGATTCTGATTTTCACACATGAGTGACGAACCATTTGGTATGTCCATGTGTTTTTCTATATCATCCTTTCTGTCAGAGTGATTTGAGAATGACATAGATTCAGGAGTCACTTGCTGATAGTTCTTAAAAGGGCATATCGAAGAAGTTCGACATTTCTTATTAGGATCACAATTACGAGAGACAACAATTTGTTGTCTTAGATCAAGTAGTTGACATTCCAGACTTTCAATCCTTTTAATCAAGGCTTCCTTTTCCAGTTGAAACTCTTTTGGAGAAGTAGGATTGTATATTATAGAATAATCAGAGTCGTTAGAAGGACAATTGTGATTATCAGCAAAGTAGTTAAGAGAACTTTCACAGACATCTTCCTCAGGATAATAGTCAAGAGTTTTCATCCATGCTTAGTTATCTCACTAACCTCTTCATCAGATTTTTTGAAGGTATCATGGACACTTTTATAGCACTTGGAACAAGTTCCATTATCATAGTTTTTCTGAACTTCTTTATCCTTTTTATTGATTGAATATGCTTTCTTTTGAGTTTTCTTTTACTCCGTCTGAGAGTTTTCTTTAACTGTTGAACAAACAGTGAAAGAGTTGAATTAAAACAATTTGCATCCCTTGTATAAATCATTTTAGGACATCGAGATTTTTTATCAGATGTAACAACCGAATTGTCTAACAAGTGACGTTTCTCTCTTTGGTTCAGTTCAAGATCAAAAATCTTTAGCTTTCCAACAAGAGTATTCCTGGAAAGTATGTTGAGGTTATTTCCTTCAACGATGGCATGCTTATTATAATCGTATTTAGCTGGTAACGATCTGAGAATTTTCATCACAATGTCCTTTTTCAGGAATAGTCTTACCTAATGCAAAAGATGCGTTAACAATTTCAGACACTTTGTGATTAAACTCATCAAACGAGTCTTCAACATCTATACAAAGGTTTTCCCAATCAGAATTTAGGTTTTGAATCCTAGCTTCTTTTTCACAGGTATTCCCTTCAAATACGGTTTCTAAGATATCCTAAGCATCTTTAGACCGAGTGCACGTAGTCACATGGTGCTGAAGATCTGGGATAACGACATGGATGATTGCATTCAAACCATCAGAATTTGGCGTTGCAGCAAGAATCTCGACAGCATCATAATCACCAATATCCTTTGGAACAGTTTCAGTGCCTATTGTAACAACAAGAGGATCATAGCCATTAACAACGTAAACCCATGATTGAAAATTATGCGCTTGAAGAAAGGCACGCGTAGCAATTTTCCACCATAAGTAATTCGAGTCATCGAAGACTGGTGGTACGTTTATAGAAATAACACTTCTGTCCATAGAGTCATATTTCTACAAACATAGACTTATGAGGTCTTAAGCGTGTTAGCCTGCTCTGATACCAATTGAAAAAGCGTGGGTCTAACAACCACATGCAATATTTCCTGAGCAATCTCTATGGACTAACTCCAATATAATTATGAGAGCACCAACTAATAAAGCAAGCTCAACCAAGAAATATATCAAAGAGTTCGTATCTTTGTTTCTTAATGTAATCAGCAAATCAAACAGATAGAAATCCGTGATCCTGATTAATATAAGAAACAACTTGGACGGTATCAAAAACCAATATCCAAGTGTCAATCAATTTAATCAACAACCGAAGGTTGAATTCACAATTGATCGAACTTACGCACAACCTGTGATATTTCAATTATATAAACAAATATAATGCGGAAAATAAATAACACAGACACTAGAAATTTTGTTAACGAGGAAACCGAAAATGCAGAAAAACCTCGGGACCTAGTCCAGATTTGAACACCACATTGTATTAAGCCACTACAGACACTAGCCTACTACCAAGCTAACTTCGGTCTGGAATGTAGTTGACCCCTAATCAATCTCACACTGATCAAGGTACAGTTGTGTTCCTTACGCCTCTTGAACCACACCGGATTCTGCGCACTTGATTCCCTTAGCTGATCTCACCCACAAATAAGATTTCCTACGACCCAAAGTCGAAGACTTGCTAAACAAATTTGTCTCACACAGAGTAGTCTATTGAATATATAAATCTTTCTCCCACAGATATACCTATGAGTTTTATTCCGTCTTTTGATAAATCAAGGTGAACATGAACCAATTGATAAACCAGACTTATATTCCCGAAGAACAACCTAGTATTATCAATCACCTCACAATAATCTTAATCGATTAACGAAACAAGATATTGTGGAATCACAAACGATGAGACGAAGATGTTTGTGACTACTTTTCAATCTTTCCTACCAGAGAATAAATCTCGAGCAACAGCAAGATCAGAACACGCAACTACATAGGAAATAGTTGGGTCTGGCTTTACAATCCCAATGAAGTCTTCAAGTCGTTAACCTACAGGGTTTCGTGAAAAACTGAAGGTTAAAGGAGAATCGACTCTAGTCGCAACTAGTATCACACATGAGGTGTGGGGATTAGGTTCCCAGTTGCTAGAGTTCTCCTTTATATAGTCTTCAAATCAGGGTTTGCAATCAATGTTACCTTGGTAACAAAGCATTCAATATTCATTGTTAGATGAAAACCTGATTAGATTCAAGCGAATATCTTTCAACCGTTAAATCGAACTTAGCCTGTTATACACAAATGAAATTTACCATCATTTAGATAAAGGTAACCGTACCTAAACGTGTACACTTAGTTGGTTCAACAATAATTAACCAATGGTTAGTGAAAAGGCGGGGGTCTAACAACACCACCCAATATTTCGTTTGGAAATCTGAATAGACAAACTCCAATATACTTTCTAGAGAATCAACTAGACAGTCAGGCTCAATCTAGAGTAAAGTATATCAAAGAGTTTAGTATCTCTATCTCAACACAATCAAAGTTAAACACAAACAAGTCCGTAAACCTGATTTTAGTGTGAAGCTCTTGAAACAAAGTCTTTTGTTTTAATCACAACCTATTGAATATCCACCGCGTATAAACCTCGTTAAGCGACAATCACTAAAGGAATATTTCAACACAGTGTCCACTTGAAATAGGGTTAGTCCAGACTGGTCTAACAATGTGAAAATAACAAAATCAATTGTTCAAGATCAATCAAGTCTTATCCAACAAACAAGGTCGGATATAACAACTATGATTGATTAACGTACAACCTGTATTATTTCAATTATATAAATAAAATATAATGCGGAAAATAAATAACACAGACACCAGATTTTGTTGACGAGGAAACCGCAAATGCAGAAAAACCCCGGGACCTAGTCCAGAATAAACACACACTGATTATAAGTTGTTACACCAAATTACTACTACCTATTCGGACTAGATGTAATACCTTCTTCAGCACTTGTAGAACTCCTAGAAGAATACCGATTCTCTTTAGGAACTCTTCACACAAATCTTCTAGCAGATCCCGAAGTTCTCTTTAGAAGATACACCACCACAATCGATAAAATTTGATATTTTGTTTGCACAAAACACCAGTTTGATTTCCCTTTAGATGTGAATCAAGGTTTTGGAAATTTTGTGTTTATTTTGATAAAAACAATTATCAAAACAAACTTGTAGATTAGGGTTTTAACTGACAGTCAGTATGCGTACACACAAGGAGTCCGTGAACCTGATTTCCATAAGTAAACTTGGGTGATTCCAAAGATCAATTTCCAAGTTAAGAAAACCCTAATAAATCTACCACAAGAACAACTAGAATAAATCTATAGATATCTTGTTTAAAACTTCTCAAGGATTTTTACGAGATGACTCAAAAGAAGTTTTTCTTTCTAGTCTCCGATTTCGACTAACAAGTGTTGGTATACGGTGGGAAACTGAAATCTATCAAAACCTAGGGTTTATGATCAACAACTCTTGAATGGTTTTATATCAGAAGACAAAACCTTAGAATAGACAAGAGGTGAAAAACCTAGATTACAAGTTGTATGATCAATCACGAAGATTAAATCCAACTTGGCTTTGTGATCCCTAATACAAAGACTTTTATCTCACTCTCGTTCACGAAGAACGGAAGACGTGGAAAACAACCTGCAGAGCTTACGCCAATTTTCCAAAGGGATGAAAACGTGTAAACTCGCGAACTCATTATTTATAATGAACAATAGCTTGGAAGCTAAGCAAAGCTATTTTCCTTTTACAAGACTCTCCTAAATATGGGAGTCTTTCCTAACTTAAAACTCTTTCCAAAGTAATTAAATAAATAACTTATTTAGCAAAAATTATATTTATGTGAATAAATCACATTTTAACTTAGGCAGGAATCACAAACACTTTAATATGGTAATCAAAAGTGTTTGGACCAATAGCTAACTTACCTAGATAAGGAAACATCACCAACTTGACCAAAAATCCCTTTTAGTCACGTATTGGGCCCAAGTTCGCGGACCACTCCAAAGCCCATGGAATGTTTGCTACTAATGAACTTAAATCACTCATAACTTTGTCGTTATAACTCGGAATTGAGTGATTCTTGGCTCATTGGATTCGCAAGCTCATTCACTATGACATGAGATCCTTTATAGGGATAAAGGTTATTATCATCAAAGTCATGAATCAAATAACGTCAAGTATATATACATAAATGTACATTTACCGTCATCGGAATTGTTCCATATAGTGAGCATATATCTTGATAGATTAGAAAGGTAGAATAGAACAAGAATCCAAATGAAATCAATCACATACCTTTGATGAAGTACTTTTTGATGTCTTCTTGTAGTCTTGAATCTTCAATCTCCATCCTTTAAGGATAGCTTCGATTCAACTTCTTAGACCTAATCTAGTATGAAACTATCTTTAGTATGCTAAATCAAGAATGCATTTTGGAAACTAAAATTGAAAACTAACTTGACATACCAACGCTAGTGGGTTCAACCGAGCAGTGCTCTAACAACATATGAGCACTTTCATAACTAGTTCAAATGACTCAAATGAAACTAGTTAGAGAGTTATTCAATTGTATATATTCACATAGAAGTATACAAGACACAATTGAAGAAAAATTGATTTTGATTCACTCGAATCATTTCATGAACATTATCGCCACGGTTTGCAAAAGATTGCATTCCTTATTATATAAAAGCATTAGTTCATGAACAAACCGATTATAGAACATAACCTACTTAAGTATGCAAACGGGTACGCATACCTAAGTAGCCAGACTGAGTTTGGTTACGCTAGTATGCGTACGGGTACGCATACCATTTCATTCTTCCAAACTCCAGCAGAACTTCATGGAACTTGAATTTCAGAAAGTACGCCTACGGGTAGGCACACTTAGTTCTCGTACTTCCAACAACCAACCAGTACGCATACGGGTACGCATACCATGGTTCCCGGTTTTGGAATTTACACAAATGTGAATACACACTATGTTTATATCCAATAATGGTTACATGTTCTAAACCCTCATTTCAATCATTGAAACATTCTTGGAAGGCGAGATTAGCTGTCTCACACAAACTATTAGCTTCAAAGCGATTTTCAAGTGATCGAATGATCAACACGAAACATTCCGAGTCTCCATCAAATGACTGTCTCACACAAATCATGTAAGATGTTCCAAGGCGATTTTCACATGATCATCTTTAGACTTTCGTCAAGAATAAAAGATGAACTTGGTTAAACCGAAAGCTTACCAACACATATTTCGAGAAATAGATAAACTCGGCCCGAAATACCAAATGTGTATAATTGAAGTCTATATAGCAATACGACTTTTTGTCTCAAATAGGAGATAGAGTAGATAGAATTTTAAGTGATAGATGATTTCAAGTCTCTACATACCTTTTCTTGATGAAGTTCCACAAGTTCCCTGAGTAGTTCTTCGCCTTAATTCTATGAACGCCGTGAAGTCTAAAGATCAACTACACTTACTATCCTAATCCGAGACTTAACTATAATTCTATGAACGCCCTGAGTAGTTCTTCGCCTTAAGTAGACTAGAAATCAAGACTTATAGTTTTGGCAACTAAACTTGACAAAAAATCTTGAGATAGCAACGCTTGCGAGTTCGACCGAGCAGTGCTCTAACAGAAATAACTTGGATGGTACCAAAGACCAATATCCAAGCGTCAATCAATTTCAATCAACAACCAAAGTTTGGGTTCACCAATTGATTAAACTACGCACAACCTGTGATATTTTAATTATATAGAAAATATAATGCGAAAAATAAATAACGCAGACACCAGTAATTTTGTTAACGAGGAAACCGCAAATGCAGAAAAACCCCGGGACCTAGTCCGGATGTGAACACAACACTTTATTAAGCCGTTACAGACTCTAGCCTACTACAAGTTGACTTCGGACTGGAATGTAGTTGAGGCCTAACCAATCTCACACTAATTAAGGTACAATCGCGTTCCTTACGCCTATGAATCCCAGCAGGACTCTATGCACTTGATTTCCTTAGCTGATCACACCCATAACTAAGAGTTTCTACGACCCAAAGTCGGAGACTTGATAAAAAAATTTGTCTCACACAGAAAAGTCTATTGAATAGATGAATCTGTTTCCCACAGAAATACCTACGAGTTTTTGTTCCGTCTTTTGATAAATCAAGGTGAACATGAAACAATTGATACATTGGACTTATATTCCCAAAGAACATCCTAGTAATATCAATCACCTCACAATGATCTTAATCGTATGGTAGCAGAACAAGAGGAATCACAAACGATAAGACGAAGATGTTTGTGACTACTTTTTGTCTTACCTATTGGAGATTGAATCTCGAGCAAATCTTAGAGAAGATAGTTACCGATACGAAAGAACAAAGAAAGATCAGAACACGCAACTACAGAGAAAATAGTTGGGTCTGGCTTCAGAATCCCGATGAAGTCTTTAAGTCGTTAATCTATAGTGGTTTTAGAATAACCTAGGTTAAAGGATAATCGACTCTAGTCGCAACTAGTATCACACCGGAGGTGTGGAGATTACGTTTCCCAATTGCTAGAGTTCTCCCTTATATAGTCTTCAAATTAGTGTTTGCAATCAACGCTACCTTGGTAACAAAGCATTCAATATTCACCGTTAGATGAAAACTTGATTACATTCAAGATAATATCTTTCAACCGTTAGATTGAACACACACAAGTGAAATGTACCTATATTTAGATATGGGTAACCGTACCTAAACGCGTAAACTTGGTTGGCTCAACAATAGTTAACCGAAGTTAGCCATATGAACACTTTCATATCAACCTTGTTCATCTTTATCACAACTAGTTCAAATGATTCAAATGAAACTAGTTATAGAGTTGTTCAATTGTTTATATTCTCATAGAAGTACACAAGACACAATTGAAGAAAAATTGATTTTGATTTACTTGAATCAATTCATGAACATTATAGCCACGGTTGCAAAAGATTGCATTCCTTATCATATAATTTATTTGTTCACAAATAAACCGATTTTAGAACTTAACCACTCAAGTATGCAAACGGGTACGCATACTTAGAGTTTCAGACTTGGTCTGTCCGCTAGTATGCGAACGGGTGCGCATACCGTCGTTCACGACCGAACTCGGTAGAATTAGTATGCAAACGGGTACGCATACTAAATTCCCGGACTTGAACTGTTAAGCCAGTACGCATACGGGTATGCATACTAAGTTCCCGGACTTCAACTGTTAAACCAGTACGCATACAAGTATGCATACTATGGTTCTAGGACTTGGAGTAACATGCAACAGTTAGCATACAAGTATGCATACTGTGTTATATCCAATTAATGGTTAATTGTTATAAACTCCATTTTAATCATTGAAATATTCTTAGAAGACGAGATTAGCTGCCTTAGACAAACTATAAGCTTCAAAGCAATTTTCAAGTAATCAATAGATCAATACGAAACATTCTGAGACTGTCTCACACAAATCATGTAAGATGTTACCAGGCGATTTTCACATGATCATCTTTTGAATTTCGTCAAGAATAAAAGACGACCTTGGCTAAAGCGAAAGCTTACCAACCAACACCTATTTCGAGAATATGTAAGCGAGTTAAACTCATCTTGAAATATCAAATGCGTATAAGATAAAGTATATATAGTTATACGACTTTTGTCTCAATAGGAGATAGAATAGAAATAAACTTCTGAGTGATAGATGAGTTCAAGTCTCCACATACTTTTTGTTGATGAAGTTCCATAAGCTCCCCTTAGTAGTTCTTCATCTTCAATCTATGAACGCCGTGAAGTCTAAAGCTCAACTACACATTCTATCCTAATCCGAGACATAGCTATAATTATACTAGAAATCAAGACTTATAGTTTTGGAAGCTAAACTTGACAAACAAGCTTGAGATAGCAACGCTTGCGAGTTCGACCGAGAAACGCTCTAACAATCCACCCCTTTGTCAAATTTAGTGACAAACTATCAATACATATGGATTACAAAATAAATAAACTTTGTAGCTTCTCATCCAAATGCTTGATTTCCTTGGTTCTTCAACATTACTCGAAATCTTCGTCACTTCCAAGTACTCCAGTGATTCTGAACGTGTTCAACTCAGCATCATAGTTGTTGAAGATCTGTAGCCATAACAATAAGAAAACCATTGTTCTCAATTATTATTATACAGTGTCATAGTATTATTACACAACATCAAAGTTCAATTGTATCAAAACTTTGATAATAATACTGTTGTGATATGTATCACTCCCCTTTACTCAATACTTCATCTCATAAATGAAAACCACTCCCCCTTACATAATGATCCGTGAACCATATGTATTTGTAGTGTGAACTACACAATAATTTCCCTCTTTTTTGTCAATATAAATTGGCAAAGGTATGAAAACTATCGGGATCATAATTAAATTCTCATAAAGATACTTCATGACTAAAAGAGAACATATCAACTTTGTTTCGATGACTTCACATAGTCGAAACTGAGTGTATTCATCAAGGAATTTATAAAGATACAAAAAAACTCCTACAAAAAATCCACGGCCGCACTCCCCACAAAGATTTGGCAATTAAGCACAAGTTCAATTAAGAACTCTTCCCTATAAAATGTCATTCCCAAAAAAACAACAAGAGCGACCCTACTTTTAGAAGAAAAGAAGGATTTCTTTGGACATTAACAAATCACATGAAACATGAATTTGTATCCAGAAAACTCAATTAAATTAACCACTACAAAGAGACCTCAATGATTAATTTAATCGAAATGCTCAACATAAGAAAAATTACAGAGCCATACAGTACTTTCACATAGAAGTGGATCAGGGAAAGATCAATACTGCGGAATATACAAAGATTCATTCTATTTTTCATCAATATTTGCATAATGATACCATAGACTTAATCTTTGTCATCAAAAGTTCATTCTATTCTCCATCAATATTTGCATAATGACATAATAGACTTAACTTTTGACATATATGGGACAATCATAGTTCACTGACGCAAACACACATATCCCATAACATTGTTTGCAATATATAAAACCAATAAAGATTGATACTGCAAAATCATCTTCCAGATAAACTTTAGAATTTAAATAAATAAATTTAAAAACATTGCAAGATGAAAATCGTTGGCAATAGCAATGTGTAATCACAATATAAGCTATTCCAAAACCTAGTTATCCTTCTTAAAACACAAGAATAAATTTTCATAAGAAGTTTCCTAGACAAAAATAAAAAGCAACAAGCTAAAAACCAAAAGACTCCTAAACCATCAAAACCGATCACGAACTGAAACCAAGGAGCTTTTCCGTTACCTTCACGAGTCTTGAGACCTTTGAGATTGAGATTGACAACATCCACTGCTTCTTCAGCGAAGATCTTTAACATGTGTTTTCATGAGAACAAGGTCAGAGTTAACCTTTTTCAACTCAGTTCTTAACACATCAAGTGCCTTCATGTAGTATCAAATATTAGAGCACTGCTCAGTCGAACTCGCAAGCGTTGCTATCTCAAGCTTGTTTGTCAAGATTAGTTGTCAAAACTATAAGTCTTGATTTCTAGTCTACTTATATCTAAGTCTCGGATTAAGATAGTAAGTGTAGTTGAGCTTTAGACTTCACGACGTTCATCCAATGAAGACGAAGAACTACTCAAGGGAACTTGTGGAACTTCATCAACAAAAGGTATGTGGAGACTTGAACTCATCTATAACTCAAAAGTCTTCCTATTTTATCTCCTATTTGAGACAAAAAGTCGTATTGAAATATAAACTTCAATTATACACATTTGGTATTTCGAGCCGAGTTTATCTCGCTTATCTATTTCCCGAAATATGTGTTGGTAAGCTTTTGCTTTAACCAAGTTCATCTTTTATACTTGACGAAAGACAAAAGATGATCATGTGAAAATCACCTTGTAACATCGTACATGATTTGTGTGAGACATTCATTTGATGTAGAATCAGAATGTTTCGTATGGATCACTTGAAAATTTCTTTGAAGCTAATAGTTTGTGTGAGACAGCTATTTTCGTCTTCCAAGAATATGATTTAAAATGAGAGTTTAGAACATGTAACCATTATTGCATATAAACATAGTTGAAAAAGCGGGGGTCTAACAACACCACCCAATATTTCGCTTAGTAATCTGTATGGACTAACTCCGAAATACTTTGCTAGAGAATCAACTAGACAGTCAGACTCAATCTAGATAAAAGTATCTCAAGGAGTTAATATCTCTATCTTGATTTGATTTTTACTCAAGCTAAAAACAATAGCGAGTCTTTATCAAATACAAGGAATACTTGGACGGTACCAAAGACCAATGTCCAAGGATCAATCAATATCAATCAACAACCAAAGGTTGGATTTCCAATTGATGATCACGAACGCACAACCTGTATTATTTCAATTATATAAAATATAATGCAGAAAAGAAATAACACAGACACCAGAAATTTTGTTAACGAGGAAACCGCAAATGCAGAAAAACCCCGGGACCTAGTCCAGATTGAATACACACTGTATAAGCCGCTACAAACACTAGCCTACTGCAAACTAACTTCGGACTGGACTATAGTTGAACCCCAATCAGTCTCCCACGGATCCAAGGTACAGTTGTACTCCTACGCCTCTGATCCCAGCAGGATACTGCGCACTTGATTCCCTTAGCTGATCTCACCCACAACCAAGAGTTGCTGCAACCCAAATCACAGACTTGATAATAAACAGATCTGTCTCACACAGAAAAGTCTATCAAAGGATAAATCTGTCTCCCACAGATAAACCGTAGGTTTTGTTCCGTCATTTGATATAAAATCAAGGTGAACATAAACCAATTGATAATCCGGTCTTATATTCCCGAAGAACAGCCTAGATTAATCAATCACCTCTCTACAATCCTTCCTGACTACACAAGCGGATTGTCGAGGAATCACAAACAGTGAGAAGAATATGTTTGTGACTTCTTTATCTTGCCTATCGGAGAACTCTCACGATCTCAAGCCAATAAATCGATTGTACTCGTACGATAGAAGATGCAAGATCAGATCACACAACTACGATAAATTAGTATCGGTCTGGCTTCACAATCCCAATGAAGTCTTTAAGTCGTTAACCTGATTTTAGAGAAGAAAATCAAAGGTTAATGGAGAACGACTCTAGCGGGAGCACTAGTAGCACACAGACGTGTGGGGATTATTTTTGCACAATGCTAGATGTCTCCTTTATATAGCCTTCAAATCAGGGTTTTGCCTTTGGTACAAAGCAATCCTTATTCACCGGTAGATGAAAACCTGGCTTAGATTCAAGCTAATATTTCTAAACCGTTAGATAGAAAACTTAGCTTGTCACACACACTTGGGTATACGTTTACTGGGTTCGTGAAAACCATGCCCAAACGTGTACGTGTATGTTGGTTCAACATAGTAACCCAAAAGGTTAACCATATGAGCATTTCATATGAACTGTGTTCTTCTTCACCATAACTAGTTCAATTGACTCAAATGAACTAGTTAAAGAGTTGTTCCATTGCTATGAGATCTTATGTAACTACACAAGACACAATTGAAACAAAGATGATTCGATTCGATTGAATCGGCTCATGAACATTATAGCCACGGTTTGCATAAAGCATTCCTTAGTAATTTAATGTTTCATGTTCAAAGCACATCTTTAGATCATAACCTCTTAAGTTCACAAACAAGTTTGCGGACTTAAGTTAATCGGTTGACTTTTCCAAACTCCGCAGAAATTCTCGGAAAGAGAACTTCCGCCAGTTTGCGGACTTAGCACACAAACGAGTTTTGGAAAATCAAGCAGAAATTCTCGGACGAGAACTTCCGACAGTTCGTGGACTGAGTCCGCGGATTAGGTTCGCGGACTTGGCAAGCCAATTCCACAATCCTCCCGATTTCTCTTGATCAACAAAGTTCGAAAACTTCGGTTCAAGGAATACATGGTTATGTAATCTAAACTCTTATTTCAATCATTGAGACATTCTCAGAGGACGCTATGTAGCCGTTATTCACAGACCGATTCACGTCAGGCAATTCTCAAAGTGATTGAAACTTTTCATGACTTTCGTCATTAGGTGAAGATAAACTTGATCAAAGCGAAATGCTTTACCAACACACGATTTCGAGATAAAAGATAAGTAATGAATGCTCAGCTCGAAATATCAAATGTGTATGATCTAGTCTATATAGCATAGGACTTTTGTCTCATAAGAAGTAGGAGATAGAAGAGATAGACTTTTGAGTGATAGATAAGTTCAAGTCTCCACATACCTTTTTGTTGATGAAGTTCCACGGTTCCTTGTATAGATCTTCGTCGTTGTGATGAATCGCCATGAAGTCCTTGAGCTCAACTACACTTTTCTATCCTAGTCCGAGACTTAGCTATGTAGGCTAGAAATCAAGACTTATAGTTTTGATCACTAACATTGACAAACATGCTTGAGATAGCAACGCATGCGAGGTTGACCGAGCTATGCTCTAACAATCTCCCCCTTTGTCAATTTTAGTGACAAAACTATTAATACATATGGAATACAAAAAAGATAAACTTTAGTGGCTCCTATTCCATAGTCTAATCTTCAACGTTCCTTGAAATCTTCGTCCTTCCAAGTACTCCAATGATCCCAAAGGTTGTAAGTTTAGCACCATCGTTGTTGAAGATCCGTAGCTATAACAATGAGAGAAATCGAGATTCTCGATCATTATTATACAGTGTCATAGTATTATATAACATCAAAGTCCAATTGTATCACGACTTTAACAATAATACTACGGTGATATGTATCACTCCCCCTTAGTCAATACTCCATCTCGATCATGGAAACCACTCCCCCTTACACAATGATCCGAAAACCATATGTATTTGTAGTGTGAACTACAATATTTCTCCCCCTTTTTGTCAATAAAATTGGCAAAGGTACAAGAATGGGATCATAATGAAATTTCCACAAGAGACATTTCATGACCAAAAGAAAAATACATACCAACTTAATTTAGATGCAATCTAATAGCCGAAGCTAACACATTCATCAAGGAGTTTTAAGATACAAGATAACCCCTATAAAATTCCACAGCCGCACTCCCCGCAAGATATTACCATTCACAAGTTCAAAAGAACTCCCCCCATTTGATGTCATTCCCGAGAGAACAACAAGAGCGACCTTAATTTCGAAAGAAAAGAAGGATTTTTTATTGGACACCAAAAACCATAGGAATGATTTTCTATATCCAAAGCTCAACCAAATTAACCACAAGTAAACTCATGATTAATTCAATTGGAATACACAACTAAATCAAACCACAAAAGTGATCAATTTAATTGAAAGTGCTCAACATAAGTAAACTCACGGAGCTACGACTAAGTCAATCACACGGAGATGACTAACTTAACCGTTCAAATACTCAACATAAGGAAAACCTTATGGAATATATGACTACATTAACCAAAAAACATGATAGTGTAGCCTTTCATATACTCAACACAAGAACTTGTGGAATATATGAAAACTCAACTAGATTAATTACAAGAGAACCATTAATTAATCTAATTGGAATACAAACAACCAAACTAATCACCAAAGTAATTAATTTAATTATTTTGGGCTCAACATAAGAGAACTTATGGAACCCCGACTAAGTTCATCATAGAATATGACAACCTTAACCGTACATGTACTCGACATAAGAAAGAAAACTTATGGAGTACAAACTAAATAACCAAACACGTTGATTAATTTAGTTCTTAATGCTCGACATATAACATCTTATGGAACAACCAACAAAGCCAAGGTAAATCGACTTAGTTGTAAGGTTCTTAACATAAGACACACAATGGAGCCTTCACGGTAAAACATAATAAAATGAATCAATGAAGATCAATACCGTGGATAACATACAAGGATCTATTCTATTTTCCATCATAACGACATAATAGACTCTATCCTTATTGAACAAAAGATTTTATCCTATTTTCCATCAAATACATGACTGCATAGCATATCTTTTGTATATGTCAAAAGTCCATTCGTCCTTTCATCAATACGAATACCGATTCATGAACGACTTTACTTTTGACTGCAATATGGGACCTTCAAGTTCACGGACGTAAAAAATACATATCCCATAAAAATATTGTAATATTATAAACCATTAAAATACTGCAATAAACATCATCCTCCAAATATTTTTAGAATTTAATACCAATAAACCTAAAAATAACATAAGAAGATGAAAACAAAAATAGCTATGTGTAATCACAATCATCGTTATTCAAAGCACTAGTTATTCTTCCAACTAATCCAAAAAGAAGACATCCTATGCGACAATGCCTTTGAGAAATTCAGCATCATTCCCGAACTCCTTGTTGTCAACAGCCATTCGAACATACAGTTCACGAAGATAGGAGTTTATATCAACGAACTGTCTTGGTTGATTATGTCGTACCAAGGCTCTCTGAATTTCTAAGGACTTTGACACAAAAGTCTTTATTTCACGAATCTCCTTTCTTACTTCCTTCAACTCATCAAGAACATCGGAAAACTTCTGAGAGTTAGAAGGCACAACCCTGGGATTTCTTGTATTCCTTCTCTTTCTTTTCAGGGACTTAGAAACAAGAGCTTTTCTTTTTCCTTTATTGAATATTTAACAATCATGTTGACATCCTTTCCATCTGACATGGTGCTTTGAGAACAGTTATAAACAACTGGATTTGTGTGATTGAATCACCTAACTCAACAAGCAATCTTATATAGGATGTCAAAAAGGAAAAAGGAATGTACGGTTCAAAACCTGTTGACAGGTTCGTATACACCCAACTCTAAAACCATATAAAGAGTAGAATTGTCGATAATAACCCTTTATTTTATTTGATAGACAGAAAATAACAAATCTAAGAAAAGAAGGAAAAACTTTACTAAAGCCTGAATCAACACTCAATCTTGTCTCTTTTCAATCAGGCACATGAGACAAGATTTTCCCAACAACACAATCAAGTTGTGTTGCGATGAACAACGATTTGTCCATCTTTTTCCTCAAGGGAGGAATCTTCAGACTTCTGTCTATCAAAACAATTCGACCATACTTTCTTTTCAAATGGTCTTACTCTATCCTTGAAAACCAACTTCTTAGACGAAGATAAGATCCTAGATACCTCGGCGGTCTTTTGAGCAAGTTTCAGCTTCCTTGCTAATCGATCTGCTGTTCGTTGAAGTTTGTTGGCGTGCCTTATTTGGTGCTTGTACTTGTAATATCTTGATAGTTCGTGTCCCTTCATCGAACAAAACGAGCACGTCAAACTTGGATAGCATTCAGGCATCTGAGATGTGCAAGCAGCTAGACACACAGTAGATCCTGAAACATTATTGACATGGTTTCCAGTTAGAGAATCTTCCAGCTTGATTGGATTTCCTTCTTCTCCTAACCCATTAAGGTTGATATATGTATTGCTACAAGTATCAAAATCGATGTTTTCACCAAGGAGCCCTACACTTGATTTCCTATCTTCATCGGAATCATAGGTTTCAGACATTTCATCAAGTGTTACATCTAGACCTTTGTTCCCAGTGTATTTTCTATGATTTGGGCATTCGTTAGCAAAATGACCAAAACCCTTACACTTAAAGCACTGAGGCATATCCTCGTCAGCATCCCTGTTTTTAGGAGGTACGCGACCATGAGGTTTGTCTGATGACCTAGGTTTGTCTCTTGAAAACTGTTTACTTCTCTTCAATAGAAGATCCCTAAACTGTCTTGTGATCAAGGAGACCCACTTGTCAAGGTCTTCATATGAAAAATCATTCTCAGACTGATCATCCTCAGAGACATGAACACTTTTACTTTTGGCAAGTAATTTAGCGCTCTTCTGTGCTTTAAAGGCAACATCCTTACCGACTTTGGATGTACGCTCATGGTCAAAGATATTTAGCTTCCCAACCAAGGTGCTTCTGGAATGATTATTGAGGTTATTCCCCTCAACGATGGCATGCTTCTTAGACTCGTATCTAGATAGCAGCGATCTGAGAATTTTCATCACAATGTCCTTTTCAGGAATAGTCTTACCCAATGCAAAAGATGCATTAACAATTTCAAACACTTTGTGATTAAATTCATCAAATGTTTCTTCATCTTCCATACGAAGGTTCTCCCAATCAGAATTGTTAGAGCATAGCTCGGTCGACCTCGCATGCGTTGCTATCTCAAGTATGTTTGTCGATGTTAGTGATCAAAACTATAAGTCTTGATTTCTAGCCTACATATCTAAGTCTCGGACTAGGATCGAAAAGTGTAGTTGAGCTTAAGGACTTCATGGAGATTCATCATACAACGACGAAGATCTATACAAGGAACCGTAAAACTGCATCAACAAAAAGGTATGTGGAGACTTGAACTTATCTATCACTCAAAAGTCTATCTCTTCTATCTCCTACTTCTTATGAGACAAAAGTCGTATGTTATAGACTAGATCATACATATTTGATATTTCGAGCTGAGCATTCATTGCTTATATTTTATCTCGAAATCGTGTGTTGGTAAAGCGTTTCGCTTTGATCAAGTTTATCTTCACCTAGTGACGAAAGTCATGAAAAGTTTCAATCACTTTGAGAATTGCTCTGACGTAAATCGGTCTGTGAATAACGGCTACATAGCGTCCTCTAAGAATGTCTCAATGATTGAAATAAGAATTTAGATTACATGACCATATATTCCTTGAATCGAAGTTTTCGAACTTTGTTGATCAAGAGAAATCGGGAGGATTTTGGAATTGGCTTGCCAAGTCCGCAGACTCAATCCGCGAACTATCGGAAGTTCTCGACCGAGAATTTCTGCTGGATTTTCCAAAACTCGTTTGTGTGCTAAGTCCGCGATCTCAGTCCGCGAACCGGCGGAAGTTCTCTTTCCGAGAATTTCTGATGAGTTTGGAAAACTCAACCGATTAACTTAAGTTCGCGAACTTGTTTGTGAACTTAAGAGGTTATGATCTAAAGATGTGCTCTGAACATGAAACATTAAATTACTAAGGAATGCTTTATGAAAACCGTGGATATAATGTTCATGATCCGATTCAATCGAATCGAATCATCTTTGTTTCAATTGTGTCTTGTGTAGTTACATAAGATCTCATAGCAGTTGAACAACTCTTTAACTAGTTCATTTGAGTCAATTGAACTAGTTATGGTAAAGAAGAACAAGGTTAATATGAAATGCTCATATGGTTAACCTTTTGGGTTACTATGTTGAACCAACATACACGTACACGTTTGGGAATGGTTTTCACGAACCCAGTAAACGTCTACCCAAGTGTGTGTGACAGGCTAAGTTTTCGATCTAACGATTGAGAAATATAAGCTTGAATCTAAATCAGGTTTTCATCTAACGGTGAATAAGGATTGCTTTGTAACTAAGGAAAAACCCTGATTTGAAGGCTATATAAAGGAGACATCTAGCATTGTGAAAAACTAATCCCCACACGTCTGTGTACTACTAGTGTTCCCGCTAGAGTCGATCTCCATTAACCTTTGATTTTCTTCTCTAAAATCAGGTTAACGACTTAAAGACTTCATTGGGATTGTGAAGCCAGACCGATACTACTTTATCGTAGTTATGTGATCTGATCTTGCATCTTCTATCATATGAGTACAATCGATTAATTGGCTTGAGATCGTGAGAGTTCTCCGATAGACAAGATAAAGAAGTCACAAACATCTTCGTCTCACTGTTTGTGATTCCTCGACAATCCGCTTGTGTAGTCAGGAAGGATTGTGGAAAGGTGATTGATTAATCTAGGCTGTTCTTCGGGAATATAAGACCGGATTATCAATTGGTTACTGTTCACCTTGATTTTATATCAAAAGACGGAACAAAACCTAGGGTTTATCTGTGGTAGACAGATTTATCCTTTGATAGACTTTTATGTGTGAGACGGATTTGTTTATTATCAAGTCTGTGATTTTGGGTTGCAACAACTCTTGGTTGTGGTGAGATCAGCTAAGGGAATCAAGTGCGCAGTATCCTGTTGGGATCAGAGGCGTAGGAGTACAACTGTATCTTGGATCGGTGTAAGACTGATTGGGGTTCAACTATAGTCCAGTCCGAAGTTAGTTTGCAGTAGGCTAGTGTCTGTAGCGGCTTAATACAGTGTGTATTCAATCTGGACTACGTCTCGGGGTTTTTCTGCATTTGCGGTTTTCTCGTTAACAAAATTTCTGGTGTCTGTGTTATTTCTTTTCTGCATTATATTTTATATAATTGAAATAATACAGGTTGTGCGTTCGTGATCATCAATTGGAAATCCAACCTTTGGTTGTTGATTGATATTGATTGATCCTTGGACATTGGTCTTTGGTACCGTCCAAGTATTCCTTGTATTTGATAATGACTCGCTATTGTTTTTAGCTTGAGTAAAAATCAAATCAAGAGAGAGATATTAACTCCTTGAGATACTTTTATCTAGATTGAGTCTGACTGTCTAGTTGATTCTCTAGCAAAGTATTTCGGAGTTAGTCCATACAGATTTCTAAGCGAAATATTTGGTGGTGTTGTTAGACCCCCGCTTTTTCAGAATAGTGAACACATTGATCCCAGTAAGTGTGACGGTACTTGAGTGAAAGAGTGAGAAGTGGGAGATCGTGGTAAAATCAGTTCCATGTCGTGTGGAAACTTGGTTGATCGTCCACCCACTGCTTTGCTAACTCCCTCAACCGTTTGCACGACTTACTCACATTTTTCATCGTGGATGAACACATGTGCTGTAGGCCGTCAGACCAAACCCTAATTGATATCCCCCATGTGACGTGATTGATATCTCGCGAACGTGGGGTCTACAAAGCAGACGTATATTTGATTAGTCAGTCGTTGACTTGATTAGACAGTGAGTCTAAGTTTTGTTGAATCGATTATGGTTGACGAATGCTCAGTGATTCATGAATTGAACATGTCTGTTGAGACGTATAGTTCTTGAATCAACATGATGATAGTCTGAGCAAATATTGCTCATATGATAAATCGTTGAATATTGATAGTCGAATCAATATTACCACTCTGAGCAACGTTGATCGCGTCTGAGTAAAATTATTGAATATTGATGGTTAAATCAATACTCCACGTTTGATCAAATATTGTTCGTCTGAGCGAATATTGCTCGTTTTGATGAATTATTGGTAGCATGACCAAATAAAATATTAATTAAAATATTGGTAGCTGGACCGAATATTATATAATTAATTAAGATGTTGATTGCTGAATCAACATAAAATCATTAGTGTTTAAACTTGCTCAAAATTACGATTTGCAAAGCATTCAGTTCGAAACCTTAATTTTTGATCAATTGTTCGTAATTGATGAATTACTGAAAATAAGTCATTGAGTGAAGGAGGTACCGACCACATGGGATGATGAACGACCATGTGGTGACCAAGTGCTCGAGTGAGCGTGCACCAAAGTCCTTTGTTGACCAGTTGGTGAAAGAACGATCAAACGCTGGTTTAATCATTTATTAGAATAGTGCTCGTCTGAGCATTAAGTGATAAAACCTAATTATTGACAAGTGAGGGACCGACCAAGAGGGCATGAGACCGTCCCTTGGTGGTCGTGGGACCAGCTGATGGTCGTTTGAGCAAATTCCAAGTTGGTTGGAAAGATTTTGGACCCAATATGAGCAATTGAGCAAATTAGGTCAGAATTATAAAGATGTGTGGGACCGGATCCTTGCAAGCCTTAGGGCCGGCCTTGGTCGGTCAAAGAAGCATGACTGTGTCACCATAATGTCCGTTTCTCAGTCCTGAGAGTATTGGTATTTTCTGGTGCGCGTTTGAGTAATATTTTGGATTTTCAGAAGAGTTTTATCTTTGACTGAAATTCTTGATTTTGCTCGATGAGAAAGTAGAACTTTGCTCGTTTGATCAAAATTTTGAGAATATTATAATATTTTTCATGAATAGCCTAGTCGGTCATGTGACATTTGACTTTTTGTCCTTTTCATGGTTTGAGCAATATTTGAGAAAATATGAAGAAACCATGATTTTCGCTCTAATGGAGGAGTTTCATGAGATGAGGGAATTAATAATTATGAAAACAAGAGATTGTAAGGTGTGGGACCGGCCACGGCTAGAGAATGGCCGGCCGGCTAGGTAGCTCGGTCCCACGACACCTTCCCTATTTTTATTATTTTTCATGAAACCGTGAAAATATGGAGAAACCGTGAGTTTTGCTCAAATAAGGAAAGTTGCTCGAATGAAGGAGTCTTCATGAGTTCATGAAATAACAAAATAAGAAAAAAATAAAGCAATAGGCGTGGGGGACCGGTCATGGCGGCATGACCGGATGGCCGATGGGCCCGGTCCTTAGACGCCTCTTTTATATTTTTTATTATTATTTTCTCTCTCCTATTTTGTGTATGATTCCTTGTTTGTCCATACTTTCAAATGCTCGTTCGTGCATTTAGGTGCTCGTTCGTGCATCATTGTTGAGTACACTTGCACCATTTTCTTGGAGCTTACTCGGTGATAGCCCGGATGCCCGATTGTTGAGTAATTATTACTAATTCATGAAATTCAGCGGTGAATGATTCATGAAACAGTGTAATAAAATGAATTGAGTATCTATTACTAATCCATGAATCCAATCGGAGGATTTGGGGAACAGAGTAATGAGATAAAATGGTTATCTATCACTAATCCATAAAATCAGCCGGGGATAGTCATGGAACGGAGTAATGAGATAAAATAGATTATTTTCTAGGAATTCAGTCGGTGAATATCACGGTAGAATTAATCTATTGCAGAAGAGATATGAGATGGTTGAAGCATCATACTCGTTCTGAAGAGTGCATAGTCAGGAAACAACGTGCAGCGTCGATGTCCTGAAGGCGTTTAGCCCTCCAGTAAACAATTATGTCTAGAGATTCTCCTGAATCTATACACGGTCTCTCTACATAGTCAGGGTACAACGAGTACCGTCGACGTCCTGAAAGCGTTAAGCCCTCTAACAAACAATTATGTCTAGAGAACTTCCCAATCATTATTCTATGTAGAGGTGGGTCTCTCTATGTAGTCCGAGAACAGCGAGTATCGCCGACATCCTGAAGGCGTTAAGCCCTCTGACAAACAATTATGTCTAGAGGACCGCCCAACCATTTTATTCTACATAGAGGGCATGATGAGATGTGCAGCATCGAACGCTCAGCCGGGAATGCCTTTCGAGAAACATATTCATCATGGCTCTGACAGGAACGCCCACTCAGTCAGAGTTCGTGAAACGGTTCACGGATCATAAAATATGAATCGTCACATGCATTCCTGAAGCCGACATGATTTTACGATTTTCACCTTTGTCGAAAATCCACCATCAGTATTAAGTCCCTTGCTTAGTGAGGGACAGTCATGTTCCGTAGTAAGCATTAGATGGTGATTTTCCAATCGACGAGATAAGCAGTTAAACTTGGTCGTACAAAGGTATTTTCAGAATCCTCGATTTGATCCAATGGTGTTATGTACGAGCAAATGCTCAGGTAAGGACCCTGACAGTATGATAGAGTGTCATCTCGCAAATATAGAGAGACGAAGCACTGCTGATTTGGACGGTCAGTCGTCCGGTGTTGGTCGGTTTAACGTTTACGGGCCCGACCCAAAAAGGAAATCGTTGTTTTAGCAGCAGACGTTCGTTCGTTAGTTTAAGAAACAAACAAATTATACATGAGTCTAATGATAAAAAAATTTGTCTATGAGCTTTCACGAAAACCAAATTTTTTATTTTTTTAAAATATGTGAGATTTCACAAAATGGAATAAACTCTCATTTCAAAGGTGGATGCTCGTACGAGAGAAAAGTTTTTATTTATTTTTTTTATTTTTTTAATAGAGTGCGTCTGTTAGTAATAAAAATTTTGTTTATGAGGTTTCATGAAATTTTTTATCTTCGAGCTTTCAGAAATCTTTAAATATATACTCTCATTTCAAAGACAGATGCTCGTGAGGGAGCAAATATAAAAATATATATATATTTATTTTGTAAAATCAATGTTTTAATTTGAACAACTGTTGAAAGTAGACAATTATACATGGTGAAACAATGTACGTATGTGAGTTTTCACAATTGTAGAATGGGCGTTTGTCCAATTTTTGAAAACCAACCGATGTTAAAATTCACGTGGGTTGTTCACGGTTTAATGAAAATCAAGTCATGATTTTGAATAATGAATTTCGCCGGTCTTTGCAGGTTTGAGGTAACGAGCAGGTTTTTGAAAATCTGACGTTATAATCACCACAACTAGTGAAATTATAAATAGGAAAGAGTTGGATTGTTACCATTTTTGTTACGCGTTTTTTATTGGTATATCCATGACTCCATGTCCTTCGCCTCAAATAGTGGTGACTTCAGGTTACATCCACTCTTCTGGCTCCTCCGGGGAACTCTCCAAGAATATCAAGTCAAAGATGAAGACTTCTGCAGATGCTCATGCCGAGGTGAATCAACCTTTCAGAGACGCTGGAAAGCCGACACATTGTATGTCTCTCGATCATCTGGGAGTCTTCCGTGCTAAGAATTATGCTTTCTTGGTATTAGCAGATGCGGAGGGAAAGCAGGGACATGATGAAATATCACAGAAGAAAAGAGCTGAAGATGAAAAGCTCATATCTCATCAGCAGAAGCACCGTCGACTTCAGTAAGTGAGACTATCGGCTGAAGATGAAGTTCGGCTTTGTGTTGATGGTGTAGCTCCTGATTCAGATGTGGATGAATGAAGAATTTCGTCATAATTCGTCATCAGAAAATTCAGAAGTTTGGTCTTCATTGAAATTGTTGTAGAATCTTCGTCCGATGTCGGATTTTTACAATCTACCCATGTTTCTTCATCCTCAGAAAATTTCCAAGCTTTACTAAAGAATCTTTTCAGCTTTTGAGCACGTTTAAGGGCCGAAATTGACAAAACAGTAAACTTCCAAGAGGTTTTCAGAAAATTTTCAGTGTCATGTAGTCCAAGGTTTTGGCCACATCGTTTTGCTCGTTCATACAATTGTTGTGAATTTTGGATATGTTGTAGAGGATATCCATACGAAGAGAATTACATATGACTCAACCTTATATTCTTCACCAATTGCTCCCAACTCGCTTCTTTGTGCAGGATAATGTAAAATCCTCTCAGACGAGCTTGTTGTAAAATGCCCTTGTTGTGTCCTAGACCATTTTCTTGTGTATTGAACGCTTGATGAAGGATTTCATGCCATTGATTAATTTGAAATATGAAACCATTGGTTGATACATGAGCTTGGTGCTTGCAGTGCCATCTTGTTTCCGTCAGTCGTAGAAACATCACTTCTAAACCCTAGTCACGGGACCATAACTGAGGTTTCTCTCAAGAGGGGATGATGTAATGACCATGGTTGCATGTCCCGGTAGTAGCCTTCCTTTTATGATGAATGATTAGCACAGTAAAGTCCGGTGCCACGGGTCTTGTACTTTGAAACTGATCGTCATGATTAGTGGACCGTCAGTCCCCAATATTTTGTTAAATCTCTCCCTTTCGTTTTCTCTTCTTCTAGCAAAACCTAGATAGAGGACCCAGGTAGAAAAATTGATGTAAAGAACTAGGTGGTCGAAGTTGGAGGTACCTTGATAAAGGATTTAGTTGAAAGACCTGGCGGACATCGATCGACTGTGAAGGTAATGAATATCGTCTAAGAATTGTTGCTTGCATGTTGTATGCTCTGTAAGCTGTAGGAACCTCATACAACGTCAGAATTCGGTGCTTGAACCCAACTTTTAAATCTAAGAGACTGAGAAATCATATGCAAAAAGAATCCTTCAGTTTGGATATGTCTAAGGAAGTCAATGACGCATGCACATTCATAACTTGTAATCCCGTGCAAATTTTCAGATTCCATAAACATGAGTGTGGAAGCCATATATTTCTGCTCGTATGTATGATTGACTTACCCTTTTGGTATGTTGTAGTAGAGACATAGAAGAACATCTTTCATTAAGGAAGCATTGTCCCATTCCTCACCCATTGGTACGTTTTTGTAAACCCATGGCCTGAAATGTGTTGTATCTCATTTGTAGAGGCGATGAGAACATCTTGTAGAAGACTTTGGCTTGTGCCCGTCTGTCGTGCAAGCTTTTGTAAGATGTTCATGTTAACATGTTTTCATGTCTTAACATCTTGATATGAATCATTAGGGCTTGAAGAAGTACGATCCATCGAGTAACGCTTCAGAGAATAGTTGATGAAGCCGGTCATGAGGATGTTGCTCACCGTTGTTGATGCTGAGATCACGACTGAATTTTCTATAGACGTTCTTTTTGATGCTAAGACCATGGACGTAGTTCCACCAGATATCCTTGTTGATGTCGATACTATGATCAGAGTTGTTCCAGAGATCGAAAATGCTAGAACCATGATTATCGACTTAGTCGTTGCTCCTCCATCCAGTGAGCCTTTACATTCACGAACTGGTTGGTGGGTTGGAATCCCTAAGATGAAGGTGTACTGGGAGTTCAACCCAAATTTTCCTGAACAGTATGAGTTTACTATGAACTGGCTTCGTCAGTGAATCGACGTTGGTGCGGCAGATAACAGCAGCGGATTCATTCTGGATATGATTTGTGAAGAGAGAAAGTCTCTCAGTCGTGCAGGGACTTGTGATGTAGAGAGGTCTTGTTGATGAAGTTTCATGGAATCACATCAGGTCGCAACAACTTGTTATGTGGATAGCATTTATTGATAGATTTAAATAGATTTCTCTAATAAGATCAAGTCCCCAATATATGTTGAAGGAGTATTTGCCATCCATGGATGAGTGGTGTTGCATTAGATTAAAAATTCTTATCATGGGATAATGAAGTCTCAATGATTGTAGTTCAGTTACAATTTGATCATCCTGGTGTTGAATCAGTGTGTCATCGTCGAGATATTTGTGCTGAGGCCAGACGTGTCATTATCGAAAGTGCACTATTTGATTGGGAGTACAATTTGAAGGATTCTTATATGCTTGAGCGTTGAAGCGTCATATCCCTTGAGCATCGAATGTCTTAGGGTTGATCGTCTCGGCCCTGAGTATCTTCTGTTGATTCAGCATCCTTTTTGTTGCGGTAGCGGGATTCAACACTTATGCATACATCAGAGCTTTCTGATTTTGTGGCACACATGGACACTCCTGCAAGGCTATGGAGAAACGCCAAAAGTGTTCTTTTCCATGCTTGGACATCATCTCAGTAATGAATGTCTCAGTGCTCGATTCAGAGAAATGTCAGATTCAACCACTTGATAACATACTAATGCGATGAAGCTACCATTCGTCTTCCAATAGCAGAGTTGCTAGCAGAATTGAGTCCAAATGCTAGGATAACATGTGAGTAAATAAATAACATAGACATGGAATGAATTAGACTTGCCTGAGTGCGGTACCTCTTGATGAATGTCTATGCATCTTTTGAAGGTTCTTTCTTTAACCTCGTCAAAGTTCGAAATTCCTTCAAGTGCTCTGATGATAGAATGTCCGCCATATCTTCTGAATCAGAATTTTCTTTGGAGAGATGTGAAACCAAAGGCGTTTTTTCATTAGCCATGTTTTCAGCGTGGATCCACGCTCGTCTGAAGACCATGCTATATCCTGGATCTTCCTGATTATGTGAAACTTGGTTTCTGCCCAGGTTGAACTTATGTTCACTTTGAGAGTGATGTAGCCATAAGTATTTCTGAGCGTTCCTTCAAGGTCTCTAATTGAGATGGGTCACGAGTAGATTCTTGTCGAGTGATGCCTGCAGCTCTGAGGATTGTCAGTGGAATGATGTTGATGGCGGTGTCATCATCGATCAACATTCTTCCGAATCTATTTCCTCTGAGATGGATTGTGGTAAGCAGTCTCCAGTCGTGCATCTCCTTCTCTGTGGATGAAGATTCAAGGAGTATTTCCGGATGGACAGACGTCTGACACAATGTAGCTCGGTGCTGCGAACATGTCTTTCCTTATAGATAGAGAAATTTCACATGTTCGATCAACGATTGAACTTCTTCTTTGACTGGTTGTTCAGAGAGTGTAAAGGTTCTAATTGGGAGAGGATTCTTGTGTACTCCTTCAGTCCTCACTTGAAGCTATTATGGATGAACCTTCTCTTTGAAGATGTGCTTCAAAATATTGCAGTTACTTGTAGGATGATTGATGAATCTATGAAGGTGACCGTACCTGGGATTCTCCATTTTTGCTTCAGTTGGCTCTCTCTGATGAACAACAATTTGATTGCATCATCTTGAACCCAGACTTCCGGTAACTCGATCACCTCTTCAGTGGGAAGAGGGAAGTTTGAGTCCCCGTTTGATCATTTCCCGTTCGTTGATGGGTCGAGGTTTTTTCGTTTCAGGATTGGTATATTTTGTTTGCGTCTTCAGAGGAGCTTGGGATGTTGGAGAAGCGCTCTGATGATGTGTCTCGGCATTCCTTTCATTCCTTTCAGAAACAATGTTTGTTTAAGGATGGATATAGTACTGATTATTAACTAGGCGTCAGCTGCTTCGAGGTTCCTCGACCTTGCTGACGTTTCTCTTTCCAGTAAAGCAGGTGCAGTAGTCGTTGATCGTTTGGCTGCTTTGGCTTCTTCATAAAGCTTTGAGAAAGTCTGGAACCGGAGATTTTCCAGCAAGGCTCTGTAGACCGGGATCATTCTGTTGATGCACAAGTCCACCAATTGTTTTTCAGTGACATTAGGGTCATGAAAATCCAAAGCTTAAATTCTAAACCTCTTTACATAGTCGTTCGGATGTTCAGTGTTCTTCTGAGACATTCTTCATAAGTCAGAGAGATTAATCTGCTCTGAGACGAAGAAGTATTTCCTGTAGAAAGCGTTAACCATATATCCCCAACTAGCGATGCTCCCATGTGCAATGTTATTGTACCAGGTGTATGCTCGTCATGTCAGAGATTTCGAGGACTTCTTCAGACGGACAACATGGTTATGTTCGTGTTCGCCTAGTGCTTCCAGGAATTGAGAGACGTGTTGTTGAGCATTCCCCGTTCTGTTGTACAGTGTGAACGTTGCGGAAGTGTATCCCTTCAGGAGAAGAATTCCTTGTGTAGCAGCAGGAAATGGAGGTTGGTGACAATGGACAGATGGTGCCTTGTCTTTTCCTCGATCCTCCATGAAGCGTTCCAGGTCCTCACGGGTGATGAAGCCTGTAGGTTCCTTAGTTGGTGGGTTGTCTGTATCCTTTTGGACTTCATCATCATATACTACATGGATCGGAGTGACTTCAGGATCAACAACTGAAGACGTTTCTTTGGCTTTTCCCTTCTCCTGAGTTTTCTCTGACATCTTGTCAGTGAGTCTTGAGATAATTTCATAACTCCTTCTGAGTGATACCCATATCAGTTTTATTTTTGGCGAAAACTTCCTGGACTTTCATAAGATCAGCTATGGTGGGCGAATTTTCTCTGACTTCCTCGGGATGCCGGCCGAAGAGAGTATGATTTCCAATGTTGGTTTGCAGTGGAATGATATCGCATGTGTCGTTGTTGGAAACAGAAGTGGTTTATGGAGTACCACCATTGTTGCTAGTGCTAGCGTTGTTTGTGTTAGGATTTGTAACTGAACCTGACCTAAGATGAACCATTTTGTGAAAGTTGAGATTGCAACCGAGAGATTAATCTCCCACTGTGGTCGCCAATCTGTGGATGGGGGAAAAACGATTCGCTGGTTTTTTAGGAAAGTGAAGAGACGACAGTTCGGACAAGACTCCTCAACCGAGCAAACTACTTAACCTCAAACAGATGCACTGCACGGGAGTGCTTTGAGTTCAATAGATCAATCTGTAGGACTCCGGCGTAAACCAAGTCAATGGACGTTCCAGAGTCAACTCGGTCACAAAGATGGAGATGGGTTGATCTGTAGGAGGAAAGCCAAGAATTGTGTGGGATCAAGGATTGTGGATGTGTTGTGGGTTTCTGCAAATTGATGAACTGTTGAATGCTGAGTTCTGTGAATAAGTTTCGATCGAGAGAATTTTCTGTAGACGGATGTTCCTTTCAGTCATCGATTTTGGACTTATTTATATTGTCAAAATAGTGAACACATTGATCCCAGTAGTTGTGACAGTTTCTTGAGTGAAAGAGTGAGAAGTGGGAGATCGTGGTAAAATCAGTTCCATGTCGTGTGAAGACTTGGTTAATCGTCCACCCACTACTTTGCTAACTCCCTCAACCATTTGCACAACTTACTCACATTTCTCATCGTGGATGAACACACGTGATGTAGGCCGCCATACCAAAACCCTAATTGATATCCCCATGTGACGTGATTGATGTCTCACAAAAGTGGAGTCTGCAAAGCAGGCGTGTATTTGATTAGTCAGTCGTTGACTTGATTAGACAATGAGTCTAAGTTTTGTTAAATCGAGCATGATTGACGAATGCTCAGTGATTCATGAATTGAACATGTCTGTTGAGATGTATAGTTCTTGAATCAACATGATGATGGTATGAGCAAATATTTCTCATATGATAAATCGTTGAATATTGATAGTCGAATTAATATTACCACTCCGAGCAACTTTGCTCGCGTCTGAGTAAAATTATTGAATATTGATGGTTAAATCAATATTCCTCGTTTGAGCAAATATTGCTCGCCTGAGCGAATATTGATCGTTTGATGAATTATTGGTAGTATGACCAAATAACATATTAATTAAAATATTGGTAGCTGGACCGAATATTATATAATTAATAAGATGTTGATTTCCGAATCAACATAAAATCATTAGTGTTTAAACTTGCTCAAAATTACGATTTGCAGAGCATTCAGTTCGAAACCCTAATTTTTGATTAATTGTTCGTAATTGATGAATTACTGAAAATAGGTCACTGAGTGAAGGAGGGACCGACCACATGGGATGATGAACTACCATGTGGTTCCAAAGTGCTCGAGTGAGCGTGCACCAAAGTCCTTTGTTGACTAGTTGGTGAAAGAACAATCAAACACTGGTTTAATCATTTATTAGAATAGTGCTCGTCTGAGCATTAGGTGATAAAACATAATTATGGAGAAGTGATGGACCAACCAAGAGGGAATGAGACCGTCCCTTAGTGGTCATGGGACAAGCTGATGGTCTTTTGAGCAAATTCCAAAGAGTTTGGACCCAATATGAGCAATTGAGTAAATTAGGTCAGAATTATAAAGATGTGTGGGACCGGCTCCTTGCAAGCCTTAGGGCCGGCCTTGGTCGGTCAAGGAAGCATTCCCGTGTCACCATAATTTCCGTGTCTCAGTCCTAAGAGTTTTGGTATTTTCTGGTGTGCGTTTGAGCAATATTTCGGATTTTCAGAAGAGTTTGATCTTTGACTGAAATTCTTGATTTTGCTCGAATGAGCAAGTAAAACTTTGCTCGTTCGATCAAAAATTGGAGAATATTAAAATAACAATATTCTAATATTTTTCGTGAATAGCCTAGTCGGTCATGTGACCGTTTGACTTTTTGGCCTTTTCATGGTTTGAGCAATATTTGAGAAAATATGAAGAAACCATGATTTTCGCTCAAACGAAGGAGTTTCATGAGATGAGGGAAATAATAATTATGAAAGCAAGGAATTGCAAGGTGTGGGGCCGGCCACAGCTAGGGCATGGCCGTCCGACTAGGTAGCCCGGTCCCATGACACCTTCCTCATTTTTATTATTTTTCATGAAACCGTGAAAATATGGAGAAACCGTGAGTTTTGCTCAAACAAGGAAAGTTGCTCGAATGAAGGAGTCTTCATGAGTTCATGAAAATAACAAAATAAGAAAAAAATAAAGGAAGAGGCGTGGGAGACCGGTCATGGCGGCATGACCGGCCGGCCGGTGGGGCCGGTCCCTAGGCGCCTCTTTTATATTTTTTATTATTATTTTCTCTCTCCTATTTTGTGTAGGATTCCTTGTTGGTCCATACTTTCAAATGCTCGTTCGTGCATTTGGGTGCTCGCTCGTGCATCATTGTTGATTACACTTGCACCATTTTCTTGGGGCTTACTCGGTGATAGTCCAGATGCCCGATTGTTGAGTAATTATTATTAACTCATGAATTCAGCGGAGAATGATTCATGAAACGGTGTAATAAAATGAATCGAGTATCAATTACTAATCCATGAATCCAGTCGGAAAATTCGGGGAACGGAGTAATGAGATAAAATGGTTATCTATTACAAATCCATGAAATCATCCAGGGATAGCCATGGACCGGAGTAATGAGATAAAATAGATTATTTTCTAGGAATTCAGTCGGTGAATGTCACGGTAGAATTAATCTATTGTAGAAGAGATATGAGATAGTTGAAGCATCATACTCGTTCTGAAGAGTGCCTAGTCAGGAAACAACGTGCAACGTCGATGTTCTGAAGGCGTTTATCCCTCCAACAAACAATTATGTCTAGAGAGCCGCCTGAATCTATACACGGTCTCTCTACATAGTCAGGGAACAACGAGTATCGCCTCGCCGACGTCCTGAAGGCGTTATTCCCTCTAACAAACAATTATGTCTAGAGAACCACCCAATCATTATTCTATGTAGAGGTGGGTCTCTCTATGTAGTGAGGGAACAACGAGTATCCCCGACGTCCTGAAGGCGTTAAGCCCTCTAACAAATAATTATGTCCAGAGGACCGCCCAATCATTTTATTCTACATAGAGGTCATGATGAAATGTGCAGCATCAAATGCTCAGCCGGGGAGGACTTTCGAGAAACATATTCATCATGGCTCTAAGAGGAACGCTCACTCGGTCAGAGTTCGTAAAACGGTTCACAGATCATAAAATATGAATCGTCACATGCATTCCTGAAGCCGGGTTAGAAACATGCAGTATCATGATTCTACGATTTTGACCTTTGTCGAAAATCCACCATCAACAATTACAAACCCTGATTTGAAGACTATATAAAGGAGCACTCTAGTAACTGGGAAACCTAATCCCCACACCTTCTGTGTGATACTAGTTGTGACTAGAGTCGATTCTCCTTTAACCTTAGGTTTTTCACGAAACCCTATGGGTTAACGACTTGAAGACTTCATTGGGATTGTGAAGCCAGGCCCAACTATTTTTTTCTTCTGTAGTTGCGTGTTCTGATCTTGATCTTTTTTATCGTGTTGAGTACTATCTTCTTTAAGATTTGCTCGAGATTTATTCTCTGATAGGCAAGATTGAAAAGTAGTTACAAACATCTTCGTCTCATCGTTTGTGATTCCATAATATCTTGTTTCGTTAATCTATTAAGATTATTGTAAGGTGATTGATAATACTAGGTTGTTCTTCGTGAATATAAGTCTGGTTTATCAATTGGTTCTTGTTCACCTTGATTTATCAAAAGACGGAACAAAACTCATAGGTATATCTGTGGGAGACAAATTTATCTATTCAATAGAATTTTTTGTGTGAGACATATTTGTTTATCAAGTCTTCAGCTTTGGGTCGTAGAAACTCTTAGTTGTGGGTGGGATCAGCTAAGGAGTCAAGTGCGCAGAACGACATGGTTCAAGAGGCGTAAGGAACACAACTGTACCTTGATCAGTGTGAAATTGATTAGGGATCAACTACATTCCAGACCGAAGTTATCTTGGTAGTAGGTTAGTGTTTGTAGCGTCTTAATACAGTGTGGTTTTCAAATTTGGACTAGGTCCCGGATTTTTTCTGCATTTGCGGTTTCCTCGTTAACAAATTTTTTGGTGTCTGTGTTATTTCTTTTCCGCATTATATTTGTTTATATAATTGAAATACCATAGGTCGTGCGTAAGTTCAATCAATTGTGAATCCAACCTTTGGTGGTTGATTAAATTGGTTGACACTTGGATATTGGTTTTTGATAGCATCCAAGTTGTTTCTTATATTAATCAGGCTCACAGATTTCTATCTGTTTGATTTGCTGATTATATTAAGAAACAAAGATACGAACTCTTTGATATATTTCTTGATTGAACTCGCTTTATTAGTTGGTGCTCTCAGAATTATATTGGAGTTAGTCCATACAGATTGCTGAGCGAAATATTAGGTGTGGTTGTTAGACCCCCGCTTTTTCAATTGGTACCAGAGCAGGAAAACACGTTTAAGACCTTACAAGTGTGTGTTTGTGGCAATCAGATTTGTATGGAAAATTGTGTATATCAAACTCATAGGCATAGAAATTGGTCCTAAAAGTTTTAACTATGCCAAATGTCTTGGACTTACCTCCAAGGATAACTCCTTTGCTGATTCTTCCGAATCCCGAGGTAGGAATTTCTTACTATCAGAGTCTGATAACTTTTCTTCTGATAAGACGTTTAGTTCCTTGTCTAAAACTGAAATGGATCTCACCAGAAATCAGAAAATTACAGCTGAGTCTATTGTTTTTCAAGATGCTAAGATAAAATCTCTTGAAGAAAAACATGATAAGATTATTGATGAACTTGAGAAGTCTCTTGGTCGAGAACGGGAACTATATAACATCATTGAGTCATTTTCTAACAATATCGAAAAACTTGTTCAAGAAACTACTTTACAACGTGAAAAGATTAGCACTCTTGAGGATATTGTTAAAGAAGATTTAATTAGAGAAAAACGTTTGATCGAGACTCATTCATCAAATCTGGACAGCCTTCGTGTCTAAAAAGAAAAATTGGTTACTTCCCTTCTTCTAGCCCAAAAACATTGCAAATCCTTGATAGAAGAAAGCTCTATTTTAATGAGAAAATATTTTGTGTCTACTATTAATTCTCAAATAGAATTACAATACATGAAGAAAAGTTCTCCAAAGAAAGTCTTTGCTAGGAAGTGTTTACACAACTTGCAGTCTTCTAATAGGGCAATGGATTCAATGCAGGTTCAGCCCAATGTTTCTCTTCCACGAACATGTTCTTTCTGTGGGAAAAAGAATCACTATGTTCAACATTGTTTTGCTAGAAAGAAACAGATTTCTGATCTTCAAAATCTACTTCTTTTTACTGTCGACAGATTAAATTGTCTGACAACCTATACAATGGATTTCATTCCTGAAGTTATGAGAATAAGTCTAGTAAATCTACTTCCTTTTACTGTCGAAATCTCTACAGGGATCATTCTTCTTGTTTTGGTGCTAACTCTTATACCACAAAAATATGCATTCCCAATAGTTATGAGAATAAGTCTAGTAAATCTAAGTCTGGAAGGTGGAAACCTCTCTCCACTAATCCTCTTGAACCAATTTCTAGAGGTCCTAGACTTAATTCTCATAAAATTCACACTAATGGATTTTCTAAAAGGGTCATGTCAAATTCTTCTGGAATTAGTAATAGACGAAGTAAGGTAAGAAATACTAGGTTCAAACTCTCAGATGGTATTTACAATTCATCTCTCAATACTCATGGTGAGATTACATCTCACTTTGCTACCTAGCTCTAGGTAATCTCATCCTTGTATCTAACTTGAGAGTTGCAAGGATGACATTTGCGAGATGCTCAAGTCTACTGTTGATTACCATTTGCCTTGTATTTGTTTTTGTTGTTTTCCTGTTATGAGAAGGTTGAGTCATGTCATGACTTCTTGCAACTAGTTTATCTCTTTCTTATGATCTGATTAAATATTTATTGAGCCATGATGGTGAGAGATATTTTAAAACAAAGAGTATTTCCTTCTTATTGGATCTTTTCTGAGCCACTACCTTTCTCATCCAGTCCACGAACGTCCGTGTCCTTCTTGGGAGTTTTAGGGTTTCCACATTAAGGGTGTCCTTCTCTTGTTTGTAAACATATATATTTTGTTTTGCCTTCCCTAATAATAAAAAAGAAAAGAATGGAGAACTCCTCAAGACCTCAAGAAGTGGTGAATCTTGAGATGGAAGAAGACATTAAAGGATGTGATTCTGTTCAAGAACTTGTCTTAAAAAAGACGATTGAAAGGAAAGAGTACAACTCCTGGATTGTAGAATCTGTCAAGGATTTAATTCTTTTTCAGAATGACTCCAGGGTCGAGTTTGCAAATCTTCAACTCCAAATAAATCAGATTATTGATGGTCATGCCAAACTCCTTGATAATCAAAACACCTTGATCAGGAATCAGAAGAAACTCATCATGGACTGTGTGCATCTTGCCTGTATCGTTGATCGAAAAGTTAATGTTCTCACTCATGAACATGGATTCTCTATGGTCAAAAGAATCAAGGATATCAGTGATAACTTTTATGATGGACCCTTTCAAAGGTATGATGTTATCAAAGAAGCTTGATTGTTATAATGTCTAGGAAACTTCTTATGAGAATTTATTCTTGTGTTTTAAGAAGGATAACTAGAGTTTGGAATAACCATTATTGTGAGTTCACATAGCTATTTCCAACGATTTTCATTTTCCAATGTTTTTAGATTTATATATTTAAATTCTAAAGTTTATTTGGAAGATGATTTTGCAGTATTAATCTTTATGGTTTTATATATTGCAACTTGTTATGAGATATGTGTGTTTGCATCCGTGAACTATTATCGTCCCACACATGGTCAAAATTTAAGTCTTTCATATGTCATTATGAAAATATTGATAAAATATTGAATGAACTTTTGACAACAAAAGTTAAACCTATTATGTCATTATGCAAATATTGATGAAGATAAGATGTACTTTTGTTTACAAAGATTAAGTCCATTATATGTCTCTATGCAAATAATGATAAAAGATATAATGAATCTTTATTTATTCCGCAGTATTGGTCTTCCCTGATCCACATCTTTGTGTAAATACTGTGCGGCTCCGTAAGTTTTCTCATGTTGAGCATTTTCGATTAAATTAATCATAGGTTCTCTTATGGTTAATTTAATTGAGTATTTTGGATACAAATTCGTATTTCTTGTGATTTGTTAATATCCAAAGAAATCATTCTTTTCTTGTGAAAGTAAGGTCGCTCTTGTTGTTCTTTCAGGAATGACATTTTATGGGGGAGAGGTCTTAATTGCCATATCTTTGTGAGGAGTGCGGCTGTGGAATATTATAGGGGTTATCTTGTATCTTTATAAACTCCTTGATGAATGCATTTAGCTTCGGCTATATGATTGCATCTAAACAAAGTTTATATGTGTTTCTCTTTTGGTCATGAAGTATCTCTATGGAAATTTCATTAGGATCCCACTAGTTTTCGTACCTTTGCCAATTTATATTGACAAAAAGGGGGAGAATTAATGTGTAGTTCACACTACAAATACATATGGTTTGCGGATCATTATGTAAGGGGGAGTGGTTTTCATGTGAGATGAAGTATTGACTAAGGGGGAGTGATACATATCACATAGCATTGTTGTCAAAGTTGTGATACAATTGAACTTTGATGATGTGTAATAATACTATGACATTGTATAACAATGATTGAGATCTACTGTTTTCTCATTGTTATAGCTATGGATCTTCAACAACTATGATGCGGATTTGAAAACATTTAGAATCACTGGAGTACTTGGATGTGACGAAGATTTCAAGTAATGTTGAAGAACCAAGGAGATCAAGCATTTGGATGAGAAGCTACAAAGTTTATTTATTTTTTAATCCATATGTATTGATAGTTTTGTTACTAAAATTGACAAAGGGGGATATTGTTAGAGCACTACTCGGTCGAACTCGCAAGCGTAAGTGTAGTTGAGCTTTAGACTTCACGACGTTCATCGAATGAAGACGAAGAACTGCTCAAGGGAACTTGTGGAACTTCATCAACAAAAGGTATGTGGAGACTTGAACTCATCTATCACTCAAAAGTCTATTGAGACAAAAATTCGTTGTTTGAGGGTGAAAACGGTTTCTGCTGATTTTGGTAATTTCGGGTGTGTGGGTGAGAAACGAATTTAAACCCTAAACAATGTACTGCAAGGGAGTACTTTAGATTCGAGAGATCAATCTGTACAAATCCGTCTTAAACCAAGAAATAGTTGTTCCAGACTTGCTTCGGTCACAAAGTGAAGGAGAAGGGTTGGTTTTGGGGAGGGAAGCGAAGAAAGTGTTGAGACCAGAATAGTTGATTCTTGAAGAGTAGTTGTTTTCTACGACTTGTATCAGAAAGTGGGAAGCTAACAGATGGAAAGCTAGCAAATGTTTTCTGAGTGTTGTATGATCCTGACCTGAACTTGTTGTTCGGGGGAAATAGGTAATGCCTATTTATACAAGTCGAAGTGAAACGTACTCTGGTCTCATTAAGAAATGGAAAACGGGTGAGTAAATGGGAGGAGGTGGTAATCGGTAACGCCTGGAATTGATGTTCCATAAAAGAAAGCATTTCACCATTACTCCCTGTATTTACTAACCGCCTCATCCTTATGACACTTTCTTATAACGGGCGTAGTGTACGCCGCACGCTGTAAACCACCAAACCAATACCCAATGAGCATCCCCCAGTTTGTGACATGCGTTGATGTCTCGAGTGTTTTCATGGAAAACATGTAGTACGTTGTTGTTGTCTGGCAAGTTGATATTGGGAGACTTTCCGGCTCGGTGGTGGCCTTCGACGGTCGAGATTTTGCATCTTAATAGGAAAGGTAGCCGTTGATTATTGCAACCCTTCGTTTGGTATCCAGTGACATGAAAGCTGTTATGAATCAATTAGAAGATTCCCAAAGACACTTAACAGTAACCTACTCTTCCAATGGAAGGAGCCTCAATTTTCATTAATCTCTTTCTTGCCTCTTACAAAGAACTCAGTTGTCTTTAATATAACTATTTCTTCACAGACATCAACTATTTCTAATGGTCGTCCAATCCGATCTACCTAAACATCTAATGGTTAACAACTCGATCGGCAAGGACCAAACTAAAACTGACACGTAATAAAGTAAAATGACCAATTACAGCAGACCGATCCTACCCAGCGAGTTGTAACAACTTGACCCACTGAGTTACAACGATTCAATACAAAGCTAAGAATCAAACATTGTCAGATGAGTGGTTAGGCATATGACAATATCCTCCCCTTCTAAGTATCCTTGTCCTCAAGGATAAAATTAGGGAATTGAGCTCGAATATGAGTGACATCCTCCCAAGTAGCATCTGCAGGTTCAGAATTGGTCCAATGAATAAGGAGTTTTTGAAATGTTGTATTGCCATGCAAAGTTGCTCTAGTATCCAAAACAGCTACATGAGTGACAATGAAAGCATCAGAAGTGTCAACCAATGGCAGTGATGGAGGACAAACATCTTGGAGACCAACTTTCTTCTTGAGCTGTGATACATAGAAAACAAGATGTATCCTTGACCCAATAGGAAAATCCAATTTGTAAGCTACATAACCAATTTTATGTATCACCTGAAATGGACCATAATACCTCGCCGAGAGTTTAAAATTCTTCCGAAGAGCCACAAAAGATTGCGTATAGGGATGGAGCTTCAAATACACCCAATCTCCCACAAGAAAAGATCCGTCACTTCTGGATTTATCAACATAAAACTTCATTCTGTCTTGAGCACTGAGCAAGTCCTCTTTAAGTAATTGTAACATGTGGTCTATCTCATGCAAGTATTCTTGAACAGAAGAAACTGGAGTAGTAGTAGCAATTGGAAAGGCCAAATGAGGAGAATTATAACCATACAAGGCTTGAAATGGGGACATCTTAAGGCTAGTATGGTAATTGATGTTGAACCACCATTCAGCTAGAGCTAGCCACTGAGACCACATCTTAGGATTTGTACCAGTCATAGATCTCAAGTACTGTTCTAAACAAGCATTTGTCTTTTCAGTCTGGCCATCATATTGAGGGTGATATGCAGAACTTAAGTTCAATGTAGTGCCAAGAGACTTGAATAAGGCTTGCCAGAAGTGGCTGATAAAAATCTTGTCTCTGTCAGAGACTATAGATGAGGGTAAGCCATGAAGTTTAAAAATATGGTGCATGAATTCTTTAGCTACTGAAATGTCTGTGAAAGGGTGGGTAAGGGCAATGAAATGGTTGTATTTGGTGAATCTATCCACCACCACCAGAATGAAAGATTTTCTATTGGATAAAGGTAAGCCTTCAATGAAATCCATGAAAATGTGTTGCCATGGAGTGTCAGGTACATGTAAGGGTTGTAGGAGCCCAGCAGGAGCAGTATGCTCATGCTTATTACATTGACACACATCACAGTTGGCAACAAATTGGAAAATGTCTTTCTTCATTTTTGCGAGTAAAAATGGGATTTTGCTCTAGTGTAAGTGCCAAGCATGCCAGAGTGACCACCTACAGCTGATGAATGAACTGAATGCATAATGGATTGTCTTATGTCATTGCCATTACCCACATATAATCTATGTTTGTACCTGAGAATGCCTCCTTGTAATGATAGGGAGTCATGAGAAGGATTGATCAGCAGTTGAGCCAACATTTGTTGAACCAGAGTGTCCTTGTCATAACTACCGATGATATCTTGAGCCCATTGAGGTTGAGTAACAGCCATAGTTAGACATTCAGAAGGATGATGGAGTCTGGACAAGGCATCAGCAGCAACATTGTCTTGTCCTCTCTTGTACATGATAACATAATCCAATCCTAAAAGTTTCATGAGCCACTTTTGCTGGAGGACTGAAGTCATTTTATGCTCCATGAAAAAATTTAAACTCTGATGGTCAGTATTTATAATAAATTGAGAGTGATAAAGATAATGTTTCCAGTGTTGTACTGCCATGACTATGGCTAGAAGTTCTTTTTCATAAGTAGAAAGAGCTAAAGTTTGGGTCCAAGGGGTTTGCTGAAAAAGGCAATAGGTTTACCAAACTGCATTAGCACAGCACCAACACCTCTGGAACAAGCATCAGTCTCCAACACAAAAGGAGAAGAAAAATCTGGTAATGCTAACACAGGTGCAGTTGTCATGGCTTTTTTAAGATCATGAATGCATGCAGTGCCATGTGTGACCACTAAAAAGAGTCCTTTTTAAGCATGTCAGTAAGAGGCCTGCTAATAGTACCATAACTCTTGATGAATCTCTTGTAGTAACCAGTGAGGCCAAGGAATCCCCTTAATTGTTTGAGACTCTTTGGTTGTGTCCAATCTTGCATTGAAGCCAATTTATCTGGATCAGCAGGAACTCCATCAGCAGAGATCAGATGTCCCAAATAAGCCAATTGAGTTTGTGCAAAGCAGCGTTTTTTGTAATTGGCTGAAAGACTGTGCTGTCTGAGTAAGGATAAGACTTGAGCAAGATGCACTGAGTGTTCCTCCAAAGACCTGTTGTAGATAAGTATATCATCAAAAAATACTAAGACAAATTTTATGAGAAAATGTTGGAAATCCTTGTTCATAAGAGCCTGAAAAGTGGCAGGTGCATTGGTGAGACCAAAGGGCATCACTTTGAACTTATAATAGCCATGATGAGTTCTAAAAGTCGTTTTAAAAATGTCTTCAATATGCATTCTAATCTGATGATAACCAGACCTGAGGTCCAATTTAGTGAAAATTACAGCTCCATTGAGTTCATCTAATAACTCCTCAATTAGTGGAATTGGAAACTTATCCTTAATGGTCATGTCATTAAGTTTCCTATAGTCCACACAAAATCTCCATGAGCCATCCTTATTCTTAACCAGTAATATGGGAGCAGCAAAAAGGCTATTACTGTCTTGTATAAGTCCAGCATCCAACATTTCTTGAACCAACTTTTCAACTACTGCATTGGTAAGGGCATCTGTAGGGTCTTTGGGAAATGGGAGTGGAAGATGGTTTAAAGGGAATTCTGTGGTCTAATTCTCTTGGAGGAGGAAGGCTAGATGGTTCAGCAAACACATCAGTGTAATATTCTATAATAGATTGAATTTCTGGTGGTGTGGGTTGAAATGGAGTGGTTGATATGGAGAAGAACTGACCAATGAGGGAAGGGGTGTTATTCTTGATGAACTTGAAAAAAGATTCTCCACTTAGCATACTGCAAGAGGGATTTGGAGAGTGACCTTGTAATGTGATAAGCTTGCCCTGGTGGTGAAATGAGATTTTAAGATCAGCCAAATTGAACATGACATATCCCAAGGTTTTCAACCAATCAACACCTAACAACATGTCACAACCACCTAAAGGGAGGGTTCTCAGGTTACCAGAAAAATGATACCCTTGCATAGACCATTGCAAGTCTTGACAAACACCTTCACTTACAGCTGTATCACCATTGGCCACTGTAACTAGCATTTTTCCAGTCGGTGCCATGTGAAGAAGTAATTTAGTATCTAATGAAGTATCTATAAAACTATGAGTACTCCCTGTGTCAATGAGGACAAAAATATTTTCATTATGCAGCTTGCCAGGAACTCGTATAATACTTTGATTTACTAACCCAGTCAAAGCATGGAGAGAAATCTCCATTGTAGTGTCTCCTGAATTAGTAGGAGAAGCGGCTTCTTCTTCAGAGTCATCAACATGAGGAGGAGAGTTATCCTCATCTGAGGCAACTAGCATGAATAACTGCTGAGCTTTAAAACGATGACCAGGTTTGTAAAAAACATCACAGTTGTAACATAAACCTTTGTCACACCGAGCTTGCATCTGAGATGGAGTAAGCCTTTTAATTGGAGGCAATGATGGTTCAGGCTTGGTAGGGGTGAGAGGATGAGTAATGATGGGTTTGTCAGATGAAAAAGAGGGTTTGGGTATATTTGTAAGTGGAGGTAAAAAATGCTTATAACTAGAGGATGGTGAAAACGAGTTTGAGGATGATGTAAAAGGTCTCTTAAATGGTTTAGATCTTTTTCAGTTGAGTCAACTGAAGCTTGCTGTAAACGAGCTAAATAAAAAGCTTCAGTGTCACGATTGGGTTTAAACATTTGAACAGGGTGACGAATGTCATCTTTTAATCCACTGATAAAACTCTTTGTGAAATAATCATCAGATAAACTCGGATTCTTAGATTTCATAATAGCCTTCAAAGATTCATATCTTTCAAAGTATTCTTCAACAGTAGAAGTCTGAGAGAGCTTATTAAAAATACCAACATAGTTAACATAAGTAACATCCTCAAAACGAAAACACACATCAGGCGAAAAAAATCCCAATCAATAAATAGTTTACCCTCTTGGTAATCTAAAAACCAAGAATCATCCTTATCATCCAAGTGAATTGAAGCTAAATCTACCCGTTTAGAAGGGTCAACAGAATTCAGATAAAAATAACGTTCACATTTACGAAGCCAAGCCCTAGGATTAGAACCATCAAACTGTGGAAAATCAATTCGAGGGTGTCGGAGAAAGTTACCTGAATGAAACAACATACCAGTAGGATGATTAGTATCATCAATTGGATTTCCATTGGTGATCGGTGGAGCACCTGGATATGGAACCATAGGAATACCAAGATGTTTATAGATGGTAGTAAACTGAGAACTCAAAGTTTCTTCGATTGAAGTCATCTTGATCTTGATGTCAGAGACATCTTCTTCTAGAACTGATAATCGTTCCCCATCAAGTTTTTGTTGAAGGGAAACATCCTTTACTGTAGGTGCTTTCTCACCTCCTGTCATGAATCAAACACATGATCGAACTAATCTGATACCAAATGTTATGAATCAATTAGAAGAATCCCAAAGACACTTAACAGTAACCTACTCTTCCAACGGAAGGAGCCTCAATTTTCATTAATCTCTTTCTTGCCTCTTACAAAGAATTCAGTTGTCTTTAATACAACTATTTCTTCACAGACATCAACTCTTTCTAATGGCCGTCCAATCCGAACTACCTAACCATCTAATGGTTAACAACTCGATCGGCAAGGACCAAACTAAAACTGACACGTAATAAAGTAAAACGACCAATTACAGCAGACTGATCCTACCCAGCGAGTTGTAACAACTTGACCCACTGAGTTACAACGATTCAATACAAAGCTAACAATCAAACATTGTAAGATTAGTGGTTAGGCATATGACAAAAGCATGATCAAAATGGCTTTAATATGGCCTAGTTTAGGCGCGGCCAAAAGTTAGGGTTTTGGCTTTGTTTAGGCACGACCAAACTAGGGCCAAAGATTGTCATGCATTAGCTGGTAACCTTGGACGGCTAAGATCTGCACCTTAGATGAAAGAGTGGTCGTTGATTGTTGCAGGCCTTCGTTTTGGTAGCCGCATAGGGAAGGCTGGCATGGTATGGCGCGACAAGGTGGTTGGCACGCCATTGGCACATGTGGCATGGCATGCCTTGGCGCGGTTTGGTGTGGCCAAAACTAGGATTTTGGGCCAAAGGTTACCATGCGTTGTTTGGCGACCTTGGACGGCTAGGATTTGCATCTAGGATTGAAGGGTCGTCGTTGATCATCGCACGCCTTCGTTTTGGTAGCCGCATAGGGAAGGCCGGCATGGTATGGAGCGGCAAGGTGGTTGGCATGCCATTGGCACATGTGGCATGGCATGCCTTGGCGCGGTTTGGCGTGGCCAAAACTAGGGTTTTGGGACAAAGGTTACCATGCGTTGTTTGGCGACCTTGGACGGCTAGGATTTGCATCTAGGATTTAAGGGTGGCCGTTGATCGTCGCACTCCTTCGTTTTGGTAGCCGCATAGGGAAGGCCGGCATGGTATGGCACGTCAAGGTGGTTGGCATGCCATTGGCATATGTGGCGTGGCATGGCATGCCTTGGTTCGGTTTGGCATGGCCAAAACTAGGGATTTAGGCCAAAGGTTACCATGCGTTGTTTGGCGACCTTGGACGGCTAGGATTTGCATCTAGGATTGAAGGGTGGTCGTTGATCGTCGCACGCCTTCGTTTTGGTAGCCGCATAGGGAAGGCCGGCATGGTGGGGCCAAGGCAAATGGCGCGGACGGCTTGGCATAGTGGGGCCAAGGGTTTGGCACGGACGGCTTGGAATAGTGGGGCCAAGGGTTTGGCACGGACGGATTGGCATGGTGGGGCCAAGGCAAGTTGCGGTTGGCTTGGCATGGTGGGGCCAAGGCAAGGTGCGGTTGGCTTGTCATGGTGGGGCCAAGGGTTTGGCATGCCATTGGCGCATGGTGCGGCTAGCATGCTTGGGGCCAAGGCAAGGTGCAACTGGCTTGGCATAGTGGGGCCAAGGAAAGGTGCGGTTGGCTTGGCATGGTGGGGCCAAGGGTTTGGCATTCCATTGACGCATGGTGCGGCTGGCATGGTTGGCATGCCTTGGCGCGGAGATGTGGCTGGCATGGTTTTCCATCGGCACAGCGGTTCGTCTGGCATGGTTGGCATGCCTTGGCGCGGTAGCATGAGAATTAGGGTTTGGCATAGATGATGTCAGTCGATGTTAAGGGTTCTGCCGTGGAACATGACCCATAAAAAAAGGTACCCCGGTAATTCTTGCGTAGGCGTGCTGTTTGATTCAATAAATGTGCTAATGGTCATAGTGACGTCGTGTCAGTTGTACAGTTTTACGATTTTAACCCTGAGCTAAAAACCACCATCAACAGTCGTATTGTTATATAGACTTCAATTATACGCATTTGGTATTTCAAGCCGAGCTTATCTCGCTTATCTATTTCTCGAAATATGTGTTGGTAAGCTTTCACTTTAACCAAGTTCATCTTTTATACTTAACGAAAGTCAAAAGATGATCATGCGAAAATCTCCTTGTAACATCTTACATGATTTGTATGAGACAATCATTTGATGTAGACTCGGAATGTTTCGTATTGATCATTCGATCACTTGAAAATTGCTTTGAAGCTAATAGTTTGTGCGAGACAGCTATTGTCGTCTTCCAAGAATGTATCAATGATTGAAATGAGGGTTTAAAACATATAACCGTTTTTGGATATAAACATAGTGTGTATTCACATTTGTGTAAAATCCAAAACCGGGAACCATGGTATGCGTACCCGTACGCGTACTGGTTGGTTTTTGGAAGTCCGGGAACTAAGTATGCTTCCCGTACGCGTATTGGCGGAAGTTAAAGTTCCATGAATTTCTGCTGGAGTTTGGAAGAGTAAAATGGTACACGTACTGGTGTAACCAAACTCAGTCCGGCTACTTAGGTATGCGTACTTGTTTGCATACTTAAGTAGGTTATGTTCCAAAATCGGTTTGTTCATGAACTAATACATTTATATAATAAGGAATGCAATCTTTGCAAATCGTGGCTATAATGTTCATGAAATGATTCGAGTGAATCAAAATCGATTTTGCTTCAATTGTGTCTTGTATACTTCTATGAGAATATAACTAGTTTCATTTGAGTCATTTGAACTAGTTATGATAAAGATGAATAAGTTTGATATGAAAGTGATCATATGGCTAACCATTGGTTAACTATTGTTGAACCAACTAAGTGTACACGTTTAGGTACGGTTACCTTTATCTAAATGATGGTAAATTTCATTTGTGTATAACAAGCTAAGTTCAATCTAACAGTTGAAAGATATTAGCTTAAATCTAATCAGGTTTTCATCTAACTGTGAATATTGAATGCTTTGTTATCAAGGTAACATTGATTGCAAACCATGATTTGAAGACTATATAAAGGAGAACTCTAGCAACTGGGAAACCAAATCCCCACACCTTCTGGGTGATAGTAGTTGCGACTAGAGTCGATTCTCCTTTAACCTTAGTTTTTTCACGAAACCCTGTAGGTTAACGACTTGAAGACTTCATTGGGATTGTGAATCCAGACCCAACTATTTTTTTCTATAGTTGCGCGTTCTGATGTTGTTGTTTTCTATCGTGTTGAGTACTATCTTCTTTAAGATTTGCTCGAGATTTATTCTCTGATAGGCAAGATTGAAAAGTAGTCACAAACATCTTCGTCTCATCGTTTGTGATTACACAATATCTTGTTTCGTTAATCGATTAAGATTATTGTGAGGTGACTGATAATACTAGGTTGTTCTTCGTGAATATAAGTCTGGTTTATCAATTGGTTCTTGTTCACCTTGATTTATCAAAATACGGAACAAATCTCATAGGTATATTTGTGGGAGACAGATTTATCTATTCAATAGACTTTTCTGTGTGAGACAGATTTGTTTATCAAGTCTTCAACTTTGGGTCGTAGCAACTCTTAGTTGTGGGTGAGATCAGCTAAGGGAATCAAGTGCGCAGAATCCGGCATGGTTCAAGAGGCGTAAGGAACTGAATTGTACCTTGATCAGTGTGATATTGATTATGGCTCCACTACATTCCATACCGAAGTTATCTTGGTAGTAGGCTAGTCTCTCTAGCGGATTAATACAGTGTGGTGTTCAAATCTGGACTAGGTCCCTGGGTTTTTCTGCATTTGCGGTTTCTTTGTTAACAAAATTTCCGGTGTCTGTGTTATTTCTTTCCGCATTATATTTGTTTATATAATTGAAATATCACAGGTTGTGCGTAAGTTCAATCAATTGTGAATCCAGCCTTTGATTGTTGATTAAATTGATTGACACTTGGATATTGGTTTTTGATACCGTCCAAGTTGTTTCTTATATTAATCAGGCTCACGGATTTCTATCTGTTTGATTTGCTGATTACATTAAGAAACAGAGATACTAACTCTTTGATATATTTCTTGATTGAGCTCGCTTTATTAGTTGGTGCTCTCAAAATTATATTGCAGTTAGTCCATAAAGATTGCTGAGTGAAATATTGGGTGTGGTTGTTAGACCCCCGCTTTTTCATCAACGAGCTGCAGTTTTGTTTCCTCAAAGAATTTAAAAAAATTATGAACCACTTCGGCCGAAACCATCTCATCATTCTCAACATCTTGATGAGAGTAGGCACAGTAGCATGAGGCATCAGGATTTTGACCATCAACTTCTACTGGGGTTCTTTTCTTCCTCCCTTTGGACTCGAAACCAATACCTTTATCAAGAAAACCTCTTGCAAAATCACAAGTGCTACAAGGATAAGATATTCTTGACAAAAATAAAATAACCCATAGCACGTGTACGTACTCGATAGGTTTGGTGTTTAAATGGTTTCTTAGAGACGATGAATTTTAGGGTTTCTAAAAAAAAGGTTCGTGACAAGTAAACCATGGGTACCCGCATGAATACAACTCGAACCTAAAAGAGAAACAAAACTAAACCGTAATGTACCTTTTACAAGGTAAAACGAATACTGCAAAATTTTGCTACGTGAAGATTTTCTTTCACAATTTTTGGCTCAATAAATTTTATATTTCCACAGAGAGAAAAATTTAGAGCACAAGAGTAGAAGGAAACTTAGTTGCAATAAAAACTTTTTCAAAATAAAAAAAAAGGCAATCGAAGAAATTCTCGAGACACAAACAATACTTAGGCAAAGCTTATCTGTAGACAGTAGTTTAGCTATGGACGATAAGAAAATAGCTCAACTAAGCAGAAATCATTTTACTAATAAGTATACATGATTATTAGTAAATCTTACTCAACAGGATTTTTTAAGAGTAAGAATTCAACCCTTGTGATTAATTAACACAAGTATGAGCTTTACGCTCATCAAATGAATATTTTTCATGGTTGATCCTCTTTTCCTTCTAATTTTTGGAGGAAACCCTTTGTGATGTGAGAAAGTATCATAAAACTGAATATCATCAAAGTATGAGGCTAAGTTCGAATCCTTACCAGAAGAAGTTTGTATGGAGGATTTTGACAGCCTGTTGATAAGATCCTTGTATCCTTCAATTATCAGATTAAGGTTATCTTTCATATCTCCACTGTTGCTTCCACCTACTGGTACCTTTTCACATCTTGAACATAATTCTTTATATTAGGTTGAGAAGAACCTTTCTTAAATCTCGTTGAACGATTTTTATTAACGCTACAATTGGTCTGAACGTTCGATGAGCATAATGAACTGAATTTCCTGGAAGAATTCACAGGGAGAGTACTAAAACCAGTAGGTTTATACATATGAATGTCAGTTACACCTTTGAGTATTAAATATAATATGTGCTGAAGTCGACCAAAGTAATTGTCATTCAGCTTCAATTTTCTTCCGTTGAATATGTCCTTTTGAATCACAAAAAAGACATAATTTCTGATCACCGGAGTGATTAAAGTATGTAGCATTAAAATCATCATTAGAAGATTTCTTCCTTCCATGAAACGAAATCCATGATCAGTGGAAGAACCAAGCACTTCTTTAGCAATAGTAAGGGTTTGCAGTTTAGCTTCTGAAGTTGTTTTCATTAGAGAAACATGATTAGTATTAGTCACGTTTTCTAATATCACAAGAGTCAGAAGTAGTTGGTATGACAGACTCCCCAGAACGTCCTTTATCTTGAATAGAAAGATTACTCAATAATCGTTCAATCCCACATGCATTTTCTTTGAGTTCAGCCTCGAGTAAGTTTTGGGATGAACAAACTACAACATTTTCCTCACGAAGAATCCTTAGTTGGGAATCACGATCTTTTATCATACCAACCATTGAATTGACCTTGTGTTTCAGCCTATTGATTTTAACTGCTTGGATTCTAACAAGTTTTAGAATCGCTGCACTCTCTCGGGCTGCTTCCCTTTCTATTTCAGAATCATATTCGTCAGTAAGATAATCAGGGTAACACATATCAATACTTGTCTGTTTCGTGGGAACAAAATGTTCATCTATATGTGAGATAGAATCTTTAATAGATTTCAAAGAAACATAAATTTTTCCTTTGGTGATGTGTTTGTCAGAGATAACACTATTTTCCATAGAGTCAGATTGCTACAAACACAGATTTATGAGGTCTTAAACGTGTTTACCTGCTCTGATACCAATTCAAAAAGCGGGGGGTCTAACAACCACACCTAATATTTTGTTTAGGCAATCTGTATGGACTAACTCCAATATATTTCCAAGAGAATCAACTAGAAAGTCCGACTCAATCAAGGAAAATACATCCAAGAGTTATATCTCAAATTTCTCAAATCAATATGCAATCGAATAGATAGAAATCTGTGAGCCGGATTAATATGAGAAATAACTTGGATGGTACCAAAGACCAATATCCAAGCGTCAATTAATTTCAATCAACAACCAAAGGTTGGATTCACCAATTGATTGAACTACACAAAACCTGTGATATTTCAATTATATAGAAAATATAATACGGAAAAGAAATAACACAGACACCAGAAATTTTGTCAACGAGGAAACCGCAAATGCAAAAAAAAAACCGGGACCTAATCCATATTTGAACACCACATTGTATTAAGCCGCTACAGACTCTAGCCTACTACAAGTGGACTTCGGACTGGAATGTAGTTGATCCCTAACTAATCTTACACTAATTAAGGTACAGTCACATTCCTTACGCCTCTGAATCCCAGCAGGACTCTATGCACTTGATTCCCTTAGGTGATATCACCCACAACTAAGAGTTGCTACGACCCAAAGTCGAAGACTTGATAAACAAATCTGTCTCACACACAAAATTCTATTGAATAGATAAATCTGTCTCTTACAGAAATACCTAAGAGTTTTTGTTCCGTCTTTTGATAAATCAAGGTGAACAGGAACAAATTGATACACCAGACTTATATTCCCGAAGAACATCCTAGTAATATCAATCACCTCACAATGATCTTAACCGTATGGTAGCGGAATAAGATATTTTGGAATCACAAACGATGAGACGAAGATGTTTGTGACTACTTTTTATCTTACCTATCGGAGATTGAATCTCGAGCAAATCTTAGAGAAGATAGTACTCAATAAGATAGAACAAAGTAAGATCAGAACACGCAACTACAGAGAAAAGAGTTGGGTCTGGCTTCAAAATCCCAATGAAATCTTTAAGTCGTTAACCTTTAATGTTTTTAGAAAAACCTAGGTTAAAGGAGAATCGACTGTAGTCGCAACTAGTATCACACAAGACGTGTGGGGATTAGGTTTCCCAGTTGCTAGAGTTCTCCCTTATATAGTCTTCAAATCAGGGTTTGCAATCAATGTTACCTTGGAAACAAAGCATTCAATATTCACCGTTAGATGAAAACCTGATTAGATTCAAGATAATATCTTTCAAACGTTACATTGAATTTAGCTTGTTACACACAAATGAAATGTACCTATATTTAGATATAGGTAACCGTACCTCAACGTGTACACTTGGTTGGCTCAACAATAGTTAATCGGAGTTAGCTATATGAACACTTTCACATAAACCTTGTTTATCTTTATCACAACTAGTTCAAATGACTCAAATGAAACTAGTTATAGAGTTGTTCAATTGTTTATATTCTCATAGAAGTTTACAAGACACAATTGAAGCAAAATTGATTTTGATTCACCCGAATTAATTCATGAACATTATAGCCACGGTTTGCAAAAGATTGCATTCCTTATTATATAAATGTATTTGTTCATGAATAAACCGATTTTAGAACTTAACCCACTCAAGTATGCAAACGGGTACCCATACTTAGAGTTCCGGACTTGGTATGTCCGCTAGTATGCGAACGGGTACGCATACCATCGTTCACGACCGAAGTTAGTTGAATTAGTATGCAAACAGGTACGCATACTAAATTCCCGGACTTGAACTGTTAAGCCAGTACACATACGGGTATGCATACTAAGTTCTCGGACTTCAACTAGTAAACCAGTACGCATACGGGTATGCATACTATGGTCTCCGGACTTGGAGTAACATGCAACAACGAACATACAAGTATGCATATTTTGCTATATCCAATTAATGGTTAATTGTTCTAAACTCCATTTTAATCATTGAAAAATTCTTAGAAGACGGGAATAGTTGTCTCACACAGACTATTAGCTTCAAAGCAATTTTCAAGTGATCAATTGATCAATACGAAATATTCCGAGTCTACATCAAATGACTGTCTCACACAAATCATGTAAGATGTTACCAGGCGATTTTCACATGATCATCTTTTGAATTTCGTCAAGAATAAAAGATGAACCTAGCTAAAGAGAAAGCTTACCAACACATATTTCGAGAAATATGTAAGCGAGTTAAACTCAGCTTGAAATATCAAATATGTATAAAATAAAGTCTATATAGCTATACGACTTTTGTCTCAATAGGTGATAGAATAGAAATAGACTTTTGAGTGATAGATGAGTTCAAGTCTCCACATACCTTTTGTTGATGAAGTTTCACAATCTCCTGATAGACCCATTTATGTGTCTATTTTGGTCTCAATTATGTGTATTGTTAGTGCTCGATTTTGTAGTTATTTGATTATTTTATGCTTTTGTAGGTACTTTTTGGCAATAAACATTTTTGGAAAAATCGGCTCGAAAAGTTGATAAAGGCACCCGGAGGACATCTGCTATTCGGAGCCCCATTTTGGATAAGGTACGCCTAGTTACTAAGGGGAACCCTATAGCTATTTGCACCCACTCTGGATAGGGGGCAACCTTTCTACACGTACAATATTTTGGAGGGAACTTAAAGACCAGTTGCAACGACTTTACTGATTTGGTTTTAAGCGAGTTTATCTCGGATTTCTTCACGGATATGGATTGATATGGGCTGGGTACGATTACACAGGGCTGGTAGTTGGATTAGTAGTCAAGATAAATGAGATTTTGATAGACACATTTTTGTGTCTGAATTGTCCTCAGTGTCTCTATTGTTAGTGCTTGATTTTGTACTTATTATGGTGTTTTTATGTTTGTGTAGTTGTTTTTGGAGAAATACACTTGTGTGTAAAAAGTTGCTCAAAAAGTGCTCTTTGGAACCCCGGAGGAGATTTTGCTATTCAGACTCTCAGTTTGGATAAGGGGCACCTCAATTACTAAGGGGCACCTTCTTGGCTATTCGCACCCCACAGCTGGTTAGGGGGACACCATCTTCTACATTTCAAATTCGAGTTTTTGGCGGGATAATGGAGTAGTGAACTGGCAGAGTTTAGAATCAAGAATTTGACGTGATTTCATGAGACTCAATGGCTGGGAATTGTTTGGATGATGTGACTGGTCTTAACAGGCCTGGTATGGCTTATTTTGTCGGATAGAATTGGCTAGATTCCCGCGTTGAAGAAATCAGGGGATCTCGGGTTTGGTTAGTCCATTCCGAGTTCTGAGTATGTGATCAAGTGATTTTCATGTGACTGATGCGTGTTTCACACTTCTGGATGATGACTGGATGTATTTGGAGTATTTTTACACGAATCATACAGCTGCAGACGCATGAAGAGGCGAGAAAGGAAAGAAAATTGTCCCAGATTATTTTAAATTTACTGTCGAGCTATGGAAAGATTTTCCGGAGTAATGAGCAAATATTCTTGTCTCTGTGGGGTATATATAGGCTGATGGGATTACATGGAAGGGGGAGGGAGTGATAGGGGCGCAAACAGAGAGTTGAGGATGGAGAAAAATCAAGTTGCAGAGACGAACAAGTTCTGCTGGTGAAGAAGAACACGAAGAACATAAGACCACAGAAGACAGTCGTATTTCAACAGTACCAACGACACTTCATAGTTATCGTTCTCTGTAACAGTTTGGTTTGTAACAAATATAATTGTTACAAACCCGGTTTTTATTAATTTTCTCCTATTTTCATTATTGTGAACACCTTTTTGAGAAATGAAAAACTTCTTTGAGTGTGTTTCTACCATGCGGAGCTAGAACCCATCTCTGGGACGACGGAGGAAGACGAATTTCATACATGGGTAAAATTATTTAATTCTTTTTAAGACTTTTGCATTGATTTTCATTGAAATATGATTTGAATTAATTGGTTGTCATGTAATTTGATGAGGCATGCTTAGCTTAAATGTTTTGATACATCATGCTTAGGATTTACAACCAATCTTTTGAGAATCTACCTTGGCAAAACTAGAGTCCATGTTAATTTTAACTATTGAGCTTTATTTGTTGAGAATAAATAAATTGAACCCTATGTTATGAATTCGACGAAATCCTAGTCCCGGTAATTCTCTTCATCCTGTGACAAATATTTTGTACATATTTTCTTCTTTTTAGTATTTTTTTATATGTAAGCCTAGAATCAATCTTAATAAAGTCCGAGTGAACGACAACCTTTTTACCACTATCTAAAATCAGATCAATTTTTGGCGCCGCCGACGCGGATTTGTTTATAGATTTGTTTTTAGATTTTATTTTATTTGTTCTTTTTTACGCGTTTTGGTATTTTTGTTTGCTTTCAGATTTGGAGCTAAGCTAAAGAAAGAGAAAAAATGCTAAAAAGAAAAGCCCAAAAAGGAAAGAAAAGAGAAATCCAAAAGGAGTGAAGAAGAAGATTTTGTATATTATTTTATTTTTATTTTTTTAGAAATTGTAATTAAGGTTTTTATTTTTCGGAAAATGGGTCATTTGTCCAAAAAATTTTAAAACATGGTTCAAATGGACGAGTAAAAATTAGTATGGGTGAAATGGACAAAAAAAAAATAACAAGGATGAAACTGGATTCATCGCGGCTTAAACTTAAAAAATAGCAAGGATGAAACTGGATGCATCCTGATATAAATTAAAAATAAGAAAAAATATTTGAACAGTATCTTTATATTTTTGTCCATTTGAACAGTATCTTTTTAATTTTTGTCCATTTAAACAGTATCAAAATGTACAAGTCTTTTTCACCCAAGAATTATTGATTTTGGTCTTTTTAACCAATTTTGTGTTTATTTTTGTAATCTTTTATTTTTGGACATTTTTTTCGGACATTGAACATTGGACTTTATTTTTAAAACCCTAAGGAAGGGTTGGTTTAAATATAAACTGCACAGGGAAGGACGACAGTTACGATACTGTCTCGGCCCCTCGGGTTCGTACACTGACATTGGAGTCGGTGGCCCGAGTCGACCTCAACGGTTCATCCCCCGTTTGGAACGGGAGGTAAGAATTCTAAACACCCGCGAATCCCCTATCAGCGGGTTTACTGGATGATTTTGTATGCATATGATAAGGGTTCGGATTTCATCACCGTTCTCTTCTTGCCCGCCTTAGGAAAATGAAACCAAACGCGAACCTAAGCCTAAAATTTTGACTAGAACGAGACCGATAGGGTAACGAGCTTAATAGGAAAGTCATTCGAAAAATATTGGTTACTCTTTTAAGCATACTTCGAAGTTCATGATGGTTTCTGTGAGTTGAATGCGTGACTGCGCCGCCTTGTAATTCCGGTGAGGCCTTGGGTATCAAAGCTCCACTGAGCTTTCCTCTCCTCAATTCAACTTACTTTAACTCGGATTGATTCCAGAGGGGTTTGCTCAAATTGTAACGAATTCCCTTTCGAGGGATTAGAAGCTGGTCTAGAAACAATCTAAGGGAGCCATCATGCTTTTTGTTTGCTAGATAAAATAGGTTTGTTGTGGTCGAGTCAGCCTTGTTTGTGCTTGTTTAGAATCCCCTTGCAGTTAGGATGTCGAACTGGTATAGCCAATACAATGATTATCCAACCGAGCAACATGGACATTACTATTTTTATGATCATAGTGTGAATAGTGGTTGGGCACGCCAACCTTTTCAAGATTTTGGGTCATACCATGGTGAACCCAATCACTATCCGCATGCGCATCAGTCTTACGAGCAAAAAGAATATAATACTAGTTCTTCGTATTTAGAGGATACAATCAAACTTTTGAAAATTAGTCCTTTTTATGATCCTTCAGTTCCTATTCCTTCTCTAGAAGAGTCTCTCAGGAGTTTAGCTGAGTCGACACGAAAGTTAGCTGAATCGACATGTAAGTTAGCTGAGGTGAATAACGTAGTTATGGACGAAAGGACTGCAACAACGAATGAATCTTTAGAAGATATCCTCAATAGATTAACTCAAAACTTAGATCCAACACTAAGGGAACTTTCTTTGGAGGAGACCCTTGAGAGGATAGCTGAGTCAACACGTAGACTTGAGTTAGAGACGAACGAAAGTATTGCTCGAAATAACTTGAATTTCCAATATAGTGTATCCAATAATACCTTTGAGAATGAAGATAGTTATTCACATAATCAAGATGACGAGGATAAAATTAGTAACACTACTTGTTTAGATGAGTTCCAACCATTTTCATGTTATTATAATGATTATAATGATGAGGATAGTGTTGATGAAGAATTTGAAATAAGTAGGCATAGTGATCAGGAATTTGTTACTCCAATTGAACTTAATAATGATAATGTTTCTTGTTCAAATCCAAATAATTTAAATAATTATTCATCTATTCAAAAGGACGAGGATTTGACTAGAGATACTCCCGTTTTAGAAGATGCAGTATTTCCTTATGATTACGAAGCCAACGATAGTTTGGAGGAACGAGTTTATTCTGAGAATATTGTTTTAGAGTCTAGCGATTTAGAAACATTAGTCTTAGACGAAGAAGATGAACTCGTAGAGATTTTAAATATGAGTGAGGATGCATCACCTGAGTATAATCTACATGAAGCAATTGACCATTTTCAGGATTCCGATGATCTAGAAATTAGGGAAATTGTAGCTAGTCTATCTAGAGACACCCAAAACTCTAAGTTTGGGGGTGATTATCATTCTCCTTGTGCCTTACCTTTAACTCTTACAGAGATCCCTCACTTGGGACTTGATATATGTGCCTCAACCATTGTGCCATATTACCTTTATACTAGCTCTCCCGAACCTAATAATGTCCAGGAAGAAGTTCAGTTGTTAGAAACCCATCCTCTGGTTGATGTGGTTTACCCAGGCTATGATACCCAGATTGATTTGGTTTTCCCACCAAAAACTTTTATTCCAATTGTGGGAACGTTTGAATTTCAGATGTGTCGGTTATTGAGTTTTGAGACTAAACCTAATTACTTTAAGAGATTAAGGTCGACACATTTGTTTAAGGAAGACCACCACTTTCATTATGGTCAGTTGTGTAAGTCAAATTTGATTGACTTAGAGGATCCCCAGTTATTCATGTTACTTTTATGTGCTTCTAAATTCTTAGTTGAGTATTTCCAGACTCTACAACCTGACCTTCAGGATCCTTCCTTTGAGGAAGTCCAGCCAATGAAAACCTTTTATCTAGACCCTTTTTATAGAGCCTGAACCACAACTAGATATTGTTGTCTTAAAGTTAAATAAGGGTATGTTCGGTATCTTCATGGTCTGTTACGATTTTCTCTTCTTTTGGGTAATAATTTTTGATCCAGATGACTCACAGTTATTTCGGTTACTGCTATATGATTCTGCAAGGTGATTAATCCTTTCCTAGTTTGGCTGAAGACTTTAAACTTAGCACTTCTTGGGAGGTAACCCATGCTCATGCAACGCGGTAATATATTTCCTTAACTCTTTTGCTTCAAGTGGTAACAGTTTCTCCTTGTTCATGCTTTTAAATTTTATCTTTAGAACATTGAGGACAATGTTAGATTTAAGTTTGGGGGTATGGGAGAAACTTTTTAGTTGCAGTATAAAAAAATAAACTCCAGAGCCTAGAAATTTATGCTTATTAAGGATGGCACTAACCAATCTAAGTGGATGGGAACATCTTGGTTGTAGGAGTTGAGGAACCAATCTGATTAGATGGAAACATCTAAAGAGTCTATTCATAAAAGCACAGAGCTCAGGTGTTAGAAGAAAAAAAACATGGTAGTTTCGCCATATCCTCGTGATGGAAACATCGAAAGAATCCTGATCACTTCTATTTTTATTTTTTTTCGGATGATGGGTCGGCTTTACTCCCAGCGGATATCCTTGAGTATGGTTGGGATGATGGCCATGATATGTGCTTGGATGTCACGGTGGTTTCCCCCTTCACTGGCGCTTGGGAACGTAATTTTGATCTTGGTCGGGCTATGGATAATGCGGTGGTGAATAAGAGGGCCAAGTATTTGGAGAAATGCAAGGGTCGGAAGCTGGGGTTTGGAGTTCTTTCCTTCACAACCTTATGTGGGTTGGGGAGTGATACCGAGGAGTTCCTGAATAGGTTGCGAAACTATATGGCTAGTCATGATGAGAATGTCTTTATCGGGAATTTTCTCTTTCATAGGATAGGTGTGGTTCTCAATAAAGGGATTGGAGCACAGCTTGTTGCCAGGCTTCCATCCAATAATTGTAAACTCCTTGTTGTTGATGATGATTAATAAACTTGTTTTCTTTAAAAAAAAAAAATTGAGACCAAACCACCAGACCAACCGGAATAAATACAATAAAGTCGACCACTGGTACCCTTGTATACGTCAGCTGAATTGACCTAGAGTTAGGATTATCGACCACTGGTCCCCTTGTATTTGCCAGTGTGTTGATATTAGTCCAGACCAGTATCTCAGTCCATTAGGATATGTTTACCTTAGTCAACATCATCTACGTTTTTATCTACATCCATCTTCTTAATCTATCCATGTGATTGGTTGACTCCGGTTTATGATGTCCAGAAACTATCTGAGTAGAGCTCTGTCACTTTATATGAATTTTAGTATGCTTGAGTGCAAACTCGTGTACAACAATTGGAATTTTGCATCAGGGTACTTCCTCCTGTAGTCAATAAGTATGCCAACCAAGGAGATTCTTTAGTGCCTTCCAAGGTTCTGCGTAGATAGCTAGGGTCTAGAGTAAAGGTTTTGTGGGTACACCTCTGGTAAACCCTCCGGAGACGACACTCCGCCATTAGGGCCACCTAGCGATTTAACGGCTTGCTGCACGTGCTAAGTGTAGTCATTATATTTGCTCGAGGACTAGCAAATAATAAGTTTGGGGGTATTTGATAGACACATTTTTGTGTCTGAATTGTCCTCAGTGTCTCTATTGTTAGTGCTTGATTTTGTACTTATTATGATGTTTTTATGTTTGTGTAGCTGTTTTTGGAGAAATACACTTGTGTGGAAAAAGTTGCTCAAAAAGTGCTCTTTGGAACCCCGGAGGAGTTTTGCTATTCGGACTCTCAGTTTGGATAAGGGGCACCTCAATTACTAAGGGGCACCCTTCTTGGCTATTCGCACCCCACAGCTGGTTAGGGGGACACCATCTTCTACATTTCAAATTCGAGTTTTTGGCGGGATAATGGAGCAGTGAACTGGCAGAGTTTACAATCAATAATTTGACGTGATTTCATGAGACTCAATGGTTGGGAATTGTTTGGATGATGTGACTGGTCTTAACAGGCCTGGTATGGCTTATTTTGTCGGATAGAATTGGCTAGATTCCCGCGCTGAAGAAATCAGGGGATCTCGGGTTTGGTTAGTCCATTCCGAGATCTGAGTGTGTGATCAAGTGATTTTCGTGTGACTGATGCGTGTTTCACACTTCTGGATGATGACTTGATGTATTTGGAGTATTTTTACACGAATCATACAGCTGCAGACGCATGAAGAGGAGAGAAAGGAAAGAAAATTGTCCGAGATTATTTTTATTTACTGCCGAGCTATGGAAAGATTTTCTGGAGTAATGAGCGAATATTCTTGTCTCTGTGGGGTATATATAGGCTGCTGGGATTACATGGAAGGGGGATGGAGTGATAGGGGAGCGAACAGAGAGTTGAGGATGGAGAAAAATCAAGTTGCAGAGACGAACCAGTTCTGCCGGTGAAGAAGAACACGAAGAACATAAGACCACAGAAGACAGTTGTATTTCAACAGTACCAGCGACACTTCATAGTTATCTTTCTCTGTAACAGTTTGGTTTGTAACAAATATAATTGTTACAAACCTGATATTTTATTAATTTTCTCCTATTTTCATTATTGTGAACACCTTTTTGAGCAATGAAAAACTTTTTTGAGTGTGTTTCTACCATGCGGAGCTAGAACCCATCTCTGGGACGACGGAGGAAGACGAATTTCATACATGGGTAAAATTATTTAATTCTTTTTAAGACTTTGCATTGATTTTAATTGAAATATGATTTGAATTAATTGGTTGTCATTTAATTTGATGAGGTATGCTTAGCTTAAATATTTTGATACATCATGCTTAGGATTTACAACCAATCTTTTGAGAATCTACCTTGGCAAAACCAGAGTCCATGTTAATTTTATCTATTGAGCTTTATTTGTTGAGAATAAATAAATTGAACCCTATGTTATGAATTCGACGAAATCCTAGTCCCAATAACTCTCTTCATCCTGTGACAAATATTTTGTACATATTTTCTTCTTTTTAGTATTTTTTATATGTAAGCCTAGAATCAATCTCAATAAAGTCCGAGTGAACGAAAACATTTTTACCACTATCTAAAATCAGATCAGATTTACACGGGTTTTCCATAAAACAGAGGAGGAGTATCACGGGAAAGTTTGGACTGGATTGTGATCGAGTTTTAGTCGGAGTTTGAGTTGGATATTGGTCAGCGCCATTCTGTTATCCCAAAACAGGGTATGTATGTGCTGTAGAACCGAGAAAAGAGGAGCATTTTCCGAGTTGAATTAAAACAGGAGTTGCGTATAATCTCGGTTGTTTTCTGTTTATTTTTGGAAGCTACGCTGGTAGATAAGGAGGGAATATCTTCTTGAGATTTATTTCTACAACAGAAAGAGTTTTACAACTGCAGTTTACGCATAAAGGAACCAACGGAGGGAAGGAAACTCCGTGTCTTTAGGAGAGAGAAAACCGAGTTATTCTCGGATTTATATCGAGGATTGAGGGCCTGTTGTATATAAGAGGAGTTGTTCGAGTCCAAAAAGGGGATCAAGACCTTGGGGTAACATCAGAGAGGTACAAAGGAGTTGCAGATACGTGTTCATCAGCAGAGGAAACACAGTCGAACTTAATTAATTCTTACAATTTTCTTATATGATTATTTGCCTTGATTGAGAATTGATTGAATGATTTTTCCTAAACAATTGTGATTTCTCTTGATAGATTATGCTTAGACCTATGTTTTTGATATTCTATCCTTTAGAAATACACTTGTTATTCTAAAAATCTACCTTTGTAAAATATTAGAATCACTTTAAATGTAAAGAGTTGCATGAATATTAATTATTTTAAATAACATAAAAATTGGAGATTGGTGGAATCCTGAGTCTCAGTGCTTTTAAAATCTTGATAACGACTTCAATTTGATTTTTCTATTTTAATTTAAGTCTAAAACAAAATCTTCACAAGTCCGAGTGAACGATACTTTTCTTACCACTTTACAAACAACATAAGAACCACATCAGCTCCCCTTAGTAGTTTTTCGTCTTCAATCGATGTACGTCGTGAAGTCTAAAGCTCAACTACACATTCTATCCTAATCCGAGACATAGCTATAAGTAAACTAGAAATCAAGACTTATAGTTTTGACAACTAAACTTGACAAACAAGCTTGAGATAGCAACGCTTGCGAGTTCGACCGAGCAGTTCTCTAACACTTTCCAGTTTGAAGTCTTCTTCTATTTATAGGATGCAGATGATATGTGTCCATTCAAGTATCGTTCTGGGTTCATTTTGACTATATACATGGAAAATATGCTTTCCAGATTCGTCATTATCTTTAAAGATAATTAAATTTATATTATGAATTTGGTCAATGTATCTGGACTAGTAGTTAACCTGAGCCATCATATCTTTCAGGATAATTAGGCCTTGACTATGTATCCGAACTAATAACCAATCGAATTCATTCCTATTTTTAGATCGGGATATATACCGGTTTGTTTAGTAGATAAGTTCAACTTACCTAATAGATACAATGTATCTAGTCACTTAAAGGATGCGAAAAATTGGGTTGCTAGTATTTTGTGAACCTAAAATTTAGTCAAGGGCCCAACCCAATTGTCAGTTTTTCCTTAATTGGGGTACGATCTACTGATTTAAGAGTTGTTAGGCCCATTTTCAATGTAGCAATTACATGGTACAAGCAATTTATTTAATTGGATCAGAATTTGAACGAGGATGTGGGTTTTGCTTAGAACGATTTTTTGGGGACCATGGTCTTATTAGGCCAACCTCCCTATACTTATAAGGGGTGTCCCAAAGTTAGGTAAATACACATTTATCCTTTACTTTACTTTAATTTAAATTAAAACTAACTTAATAACCATATAAACCTAATCATATACATCTAATCTAAATGAATTTATTAACCAAAATCAAAATCAAAATCAAATTCAAAAACAGGAGGGGAATCGAATTTTTTTAGTTTAGAAAAAAAAAATTATTCTCTTCTTCTTCTCTCTTTCCTTGACGTTCCTCGTTCGATTGAAAAACCCATCAATCTTTTTAATTCGTTTTTTGATTGGGAAAATTGAGTAGAAATCATCAAAATATGGTTTAAATGGAAGTTAAAGTGGCATGTTTAGGAATAGTTTTAAAAAAACTAGTTTTGTAACCGAACATTCTGAAACCAAGAACACGAAGAACATTTCGGTTATCACGAAAATAATTTTTCGTAACCGAACTCCGAGTTCGGTTGGTTCGCAAAAAATAGTTTTAACCGAACTCCTAATTGAAAACCAATATATTGTGTTCGGTTTCTCCCCAAAAAATTCTAAAAGTAGTTAGTAACCGAACTCTACCCATAATACAAAAAAATGTAACCGAACGGTGTTATTTTTCCCATTATATTAAGTTATGACATAACCGAACTTTTCCTACTCTGTTCGGTTGGTTCGCAAAAATTTCTAAAACTATCTAGTAACCGAACTCTACCATATTACAAAAAGAAAAAAAAATTCCAATGTAACCGAACTGTGGTATTTTGCCTACTATGTTGAGTTTCAATTTAACCGAACTTGTCCCACTATGTTCGGTTTGTTCGCAAAAAATCTTGACAAACCAAACTCTTCACTAATTGCATACATGTGGAGTTCGGTTGGATATGATGTTGGGTTAAAGTTTGCGAACCAACCGAACATTACTCTGTAAATCCTATAAACAAAGTTCGGTAACATGTCTGTTTACCGAACGACTAAAAACCTCCATTAAAGAGCGAGTTCGATAACCTGCGTGTTTGGAAAAAGTAACCGAACTACACTTTCAGATGAGTTCGGTAACGTGTTCTTCACATAAGGTAACCGAACAAGCCCAAATCTACTCTAAAAATTTACAGTTTTTTGAAAATTTGGAGCAGTTCTACCAACATTATCTAAGTTTGAAGCATACCTGAGTACCCAAATACCCTTCCTCCGGTTGTGGTTGGTAAAATCCATCGTTTTTCATGTTTTCCTTCTTCATCTTCTCTAACTCTACTCTCTCAATAATTCTACTTCTTTAAAAAAAAAACCATCTGATTTTTTAATCTCACTACTTATCTTTAACTTAATCATCTCACTAATTATTATACTAACTATTATTAACACTAACTAATCATAACCCAAAATTAATCAGGGGAATAATTTAGGTATTAATATAAATATCTAGATAAGGGGTGACCTAGATTTAGTTCTAATGTCTTTACCCAAAATAAAACAATGGTCCCCAAAAAAAACAATGGTCCCAAAAAAATCGTTCTTTGCTTAGTTCAGAAGTTTACTTGTTAGGCATGAGCTCATTTTTAAGAAGTAGTTTGAATGAGGATGTTATGAATCACGATTTCTAAACTTTGATTGAAGGATTTTTTTTTTTTTTTTTTGGTATGCAGCCATTTAGGTAGTGGGAAGAGGTTGCATCCACGAAGTTATGATTTTACGAGGAAAGTCCATAATCCTTATTATGATGTATTTTTTATGATTACATATGAAATTTGGAGCTATTTTTCTTAATTTTATGTTTATATATTTTAAATAATGATTAAATTTTAAACAATGGTTGTACAAGAAATCCATTCTAACTTCCTATTAAATATTTATTCGTTGTGATCTTGTCAAAGATATTTGGGAGTACTTTGTTAAGGCTTGTCATGTGAACTAGATTGTTAGTGCTTATGTGTTGGATCTACTTATTTTTTGGAAAGGTGTTGTTCTAAAAGGCAGATGTAAAAAGTTGTGGATACCGTCGAAATTCGTTAGGATCTCTAAAATATCCAAAATGAAAAATACACAAGGAAATTATTGTTAGGAAAAATCGCCACCCAACTTAGGAAGTTGGGACCCAAAATAAACACTGTTCTAATTTACAGAGAAAGGTCCGGGAATCAAGATACGGGTTAGGAAGGTGTGAGGCACCTAATCCGCCCAATCCGAAGATCGACCTCTACTTTATAATTGGGATATCAGGGTTTAGATAGCAAAAATATAAATAAGTCAATCTCGTTCTATTATCACCTGCGCTCCTGCACAATACCAAATATTAAATACCCACAATTGAAAAACTAAATTAAATCTAAAAAATAATTAATATTACCAAGACGGAGACTAATAAAATTATAACAATCACCCAAATTATTATTATGATGATGAAACTAAAATTATTATTATGAAGAATTATTATGAAGAATTATTATGAAACGACAAATCAAGAACAAAGAGCTGTACCGGTCAATCTAGCCATTTCTACCAAAAAATAAGGCTATCAAAGTCCGCTCCTCCGTAATTGCGAGAGCTAAACAAGCTCTCCTATGCAGTATGGTTGTTATTGGATAACTAATGCATATCAACTAATTGCACACATCCATTCATGAAAAACACCTTGGCATGAGGACATGAAGCACTTGATATAAGGAAATCAAAACATGAATGAATGGTTTTCAAATTTCATTTGCAAATCACGTTACATCAAATGATTCATCCAATTGACAAACTATATAATAAGATCACGACACTAACCTGTTTTCGTTCTGTAGCAATAGAATATAACGTTACTTAGATTATTAGACGAGATTACTAACTATGCTGCTGCTTCATCGCAAAATCGTATCCAAGACTCTTTTTATCTCTATAGACACCAAATGTTATCTCCTAATTTTTACCACCAATTCTTTAATGGCAACTGCAAGATGAAACTTATCTTATATAAAGACAATTCTCTTTATTGATGTTTAGAAAATCTCTCAAAACTAAACACAAGCTCTAATCTTGCTCATATGATCAACCACAACTTTGATGATCATATATATATAGAACTATGAATTCCTTTTCCTATTCCTGTTACCTTATTACATGTCTTTCCTTTTCTTAGAACTAGATGACTTCTAATTCCCTTAGGATTACATCAATTTCCTAATCTTGTCCTAACCAGCTTGTTAGTGACTTCTATGTTGAAGTTTAACCAACATTCTCCCCGTTAAGCTTCAACCTTACCCGTGACATATCTTGTACTCCAATCAATTATCTCATTTCTTCAAACTTGATCCGAGCTAATGCCTTTGTCAATATATTTGCTTTCTGCTCAGTTCCTGGTATGTGTTCAACGTTGATGATCTCCTTCTCGATACATTCTCGTATGAAATGATACCTTTTGTGAATGTGTTTCGTCTTCCCATGAAACACTGGATTTTTAGTGAGTGCAATTGCAGACTTATTATCAATCTTGATGAGAACTTTTCCAGGTTCTCTTCCTTTGATTTCACCCAACAGTTCTTGAAGCCATATTGATTGTTTAGCTGCTTCTGTTGCAGCCATAAACTCAGCTTCACAGGATGAGAGGGCTACAATGTCTTGATTCTGTGAACACCATGTAATAGGTGCTTCACCTAGATAAAATATATGACCAGTTGTACCTTTTCCATCATCTTGGTCAATATTATGACTGCTGTCACTATACCCAACAATTCCTTTTGATCCTCCTCGACCATACTTCAATCTACAGCTGATTGTTCCTCTTAGATATCTCAATATCTGCTTTATTACATCACCATGAGACTTGCGTGGACTCTGCATATAACGGCTTGCTACTCCCACAGAGAAAGCCAAATCTGGTCTTGTGTGTAATAAGTATCTTAGGCATCCAACATTTCTTCTATAACTCGTTGAATCAATCTCTGCTTCTTCTTGTGCCATTGAAACTTTAAGTCCAAACTCCATTGGTATCTTAGTTGGATTACAAGTTTCAAGTCATGCTTCTTTCATAATTCTCCTTGCATAAGCTTCTTGTTTAATCTGAATCCCATCTACTCCTTGATAGACTTCTATGCCAAGGTAATAAGTGAGTTTTCCGAGGTCTGACATCTCAAACTTTAATGACATTTCTCTCTTGAACTCATTGATCACCTTAAGGGAGTTTCCAGTCAAAAATAGATCATCTACATAGACTGCAATCACAAGAAGCGTTTCCTTTTCTTCTCTTCTGTATACTGATGTTTCTTTGGAGCACTTAACAAAACTGATTTCTCTTAAGATTTGATCTAACTTTGTATTCCAGGCTCGAGGAGCTTGTCTTAGACCATATAGAGCTTTTGATAACTTATAAACCTTATGCTCTTGTCCTTTTACTTCAAAACCTTCTGGTTGTTCAACATACACATCTTCTCGCAATTCACCATGTAAGAATGTTGTCTTAACGTCTAAGTGGTGAATTTCCCATGAGTTTGATGCAGCTTCTGCTATTAGAGACGAATTGTCTTTAGTCTAGCAACTGGTGCGAAAACTTCATCAAAGTCTATGCCTGATTCTTGAACGTATCCCTTAGCTACAAGTCTTGCCTTATATTTTTTAATAGTTCCATCAAAATTTCTTTTAACCTTGAAGATCCACTTAAGACCAATCACTTTTGCCCCACCTGGCTTATCAACTAGAAACCAAGTCTTGTTTCTGTTGATTGAAATAATTTCTTCTCTACATGCTTGTGTCCATTTAGTCGAGACCTTTGCTTGGTTCATCATTAACAGAAAGTAGCATAATCTCACATTCTTCTGCAGCTTGAAGAACATAATCCTCCAGATACTGTGGATTTTGTATCTGTCTTGTTTATTTTCGCAGTGAAATGGGTTGAGTTATTTCATCGATCTCCTCCTCTTCTTCTTCTTCTTCTACTTCTTCGTTATTCTCAGTATTTTCATTATTCTCTTCTTCTTCTTGATTAACATCATTGTTTCCATTTGTATTGATGATTATGGGTCATTCGCCTTCATCAATTACTTGACCCCATCTCATGTGAAACATTCCTGGATCCCTACTTGGTCCATCATTAGTTTCTTTCCAGTTCCAGTTTGCTTTTTCATCGAATACCACATCTCGACTCACTATCACTCTTTTCGTTGTTGGATTGAATAATCTGTAAGCTTTGGATCCAGGCTCAATTCCTAGATTCACAAGAGTCTAAGATCGATCATCCAGTTTCTTAAGAGTTGCAGAATCAACTTTTGTGTATGCTTTGCAACCAAACACTCTTAAATGATCTATGTTTGGTTTTATCTTTCGCAAACTTTCATATGGAGTCATGTATTTCAGAGCTTTCGTAGGTATCCTGTTTATTAGGTATGTAGAGTGTCGTACAGCTTCTTCCCATAGATAATTAGGTACCTGCATAGCCTTTAAAGAACTTCTTGTCATCTCCATTAGAGTCCCGTTTCTCCTCTCCACCACTCCGTTTTGTTGTGGTGTATATGGTGCTGTGAGTTGCCTTTTGATTCCATTTGACTCACATAACTTGTTGAACTCTAAGGAAGTGAACTCTCCTCCTCTATCAGTTCTAAGCATTTTGACCTCCTCTTTTAACTCTTTTTCTATCAGATTTCTAAAAGCTTTGAATCTTTCAAATGCTTCACTCTTTTCTTTCATAATAATAGACCACATATATCTTGAGAAGTCATCTATAATAACAAATATGTATTTGTTATTTGCAAGGGTTTGTGGTGTAATAGGACCACATAAATCAGCATGAAGAAGCTCTAATGGCTTTGAGGCTCTGAATGTTGTTGCTTTTGGGAAACCTTGACGAGTTTGTTTCCCAACTAAACATGATTCACATATTTTTGCTTCATCATTTATCTGTGGTAGTCCTCGAACCATCTTGTTCTGAGACATTGTCTTTAAAGTTCTAAATCTTATGTGTCCTAACCTTGTGTGCCACTTCCATGTCTGATCTTCCAGTCTCATATTCAGACACAATGGCCTTCCAATAATGAGACTTATCTTGTAGAGTCTATTATGTGAGCGTGAGACTCTAACTAAAAGTCTTCCACTTGGGTCATGAACTGTTAGATAATCTTGTCGCATTCTAACATCACATCCAACTTCTGTATCTTGTCCTAAACTTAGAATGTTGCTTTGTAAGTTTGGGATGAAGTAGATGTTTGTGACAAGCTTCTGTTCTCCGGTCTTGCTCTGAAATAGAATTGATCCTTTCCCTTCAATTTCTACAGAAGATCCATCCTCAAACTTCACTTGTCCTTTGATTTTCTCATTGAGTTCAGAAAAGTAGTGTCTCTTACCAGTCATATGATTGCTGGCTCTATTATCTAAATACCAGATTCCTTCTTCTCCATCCTTTGATTCGTAGTTCTTTGGTATTAGTTTCCCTTCATTTAAGAATACAACTTCGTGCATGAAAAGAGTTGTATCTGCTTCCCTTGTTTTATTCTTGTTTGCTTCTTCCATATTTTGTATTCTTTCAGAGCATACAGAGGAGAAGTGTCTTGGTTTATCACATCTGTAACAAATAATGTTTGATCTATACTTCTTTTCTTTCCCTTGGTTTTGATCATTCTGACTTGTTGTTCTATCTTGTGAGATAAACCTTCCTCCCCTTCCTCGGCCTCTGTTTACTCTACCACCTCTTCCACGACCTCTTCCTCTTGTCGCAGAGTTTTGTTGGTAAGAGTTTGTGTACAAGAGTTTTCCTTGAGTTTCTCCATTGTTTTCTTCATCGAGGATTCTCTCTTCATATGCTTTCAATCTTCCAATTATATCTTCATAGCTAGTCTTCTTTAAATCTAAGACTTGTTCGAGAGAATCTATGATATGAATATACTTGGATCTTGGTAAACTATTGAGAAACTTCTTTACCAGTTTATCTTCATCATTGGATTGTCCAAGTGACGCAGCTTTTGAGGCTATCTCTGATAGCTTTCCTGCAAAGCTATCAATAGTATCAGTGTCTTTCATCTTCACTCTTTCAAATTCAGACATTAAGGTTTGAAGACGGGCTTCTTTAACTCGATCAGCTCCGAGATTACGTGCCTTTATTATATCCCAAATTTTCTTTGAAGTTTCCTGTTCACCAACTTGAAGACATTCTGGTATTGCTTGAAAGAGTAAACCTATAGCCATGTTGTTCTTATCTGCATCATCTGTGCCTGGTTCAATTGTATCCCACACCTTGTAGATTTTCATCAGTACCTTCATTCTCATGGCCCATACTGTGTAGTTTGTGGCGTTGAGGATTGGAACTTGTATTGATGGTGGCATGAACTGTTTTGCACCCACAATGGTGGTTTCGCTTTCCATGGCTCAGAAACAAGCTCTGATACCAATTAATGGCAACTGCAAGATGAAACTTAGCTTATATAAAGACAACTCTCTTTATTGATGTTTATAAAATCTCTCAAAACTAAATACAAGCTCTAATCTTGCTCATATGATCAACCACAACTTTGGTGATCATATATATATAGAACTATGAATTCCTTTTCCTAGTCATATTACTTTATTACATGTCTTTCCTTTTCTTAGAACTAGATGACTTCTAATTCCCTTAGGATTACATCAATTTCCTAATCTTTTCCTAACCAGCTTGTTAGTGACTTCTATGTTGAAGTTTAACCAACATTCTTCTCTAGATTTCTACCAAAAGTTATCCTCCTCCTAAACATCAAAACTAGCTCCCTGTTTATATTGTTTCTCAATTAACCATAACCATATGATTAATTAACTTTGATCGGACCGCTCACACTAGAAACCTAAATATCATTTCCCATTTCAAAAATACTATACTCATATTATTAATATTATTACCGAAACGGTCCGCGAGTTATAACCCCAAAGGTGTTACTATCCATCCACAAAAAACCCATCAAAACAAAAGTAACACAAAAACCCCAACAAAACAAAAGTAACTCGCGGTGGATGAAACCAAAACTTGGTTTCATCATAAAATTTGGTGAAACCCCAAAGAATTTGATGAAACCAAATTTTGGTTTCATCATAAAATTTGATGAAACCAATTTTGAAATTTGGGGTTTCTGTATCAAGTTTTAAAAATTTGGGGTTTTTGTATCAATTTTGTTTAAGATGGAGTTTTAATGGATCCCAATATTTGGGTGGGTTTTTGTACCACAAGTTTGGTCACCTTGGGTTTTTATGACTAGTTTTGTTACCGAAATCAAAAGATTTTTCATTTAATCCTATGGGTTTTGTTAAATGGAAAGACTTGAGGACAAAGCTAATGGTGTCGACATTTAGATACGGAGGAAGGCTAACTTGGCTGGTTCGTGGATATCTCAAAATGGGCATGCAGGAGTTGGGTGGACTTGGTGAAATGTGGACTTGAATTCTAAAATTGTATGTGAACACATAAATCATGAAGTCATCCACGTGTTCACAAACAATATTCGCATACACTCAAATTCTAAAATTGTACGTTGTATGTGTAAAGGGGATGATTATATCGATTCATCGACTCAAAGCCTTCGAGCTTGTCATTGTCTAGTCGAATATTATCATAAGTAATGTTCGTATAAAGGAGTAAACAGAGAATCAAGTATAAATGTAAAGCACATGAAGTACAACGCTGAATGTAAAGTGCTGAAATGTAAATAAGACAAAGATTTACGTGGTTCGGCACTAAGGCCTACATCTACGGGGCTGGTGTTTCACTATGTGTTGAATGGTTACAAAGATAGTCAAATGACTTTAGAGTATACATAGGTCTGCGTAAGTAGGAGGATTACTTACTCTTCTTATTTCTCTCTCTCCTATGTTCTCTTCTAATTGCTCTGAAATGTGTACATACAATGGAGGAGCAAAATGGACTATTGGTTTCCCAACAAACCTAAAGTCTAATCACGTCGTGGCCCTAGGATGGTCTTCTAGCTGGCAGATAATAAGACTAGCTCACATTTGGGACTTATTAGGTGGTAGTCACGATCCAACTTTGCACTCATTTTAGACCCTAACAGCTAGACCACTTCGGATACGACTTTGCGGGCGACATTCATGATTGTACAAAATTGGAATGTCTACAGAAGGTTTGGGAGAAACTAATTTATGTCTTTTTATGGCATCCGTGGAAGACAAGGGATTGTAAACAACTTTTTGATGAAGTTTGTTTAGATCAAGGTTTGAAAAACGGCCTTTATTTACGAAAACGACCGTTTAAACGGTCACGCCTATGTAGCGTGTCCGTGAAGGTCACCGACACCCGTGTCTATATATTACTGATAAATAGGAAATAACAACGTTATTTAGACCCGTTATAACCGTTTTCACACATGTTATAACTGTTTTTCAAAATTGAATTTTACGTTTTTTCCTTCTAAATATAACATTTGAAACGCAAGTTTTTTAGACCATTTTTCCCGTTTTCACGTCAGTTATAACCGTTTTTAAGAAAAAAAAATATAAAATATTTTTCTTAAAAATAGATAATAAAAAAAAGAGAAAAAAACAATAATAATAATTAAAAAATATTTTCTTACAGTTTTTATGTTTCAAATTAAAGATTAAAATATTATAATTAATATTTTAAAAATAAAAAATTATAATTAATATTTTAAAAATAAAATAATAAAATAATGATGTATAGAAAATAATTGTTTTCACGCACGTTGTAACTGTTAGATAGGAATTTCAAACCATAATTCTTTTTTATTTTCTATTTAACCGCTATAACGCTCGTTATTTTAGAATAACGTATAAAAAACACACTTTTCCCCTAAATAACGTGTTTTTTGTTCGAAACGTGCTCACACCCGTCAAAACGCGTTATAAAGGTCACGCCCAATGGCCATGACCAAGATTTGGAAAACACCCGTTTTTACCGAAAAACGGTTGTTAAAACGGTCACACCCACATACCGTAGCCGTGAGGGTCCCCGAACCCCGTGCTTTTATAATGCCGATAAATAGGAAATAACGGTAGTTTCTTAGGACCGTTTGTCAGTTTTCACACACGTTATAACCGCTTTTCCAAAATTAGTATGAATGTTTTTTTTTTCTAAATAACATTTTACATGTGTTTTTTAGAACTGTTTTCCCGTTATCACGCACGTTATAATCGTGTAAATAACTTTCTTACCTTTTTTTTTTGAGTTTTTTTTCCTTTCTCTGGATTGAAAGCTTACATTTCGATTTTTTTTTATAAATAATACGGGAAAAGTAAACTACATGATTAAAAACTTCAAATTTAAGGAACATAAGATTGTTAAACTAGTGTTCATCATTTAAAAAGCTACCGCGAACCAACTACGACCACCACCATTTTTTGATTTATTCATGTATTTTTCATTTTCTCGGCGGTTCCTTTCCTCATCATAGTCATCGTCGTGCGGGTACTGCCTATCTTCGTTCGTATAAGTATCATCATCATAATAGCCTTCATTATCGTCATCATAACCTCCTTCATTTTCATCATCATTGTTATCCACTTCATATTGTTATCAATATTAGAATTATATCCTTCGTTCATATGTTGAACGCCATGGTCAGAGCGATCGGAAGTGTAAAGGAAATCATATATCGGATTCACATTCTCATAACCTTGTGTATTGTCTCCAAATGAAAGATTACCAAAGTCATAAACAAATTCACTTACCGGTAACCTTTCGTATGGGATTTGAACTTCGGGATCATGCCAGTTATATGGTAGAGGGACATGCTCTGGATTATTAACGGCTTCCTCTTCCAGCATATTTAACCATTGTTCTTCTTGAGGTAAAACTGGTGTTTCGTTTTTCCCCGCTATCCAGTCAAGCATATTGTCATCCCTCAGTAGACTATGAATGTCGTGAATATTAATGCTATGTCGCCTTGCTTACCTTTAATTCTTTGTTGTTCCAACTTCAAATTGTACTAGACATACACCAAATCATTTATTCTCGATGAAAGTAAACGATTGCGTAGTTTGGTGTGGATTCTTTCAAACACACTACAATTCCTCTCTGATCCATATGATGTATTTATTTAACTTAATATCTATGTTGCAATCTTCTGGAGGGATGGATACCCAGCACCATAAGACAACCATCAACTTACAGGATCACCACGTTGAGCTGCAATACGTGTTGATGGTGATCCAAATTGACCTTGCATCATTCATATGCTTCCTGCCTACAAAGAAAAGTACAATTGTTACTAGAAATTCAAATTTACTTATAAATAAACTACATAGCTACAAACAGTAAATATATCGGTAAATACTTAATTTAAATGAAAATTCTAATAAAAATACTAAAATTACCTCTTAAATTTGTAGTTGAAAGTTGAAACTTGGAAATTTCAAAACACAAAGGAAGGAAGGAAGAATTTCACCGCGAAGAAGCAGGGTTATAGAATGTTTGTCTACTTCTTTCAATACGCCTTCTTCTGTTTTTAAAGGGTGAACATAAAAAAGAGAAAGGAAAAAATAATAGTACAATCATGATTTTTTTTACTATAAAAGGGAAAATAAAAGAAAAAAGTAACCAAAGGATTCGTTGCCTCGCCCAATTGCATCAACTTTAATTTTCAAGTGAACCAAGTCCAATTCTTTGTTAAAAGTTAAAACTTAAAGTGGGATAAAAAACTACATATGCATCATCATCCAGTGGAAGTGGGGGTACATAACTTGGGAGTCTTGGACGGAATAATCATATCATTTGATTAGAAGTGAAATTTTAGTGGAATCTATTAATAGGTTGATTGACTCTACCCGACTGACCATGCATATGCCTAGCTTATTTTGTTTTTAAGCATTCAATGATTGGGTTTTAGAAATTAGTACCATGTTGACGAGTTAAAACCTTGCCTACTTGTTGGCATCTGATGAAAATTTGGCCATCTAACAAATGTCAAAGTCTACCTAGCTAGGTTATGGATTTTCTTAAATTGGATTGATGATTTTTTGATTCTTTCTTCATATTATTTATGCATGTATTGCATAATTGCTGCCGACAAAATTTTAGTGGGTGTAATTGACCGTCACAAATTTTATCAAACTTTCGTAATTTGTAAAGTGAAAAGCCTTTTAAAACACCTATGTAAGGAATATAAATATGACTATCGAATTATACGTATTTCTTATACTAAGAATACTCAATTAAAATGGTAATTTTAGAAATATCTCATTTTTTAATGATATACATGTCATATATTAGTGAGACAAAATTTAATAATGAATAGGTCATCTATTTAGGGGCAGAGGGAGTATTAAAAAAGATTATTTTTTTTAGTCACAACGTTTTTTAGACAAGTTATAACGTTTTCACGCACTTTATATCCTGTTTTCTTCCTTTTTTCTTGGAGAAGAGAGAGAAACTCCGGCGACTTTGGAGAGACTCCGGGAAGTTCCTGGGAAGGAACTAGGGTTTCTTTGATCAATTCTGTTTTCTTCCTTTTTTTTCTTCTTGTATGTGTGGGTTTCTCCTCTTCTTTCCTGTAACTTCTGTGGGTTATCGTCTTCCTTAGCATGGTCTTTTAGGGTTTTGTTTTTCAATGCCTAGAACCAGTTTGAGTCTTGGCGATTCCCAGCTCTCTAGTTCCCAGTCTAGTGATTCCCAGTATGTTTCCTTCATCCATTGTCCATTCAGGGGATTCGATGGTTGTAAGGGGCATTTGTGGTAGAGGCTATGGGAAGGGTTCGCTGCTGAAACATCTGAACGATAAACACTTTATGCATGGGAAGGGAAAGGAGCGATGCAGAGACAGGATTGCTACAAGCCACGATGCGTACCAAGCTTGGGAAGTTATGTTGTCGTAGCTTCAGAGTTGGTTATGCACTGAGTGCATGTTGATCCATTCATGGAGCAGATCCTGTAGATCTCATTTTCTCCTAGGTCCGTGGAATGGCAGTGAAGCAGATTTTCTTATTCATGGTTTGGTTTGTCCTTCCCCATCTACTATGGTTGTCGTCGATGATAGTAATGTGCCCACTGATCCACCTGATTCCTCTCCATGCCTTGATCTTGATCTACTGGATAAGATTTTTCGTTTACAGGTCCGTACTGTCAAGAATATCCCTCCACAATGCAAACTGCAATTTTCCAGGGTTTTGAGGTTCACGTTGGACAGGGTATTGGCTAACCATCAGGATATTCCTAGTTGGATGCAATTACTGCTGCTTCCGATTTGTGTTCTACACCTGTATGTTCCTAAAACTAGTCATGAGGAAAAATCTAAGATTCGTGTCAAACCGTTAGGAGGGTCGGTCAGCCTAGACCATGATTTCTGTAGTGATTTTGTGCGTTCTAGAGTAATTAAGACTACTGCATTGATGGAAGAAGTGAAGAAATTGGAAGACCCGCAGTGTGAGTTGCATTTGTTGAGAAGCTGTGTTGGTGTGTCTAAGCTATATTTTTCTATAAGGACAACTATGTCGGAATACCTGACTGAGTCACAAGTTATTTTTGGCTCTCATTTGTCTCAACACCTGCGGCATATTGTTACGAATGATGGTCCTGGTTGGGGCATGTTGCATCAACGTATTGCTTCCTTACCGCTTCGGTTTGGTGCGCTTGGGATTTATTTTATGGATGACGCATTGCACTATTGTTTGTTTAGCGTCAGGCGTCCAAACCCAACCTCTCCAGGACATTATTCTTCGTAACACTTCTCTCCAAGAGGCTGACATTGGTTTTCATCGTGCCATGGAGTTGTTCTCGAGTGTGTGTGGTCCTTGTGCCAATGTTGATCTAACTGCCCCCCATCCCATGAAGACCTTGGCAGTTAAGTATTTTGACGTTGTCATGAAAGAGATGCCCACCAAATTTTCTATGACTACACAAGATAGTGTGCTTTGGCAATGTAACAAAGCTAGTCACGCTCAAGATTTTCTCAAGGCGTTACCTATCGAAGGGCTGAACCAGAGAGTTGGTGCGAGACAATTTAGTGATGTGCTGAGTTACCGTCTAGGTATCCCCTTGTTCTCAGATAATAGTGCTTGTGTATCCTGTAACAGGGACATGGATTGTTTTAGGGATCATGCCTTGCATTGTGCGAATGAGGCAGGCCTCAAATATCGGCATGATCTTGTCTGTGACACCATTGTAGACATGTGTTTTCGGGTTGGGGTTCCAGCAAGGAAGGAAGTTGCACTAGGACTTTCGTCTAATGAGGGGAGTGGGTTGCGTCCGGCTGATATTCTTATTTATAATTGGGTTAATGGTCGTGATGCGTTCCCGGATGTTACTGGGGTTTCACCTTTCACTGGGGGTGGAGTTAGTACTTTTCAGCCTGGTTCAGCGTTGAGCAATGTTATTTCTCGTAAACATAAGAAATATTTGGATAAATGCTTGGCTCAAAGTTATGGTTTTGGTGATTTGGCTTTTACGATGCTTGGTGATCTGGGGGATGATCTGATGGATTTGTTAAGGAGATTACATAATCACCTATCTAGGTTCGACGTTGATGCTAAGTAATGTAATTTCCTTTTCCCATAGAATAGGCATTGTTATTCAGAAAGGAATTGGGGCCCACCTTGTTGCCAGGATTCCTTCCAGTTTCTTGTCTACGAAAAATGTCTAGATGAAAATAATGTGCTTAATATATATTTAAAAAAATATAATTCTGGAAATCTTCTATTTAACCGTTAGAATGCCCGTTTTTATGAAAAACGTACAAAAAACGCGTTTTTTCTCTAAATAACGTGTTTTTCCCCAACACATGTTCACACCCGTCAAAACGCATTATAACGGTCACGCCTAGTACCCGTGACTTGAGTCGTAACCTGTTTTTCAAACCTTGGCCATGTCCTGAGCCGTGACAAGTTTTTCAAACCTTAGTTTAGACGTTAAACAAACCATCATTCTATGGTGTTTTGAGAAAGAGGTTTTTAAAGAATTTTCTGTAAGTCAAATTTTGTTTAATTGGGAAGCAGTTCTGCACCTATAATGATGTTCTGAATTGTTTCCAGACTTTGTATTTTTTTTTCTTTTATCTTAAATTAAACTTGTTTCACTAAAAAAAAAACTTCCTTATTAAATAAGTAAATAAATGGTGGAATTTATCAGTAACCTATCCGTCCATATGCACATTCATTAATGCTAGGGGTGAGCAAAAAGTACGGAACCGCGGATTTCACCCGTATTCGTCCGTAAAATTGCGGGTGAAACCCAATCCGTAAGATCTATGGGCCGGGCACGGGTGAGATTCTCAAATCCGTACTTTTAACAGTTTGGTTGCGGTTAGAATTTGAAATCCGCGGATTCACCCGCACTGGTGGACTTTGTCAAGTCCTACCTACTAACCAACTGGTCGATATTCCTCCAAACCAATAAAAACGTAGTAGCTAGATCAAACAGGTAGATTGGATAACTTAACCTGTGGTTTTTATAAAACTGAATTTTAATTATTTATGGTTTTGTGTTGTATGGAAATTTGAACATATATATCTTATTACTCATCAAGATTGATTACATTATTGTGAAACCCTCCTGATCTTTTTCTTGCATCAAGTTCTAAACTTCCTTGCATCTTGTCCTTAGGTTAGTGAAACTAAAATTTTAATCACCACTTAGGCCTATTCCTATGCACATGTTAAAAAAAAGTTGTTTGGCATACCAGGTGACATGGCAAACCATTTGTGCTACTATGGGAAAATCATGGAGTGACCAAGTTTCTAACGAGCGTTATTGACAATATCGCCATCGATAAAGTCATATTATCAATAACGCTCGGTATTGACTCCAGCGATGGCGTTATAATCAATATCGCCAACGTTCGACTTTCTAACTCCTATAAATACCGCACCTTGTTCTCTTTTGCCAACTGACTTAATGACTCCATGTGGTGGTGTGAACATGGAAGTAATTAGGCAATCGACTCTGTATACCCCAATTGCCTCAAGCTCATCATCATTTCAACTATTCCAGCAGCCATTGCAGCAAACTCCTCAAGAATATGAACAACACGTATTTCAAGATTTTATCGTGTTCCCATGCGCCCTAAACCCATTGCTTATCAAGGTTATGGTGATTCTGATGAGACTCAAGCACCAAGTGAGTCGCAAACCGGCTCGCTAACTGATATGTTGAACAACGCTCTTGATCCAGAAAACGCGGGCAATTAGATCTTTGGTCAGGGAGGAAATGGACAAGGTAATGAGTAGTTTAAATGTAAGAAATTTAATTACGTAAGCAATTTAGTTGAAATGTAATATTTTTTTTTAATTAATTGAAACTTTTTTTAGATTAATATTCAAATACAAACTAGTTTTACATTTCATTAAAAATTAACCTTGATTGCATAACACAATACTTATAATGTGAATCCCTGCACATGAACATTGTAGAGTTCATAACATTCGTCGTGACTAAACCATCTTCCGTTGTCTTCGGAGGATTTGGTACGAGCTCTAATTTTTAATTCTTCATTTGACAACCCAGGATTATCCCCTTTTATCAACCACATAATTTGCTGATACTTTCCAACATTGTTATTGATGAAACAATAACGATTTTGAAGACACTCATTTATTCTTCTTGGATTTACGTGACTTAACGTCGTAAACCTTTGAAACACAGTGTCCCATAAGTTAAAAGTATCTACATTGAAATCTCTATCGCTTGCAACTGAAACCCAACATCGAATTAGAGAAACATCTTCCTCTTGAGTAAAATCCACTTCGGTTATACGAGCACTAGGCATGTTGAAATGAATTTGAAGTTGGTTTGGAATGGGTAGAAATTAGGTCTTTATAGAGGGGGAAAATGGTAGCCGTTGGATGAAGATCGGATAAGCGTTGATCAGACCAGCGAGCGACAGCTGGAATGACCAGCGAGCGCTGACTTGACCATCGAGCGATGGACACTCTATCGCTCGCTGTAAACTCTATCGTGTATGCCTATATGTTATTCTTGACATATAGGCATATGAGTTTGGCATACCCATAGTGGGTGCATATATGCTAAATAGCAGTGTTTGGCATGTGCATAGGAATAGGCCTTAGAGCCTTAAGTTTACTATATTTTAATTCCAATACTTTTAAGCTGAAACTCATCTGTCGGTGTTGATGTTTTAGCTTTTTCAATCATGAACTGCCCACGACATTGTTTGCCTAGGTGAGCTTTCCATAAATTGATCCAAATTTTTTTTAGAAAGGTCATATTGAGATTACTAAAGTCTTGTATGTTGATTTTGTACGAACTCTAATAGGAGATTTTTCATGTGTTTTTTGATCTAACTCTTCAAGAGTTCAAGAGTAAGACAGAAATCTTGCAAGAAGTTTTCTAATATTTTTTTCTTTTTTTTGGACTGAATCTGCGGTTAATCCGCATCCGGTCCGCATCACCCGTTGATCCGCGGGTGTTAAATCCACGGGTGATTGGACCAGACACGGTTGGATTTTCCAAATCCGCAACTTTGACGGATTGGACACGGGTGACCCTTGATCCGCATCCGTCCGTCCGTTGCACGCCCCTAATTAAGAACGATTTTTTGGGGACCATGATTTTTTTGGGGGACCATGGTTTTATTTTGGGTAAAGGCATTAGAAGTAATTTTAGGTCACCCCATATCTAGTTATTTATTTAATACCTAATCTACCCTCTTAATTAATTTTAGGTTATGATTAGTGAATGATTTAGTTAAAAACAATTAGTGAGATTAAATTAAAAGATGGGTTTATTATTAGTTGAGTATAATTATTGAGAGAGTAGAGTTAGAGAAGATGAAGGAGAAAACATGGAAAATAAAAAAAAGTTCCAATTCACTAAGTTTGAGTATTCAAATGATGAAAACTCATCTGATTCTTCATCTCCATCCTCTCCTAGAATATTTGTTAATCTTCAAAATGATCCGGATTTGAACTGGATTTTGAACAGTTCAGTTACTTTATATGAAGAACAAGTAACCGAACTCATCTGAAGTTGTAGTTCGGTTGCCCCGTGAGATAAACAAGTAACCGAACTCATCTGAAAGTGTAGTTCGGTTACTTGTTCCAAACACGCAGGTTACCGAACTCTCAAATAATAGAATTTCTAGGAGTTACAGCGTTATGTTCGGTTGGTTCTCAACTAACCGAACTTTGGTGTACAAAGTTCGGTTGGTTCGCAAACTGCATGCACTTTTGATCTAACTGAACTTTACGTACTATAAGAGTATATAAGTTTACAAAGTTCGGTTCTTTCGCAAACTTGAACCTAACAGCTAACCAACCGAACTCTGAGTTCGGTTTCTGCGATAAAATTGTGAAGTTACCGAACTTAACAAACAAACAAAAATGTGAAGTTCCAGCGTCTATTGGCTAAGTTCGGTTACTTTGTAGTTTTAAAAGTTTTTGCAAACAAACCGAACTCTATTGGTTAAGTTCGGTTATTTTGGAACTCAACATAGTGGCCACAACAACACAGTTCGGTTAGACCGGATTTGTTTTTTTCAGTTCTGAGGGTGGAGTTCGGTTACTTTGTAGTTTTAAAATTTTTTGCGAAACAACCGAACAGAGAGTTCGGTGACTTAGTTTTAAATCCAATGGAACCGAACTGTTCTTCGTGTTCTTCATTTTCAAGAAGTTCGGTTAGTAAACTAGGGTTTTTTGGAAAATCGGCCTAACCGAACATGGCTCTGTAACTCCTATTAAAACCCAATTTTGACGATTTCTATTTGATTGAAGCAATCAAAATCAAATTAAAGTGAAGGGTTTGTTGGAAAATACCTCCGGAGTGGTCCCATGGCAGAATCAGGTTGCGGCTGGCGTCTTTTATACTCGATAAAATTATTATATAACCGAACTTAATTGTGATCGCATTGATGTTGTTACATTTCTTAAATAGGCGGTGGTGGTGGGAGGAGGTGGTGGTGGTAATCGGTGGTTGGTGGTGGTGATAATCAGAGGTGGTGGTGTTGGTAATCGACGGTAGTGGGCGGCGATGGTGGTGGTGGTAATTGGTGGTTGGTGGTGGTGATAATCGGAGGTGGTGGTGGTGGTAATCGGCGGTGGTGGGCGGTGGTGGTGGGAGGAGGTGGTGGTTATATATATAAATGGTTATTAGGTTGGTTTTAAATTAAATTAGGTTAAGAATAGGTTAGTTATTTCAACGTTTTAGGACACCCCTTATCAATATAGGGAAGGTGGCCTAATAGAATTATGATCCCCTCAAAAAAAAAACCATGGTCCTTAGAAAAAAATCATTCCTAATTAATGCAAATCGGCCTGATATCAAGCTTGAAGCACATAAAAGCCCATGTCCAGTTAGCTTATACCTTAGCCTAGAAGACTGTGGAACAAACTACTTTTCTCATTCAATGCCATTCTGAAGTAACAATATAGTGACCCCACCCTGCACATCTTTGATTCTTGAATGGTTATCAAAAAAAAATTGATGAAGGTGAATGGTTATCAATTCCTTACCCTGGTTACTTGATGTGGCTGATCTCTGATCCTATTATTGACAAACATAACTATACCTTTGCCCATACCTTTTCCCTTTTCATAAAACTCTATTACTTTTCTTTCTGTTCTTTTTGTTTTCACTTCAGAAAAGGTGAAATGGCTCTGATTTCGAATTCTGTGAATAGTGTTAGTTTGATCGTTTCTCAGAAACATTTTTTACATACCAAGAAGAAAAACAACTCATGGTTAAGCTTCAATTATACTACTGAAAGAAAGAATTCAATTACTGTTAAATCAACATCTATAAAGTCTGAGATTGATTTTGGTGATCCACATTGGAAACAAAAGTTTCAAGAAGATTTTGAAAATAGGTTCAGTTTGCCACATTTGAAGGATGTGTTTGATACAAAGCCAATTCCAACAACATTCTCTCTTCAGAAAAGGTACATTTATTTGTACTTACCATTCATTTTGTGATTCTTGACTGGGGTTTTGGAATTTTACATTTATTATTCATCAAATTCGGGCTGTGTGCTACAGGAGCTCTCAAAATGGCTATGTAAATGATGATGATAGGGCACTTCTAAAGGTATGTTGTTACTTGTTACCTTATTGCTGTTTTATCCCGCTGAAGGTTTAGAGTATGACCCAAGTGCTTGAATTTGCCTTGTCTTTCCATATGTAGGTGGGCATGTATATATGTATAAACTAATAGATTGAGCAATTTTTTAATACACAAATTCAGGTTATCAAATATTCATCACCATCTTCTGCTGGAGCGGAGTGTATTGACCCTGATTGCAGCTGGGTGGAGCAATGGTTGGTTCTTCCCTTCTTCAATATTTTTTTCTCATGGTTGGAACTTTGAAGTACAGCAAAACTCTCTTTAGTAAAATGAGCATGTTGTGCATAATTTGGTTGAACCATGTCAGAAGTGGTTCTTCTGATTAATAAGTTATACATTTGTTTTAAAAAGCATTTGAGGGTTTGCAGCAACGAGCGCTGCATTTTCTACTAACTTGGTTTGAACCAGGCTTCTCTCTAGAGCATATTATATGTTACTAGCTTAACATTCCTTCTGATTCCTTCTGCTACTCGTCAATGATTTAAATCTTACTTAGGGTGCACCGTGCGGGACCGCGGATGCAGATATATTTTGAACCTGAGAAAGTAAAAGCTGGAATTGTTACATGTGGGGGCCTGTGTCCTAGTCTCAATGATGTCATAAGACAGGTCAGTGAGTTCGTAAATACTGTTTGTTCAGCCATATGCTTGCAAAGGACGTATCGGAACATGCCAAGCCATGTGTCATGTGTGTATGAAGCACAAATAGCTAGACAATCTACTGCTTCAAAGCTCAAGTATAGGCCTGATGAATGGAATTTGTCCTCTCAGCCAAAGTTATAATTTGTCAATGGCTGGAGCGTACAGCTTTCAATGTCTTCCCCCACCACCACCACGATAATTGCAGTCTCATCTTGTGTAACTGTTGGTAATGTCTTTGTATTTCTCTTACGCTCGCACAGATAGTGCTTACCCTTGAAGTATATGGGGTTCAGAAGATTTTTGGGATTCAGTATGGTTACCGTGGATTTTTTGAAGAGTCTTTACCTGAAATTCCTGTGAGTATCCCTGGTTTAGTCATGTATGAGATTATCGGTTTATACTGATGGCACTTATTTTGTGTTCAGGACTCTGATATTTTCATTTGGCTTAACAGCTCTCTCGCCAAGTTGTCCAAAACATTAACCTAAATGGTGGAAGTTTGCTGGGGGTTTCCCGTGGAGGTGCTAATATCAATGAAATTGTAGATAGCATGCAGGTAGAATGCCATTTTTCTGTAAATGAGCTCAAATGTATATTTTATATACTATGTACAGCTGTTTTTTTTTCATGAAAATACAGATAAGTTAATGACAGAGCTTAGACAAAGTTGCCACACCCTCTTAATTTTGTTTTGAAGACCATCTCATTTGTATAGATATTATGTACTCTGAAACGTCTATTAAATGAAAAAAATGAAACTTCTATTAAATGGATTTTACTGCAAGTAAAAAAAGAATGGCTGAATTGTCACTTGTGAACTTATGATAAAAAAAAATATTTTTATCAAAAAGTTTGGTTAACACTCATTTGAGTCATTTCCAAAAAGGGCCTCATAGACCAGCTTCAGAACTGCTTAAGATATTTAAGACCAACTAACTGGGTGATTTAAGGCCAGGGGAATCAATATGCTTTTTATACTCGGCGAGGATGGGACACATGCAGGAGCAAATGCAATTCATAACGAGGTACTTTTTCTCCTGATTTCTGCATTGTTAAGAAAACATGATCTCATATAATTGTTGTATATACACCGCGTTTGGATTGAATCAGAATTTCACAAGTTGCTCGTTTCATCTCCATGAAAATAATGGACATGAAAATGAGTTAAGGGATGAATAAAAAAGTTATAGATTAATGCTTGAAGTTGCATGAATAATGCTTGAAGTGGCATGAACAAAAAAGTTATAGATTAGCGCTTGAACCGTGCAAGTCTTTCATGTCTGGTGTGTCAGACTTATGTAATGTAATTGGAAAAACAAATAAAAACAAGAAAAGATTAATCCTTATTATGAACTACTTTTTCTTTTCTTCGATCGTTGTGAATTTGTTGGGTGGCCCATTAAGTGCTGATTTAAGTGCAGTGTCGCAAGAGAAAACCGAAAGTATCTGTGGTAGGTGTTCCCAAAACAATTGATAACGATATACTTTTGATGGACAAGACGTTTGGATTTGATACTGCTGTTGAAGAAGCTCAGCGAGCTATAAATTCTGCATATATTGAGGTGGGTGAGTTTATTTGACTTGCAGTTGCAGTCTTGTAACATAATTTTCTGAATTTTCATATGTGTAACACGTGTTCAAATTATACATGATCCGTTCAGGCACGTAGTGCTTATCATGGTATTGGCCTGGTAAAACTAATGGGAAGCAGTGGTTTTATAGCTATGCAGGCTTCACTTTCAAGTGGACAAATTGATGTCTGTTTGATTCCTGAGGTGTGTAACACTTTTGATCCCATGCACAACCACACAGGATAAAGTTTCACTCTTCTTGAACACTCATGTTAAGGTAATCTCTTTGATAATTCAAATTCAGGTGCCCTTTAAATTAGGTGGACCTTTTGGTGTCTTGCGCCATTTAGAGCATCTAATAAAGACAAAAGGATCTGCTGTTGTTTGCGTAGCTGAAGGAGCAGGGCAGGTAGCGAATATTTTTGTAAATGAAGAATAAGAGAACACTGTTTAATTCAAACTGATAGGATTGAAACTTAAATCAAGTGGATGTACCACCTTTACTTTTTTTATAATTCAGGATTTGTTAGAAAAGTCAGATGCAAGAGATGCATCTGGGAATCCGATACTTAGAGATATTGGAGTTCACATCCAGCAGCAGGTTAGGTTTCCTTACTGGCTCTCATTTTGTGAGTTGTTCTTTTTCTTTTCTCTCTCTCCAAATACAGATTTGTCAGTCTGATGTCCAACTAAATACAGTTCAAACTATCTTTGAATTCTGTTAAGAATCCACAATCTGGTAGTAATTACACATTCTTTACTCTGATAGAAATGTGCTTGTGGACTTTTTATCAGATCAGGAAACATTTTAAAGAGATAGATGTTCATGCTGATATTAAATACATCGATCCCACTTATATGATCCGTGCATGTCGTGCCAATGCCTCCGATGCTATCCTCTGCACTGTACTTGGCCAGAATGCTGTGAGAAATTTTCTACCTCTTCTAATTTTGCACAAAAAATTCTTTGCTTGATTAGTATCTATATACCCATAAGCACGCTAGTATGACCTGAAATCAGCAAATTATATATTGAGAACTCGTTTTGATGTTTTAATGAAATTGCAGGTTCATGGTGCGTTTGCTGGTTACAGTGGTATTACAGTTTTAATATGCAACAGCCACTATGTGTACTTGCCCATTCCAGAAGTCATTAGCTCAACCAGGCGTGTTGACCCCGACAGCCGAATGTGGCATAGGTGCTTGACTTCTACAGGCCAACCGGACTTCCTATAACTGCATCGACAATATTCCTTTGTCCCAAATTTCCATTATGCAACAGAACTTTAGATAAAGCTCTTAGAAGTTCTTTGTTAACCGGACCACAGAATTACTGCCCATCAGATGTAGGTGCGGAGTGTTAGCGGCCTATTCATTTTTCTGTTGTTTGTGTTCTTTTTATTTGTTTTTTAAGTACACATAGGTATATTCGAGTTCTGCAGACTGGAAATAAATAGTCCATTACACGTTAGGTTGAGAAAGCGTTCATTAAAGAGCACTTTGTAACTAAGAATAATTGAATTATGATAATCTGATTGTGAAATTCGACTCATGCTTCAGAAATCATTTAGACTAAGAACTACCTTCTCTATGATCTATGTTTAGTGCATGAACCGAGTAGTTGAACTTATACCGTGTGTAATTTCCAATACTGTGCCCATGGAAAAAGGTAGTACTCCGTACAGAATTTATCGGTCTTTTACTGCAGGATTTGTCATTGCAAACTACGAGTATATTTTAAGCTTTTGTGTTGCAATGCAAAATATGTACATTATGCAAGTGGGCTGTAAAATTCATTTTTAGTTGATTCTGTTTACATATAAGATCTTTTTGTTTTGTACTCTTTATCTTCTCTAGTGTAGATTAAAGATGAAGTTTCCCCCTAATTGTTCCAGAGTTTCCATTGATCAAATGTTTGTTCCAAAGAGCTTATTCTACTATTGTAATCAATGACCATTTCTGATGCCTAATTCTGTTGTCTTTGTCGTTCCCAAAGACCAATTTTAATTGCCGTCTGAAAAATCGAGATGCAAACTGTACCAGTCTTTTATTACATGTTACATGTTGGCCGGTGACCATCTGAACCAAATCTTGTAGCGGGTCTATGATGTTTGGAAGCTAGTAGAAGCTACACTGTCTTTTTTAAACTTGATCATTTCAAACCCCGACAAGGAAACGAACTCTTTAGATATCCTTCCATGTTTTGTCTAAACAACCCCTTATTATAATCAAATTCATCAGATATAGAAAGTCCTAACACTGTTAGTTAGCTAATGGATAAATTTTTAGTTCAAGATTCTCCTTTTATTTTTTTATTTTGCGAAAAAATTATATACAAAAGAGAGAAAAAATTGTGTACAAAAAAATTTAATGAGCATCCCAACTAAGCAACCAACTTCCAAAAGAAACAGCTAAATTAGGATGATAAACCTTGCACCATTCAAAGATCAAAGACTTGATATTACTTGCAATAATTGAATTCCTTTTTCTTCCAGATTAGCCAAATGGTGGCTAAATTATCTTCCCCGATCCTTGTATCTTTGCCTTGGGCCATAAATCCAGTAACTGATTGAAAGTGTTAGGTGGCTGTCACTGAACACCGTTATACGAAGGTGTAATTTCAGTCCATATTGCTTTTGAGAAGACACAAGAAGTGAAAATACGTTGAACTGATTCCAGGGACGCCTGACAAAGAACACAAATTCCACCTGACAAGAAGATTATCTTTCGCTCCAATTCGATTGAGCATAGCCTGCCAAATCATAAAATTAACACCTTGGTCGGAAGTTGATGCAACCAAATTGTCTTAAAAGGCCATGCTGGTGAGCTTTCGATTAACAGTCTTTGACAGAGAAGTCAGATGTTGCTGAAGCTTTCCACCGTATACTTGAAGGTCCAGTTGAAGTAGCGGAGAATCTCCAATAACTTGCAGAAAAACACAAAGGGTTGTAGCTTCCTTTTGAAAGAAAGATTCCAGCTTATAAATTATTATCAACTGCAAGAAAATGTTGAATAACACCATCTTTGTTAACAGATAACTTAAAGAGAGAAGGAACCCTCTCTGCAAGAGGGCTATCACCAGTCCAAGGATCATGCCAAAAGCTGAAACCAGACCAATCACCAACTGAGAATTCAAGATTCTTATAACAAAGGGCAGCAGCTTTAGTTATAGTTATCCAACAACTAGAACCACAAGGTATCTCTAGGAGCCAAAATTCTGTTTTGAGAGAAATTACTTGTGCCCACAAAGTATTTCTTTCTTTCGAAAACCTTATGAGACATTTAGAAAGTAAAGCATGATTCATGACTTCTAAATTTTTAATGCCTAAACCGGCAAATTCCTTAGGTTTAGTACATTGTTCCCAAGCCACCCAATAAACACCTCTAGCACCATCAGCCTTATTCCAAATGAAGGCTCGCATCTTCTTTTCTAGATTCTCTTACTCTATGCCCACTGGCGAGACGAGGATCATAGCTTCCCCTGCTGTAATCTTGCAATATATCAATCCAGACATTAAAAACCAAAACAAACAAAGACACACTCCTCATACTTGCAACATAAATATTCATCCGCCAGGTACCTAGTTAATACGAAACTGAACTAGCCACATAATTCCGTACTACAATAGGCCTTTCAGCAGCATCAGAATCCAATGTCATCTTTCTATATATTTTGTTGGTTGGGTCATATAAAACTAAACCCTGGTCGACCTCCCATAAAGTCTCATTGTTCTTAAAACTCCATACTAACTCCAAATACCAGCTTCTAGTTATACTCTCTTGGGTAATGGAAAAACTTTTAGTCCAAGACTCTCTCACTCCATATTCTTGCATCACCCACACATCAGCGCGGACATTATAAACACGAAAAACTAAACATAGGGACCCTCCCAATACTTCCACATCTATATCGGACGTTGGAGCCTTTTCCAAGGGTATACACAAGCCAATGAGGAGCTCCATTGAAGAGCAGTGCGGCATAGTTATGTGTAATATAGTAAGGTATGCCTTGAATGCTTTTCCATGAATTTGTTCCAGATGTATAGACATCAACAGCAGAACACTTTGAAGCCTGGTCGACCACAAAGTTTACCAATTTGTAACTGTTAGTCTTGCAATCATAACAAAATCCATGTCTAAATATGTCATCCTTGTTTACCTTTCCTGCCAGGGGTATGTTCTTGAATACTTTAGTTGACGGATTCCAAATATAATATTCTTTACCCCAATTACTTGTAGTACGACTTACCCAAACCATCACTTGAAGACAAAAATTCAACATCACAATCTTGAAATATTCTTGGGTGATCCACCGGATTAATGAATTCACAAACTGTTGTGTATGATGTCGTCAATGGCAACAAAGCTGATACTGACTTATAATCTATCGTATAGAGTTCTTTTCGAAGAGTATTACGAAACATAATACTGGTATTGCTTATTATGTTGCTAAGTTCATGATGCATACTAGGAAAACTAGGGTTATCGATTAAGGTACAAAAAGGCTTGCTCACGCACCTGAATCGCAAAAGAGACCTCCCTGGCAGCCTTAAGAAAATTTCTTGGAGAATCTCTTGCGGGAGGTAATTTGACATTGTTGCGATTGTCTTTTTCTTCTTCTGACTTTCCCGCATTGTGAATGGAGGAAGAGGAAGAGATTCAAGAGAATAGTGTTTTAACGAGTTATAAAAGAACGCGCAATTGAGGATATCAAAAGCCTTTACTCTCTCTAATATATTATTTATAGGACCTAATGGTATTTCCTACATATCAAAACTAATTGGGGATAGAGGAAAATGACAAAAATTGGATCCAAATATCAAATCAGGGTCACCCCTTATCTAATTAATTTTTTAATTCCTAATCTAGCCCTCGCTAATCAGATTTAGTGGTTAATAATAATTAGTAAAATCTTAAGATTTTTGATAAATGATTAGTGTGTATTTTTATTTGAATTTGTGTGAGTGAGGTGAGAGTAGAAGGAGGGAATTTTTTTTTTAGAGAGAACTTTTTTTGTGAAAATGGAAGATGATTGTGAGGAGAGAATTGCAGCTGCTGAATCTTTAGCTCAATTACAACAAGAAGCATATCTTCAATCTTCGGTTAATGATACCAACTCACAATTGGGATTATACGAAGAACCAACACCCTTGAATCATGATTTTTGTGAGCATGAAGTGTTTTTTGAAGAACCAGCCCAAGAAAGTAAACCAGTTCAACATACAAGCATCCCCAATACACATGTAATGCTGCTAAGAGGTCAAAAACTTGAATTTTTTTTTTGATCCGCCATTTTTTTCTCTGAAAAAGCTCTGTGCCGGCAAAGAAATAGTATGAATACCATGCCGGCACCAAAACTATCGACATCGTATTCATACTATTTCTATGCCGGCTAACAATATCCTCCATTTTGAAACATTTATCGGCGTGGTCTTCAACCAAAAATTTCATACTGGCGCGCAGTTAACTTTTTACCTACCACCGAATATTCTATGGAATATTCAGCCGGCATGGTTCACTCCTAACTTTACCATGCCGGTACCTCAATAAAAACATCCAGGAGTTAAAGAATTTTGAATTTCAATACCGGCGTGGTATATAAATTATCGAGCACGCCGGTACTACATTCAGGCTTTGAACCTTATAAAAAGAGCATGACGGTACCACAAGAAAAATATCCAGAAGTTAGTGATTTTGGTAGTAATATACCGGCTTGGTTTTTAAATTATCGATAGTGCCGGATCTTGGTTCCGGCGTCGAAACTTGTGTAACGAGCATGCCGGCAACTCCGTTTCCGGCATTCATCTTCAAGAAAATACAATGTCGGTACTGTTTAAAGTTAGATCATCTTTTTCAAGTGCAGTTCCAGAATTCCGGAACATTATTAGAGAATGTCGGCACCGGTTTCCGGCTTTGGTTGTTTTGAGATTAATATGCCGGAGCTGTCGTCGAGCATGCCGGAATCAGTACCCGGCATAGTAATTTAACTATATTTGGAACTAATTCAAACTTTTTCATTCATTCCTTAGATTGTGACATACATTGATCCAATAAATTCCCAACCGCTTGGTCCGGATACGTCCGAATACTATAAAACGCCTTTGGTATGTTACCAAACAATACTTTTCACCTAGTTTTTAGAACTTTATGTGAGGATTGCTTGTAATGAACCTTATAATCTCCCATTGTTGTCCTTATGTAGGGAATGAAATCTCCAGATGAAGCAATTGCTTGGGCCAAAGAGACGGCTCTTAAGAACATGTGTGTGTTGGTGAGGAATACCCAACATTCAGATAATCGTTTTGAGATGGTTTGCGAGAGAAGTGGGCAATACAAGAAGAAGGATAGCCATAAGAGAAAGGGTTATGTATATCCAAAGAAGACTAATAGGGTATACAAGACCCGTACGAGGAAGGATAATTGCCCCTTTAAGCTTGTATTCCATTTAAGAGACAAAGAAAAAGAATGGGATTGTACGGTGTGGTTTGTCCGTCATAACCACCGGGATCCGAAAGAATTTGTTGGTCACTCCCTAGTTGCGAAGCTAAAACCTCATGAATTTGAGGATGTAAAGATAATGACCAAAGCATGTATGAAACCAAGAGTGATTCTCAGAGGCTTCAAGGAAAAGGATGATACGAACGTTTCTCCTCTAAGTACAATTTATAGCGCACAAGCAACCATTAGAAGGGTGGAATGGGAAGGGAGGACCGTTATGCAAGAATTTGAGAAGATAGTTTGGGATCACAACTACACGCGTATCATTAAAAGAGGACCAGACAACAAGACCCTTCAAATATTCATTGCGCATCTTGTGCTTTCACAATTGGCTCATACATGTTGTGGTGTTCTTATGATGGATTGCACCTACAGGACAAACAAATACAACATGACGTTGTTCAACATCGTAGGGAAAACATTGGACAAGGTATCATTCACATTGGCTTGGTGTTTAATGGAAAATACATGTTAGATTCCTTTGCTTTAGCCTTATTTCAAAAGAAGCACGAAATAAATATAAGACAACTAACTTTCATTTCTAATACCGGCATAAATACACCACATAACGGCATAGAATCATCACTACCGGCATACCTTAACAAATTATCGACCATGCCGTGACCAAAACACGACATAGTAAATTCAAACCATTACATGTCGGGAACCATTACCGGCGTTGCTAAATAACTGTCGTGGATGTCGGTAATGTCTAGGAAGTTCCTGGATACAAAAACACCTTTGCCGGCACATGCGTAAAATTGAAACACATGCCGTAACAAGGTGCCGACATGGAATCTAACCTAAAACCTATGCTGGTACCCATAAGAAAATCCTAGGGTTCTTTGTTTATTAGAAGCTCAATACCGGCATGGTATTTAACCTAATTTTAACGCTGTAACAGGGTTCCGGTGTGGTCTTCATCCTAAATCGAATGTCGTGACTAAGTTCCGGTGTGGTCTTCAACCTAAATCGAATGTCGTAACACAGTGCCGGTGTGGTATTTATCCTAAATCAAATGCCGTTACACTGTTCCGGTGTGGTATTCATACTAAATTGAATGTCGGAAGCTACTGAAACTCAACTCAGTTAGGGTTTGCGATTTTTCCTAAACCCATAGTTACGAATCGATTGAAACACTAATTAAACATTTCTAAATCACTTATCTTCTCACAGAAGCCATGTTTACGAGAGGTTGATCGTCCGAGTTCTCTTGTTCTTCTTCCTCTTGCTCTTGAGCAATCAAAGCAATCATCTTTTCTTGTTTTTGTTGAGCAATCGATTTTGATTTCGATTGGGCATCTGATTTCTTTCGTGGAGGCATTGTTATGGGTTGGTTTTAATCGTAGAGTATATGAAGAACGATGAAGAAAATGAGAGGAAGATGGAAGAAAAAAAAAATCAAAACCTAACCCTAACAGACGAGTATGCCGGTACTCAAATGCGGGATAACTGATTTTGTATTTGGTTTTGATTATAAGTTTTTTATTTTGTGGGAAGGGTATATCAGTCTTTTCATAATGTATTTTAATTAATCAAAGGGTGTTTTAGTATTTTCGCCCCAAAAAACACCCCTTAGCAGACCTTTGGTTGGGGGAAGTAATTCATATCCCCCAATTAATTTTGATATCCCCCAACCGCGCGTTCTTATAAAACCCTAACGAGAAAAACCCTAGTTGGTCGGGGTTTAATTGATTTTACGGGTCGGGGTTTAACATTGATTGATATCCCAGTGACAATGTATGACTTTCTATTTCAGCTCAGGTGTATGTAATAACATTGTCTGTAAAGGGTCTGTCTGCCCTGAGTCTGTAAACTGAATGTTGTTAGTCCATTGTGTCCGTACAGGTTGAGTGTTGTTATGACATCCTGTACTCTGTCTTGTATCTGTATAAGAAGATCTTATTCTCTTCTTTGTTGTTTAATGAGAAAGTGTTTTGTGGTTTAATTCTAATTCAACCATGGCATCAGATAGAGAAACAGAGTTCCTCTGATAGGATCTTGGTCACGGTTTTCCGCTACTCAACAGATCTCTTCAAGATTTCTCTTCTTTGCGAATCCCAGGTTTTGATGTTCTTCATCTTTATCTTCTTGATCTTTCTCTCGATCTTGAGTGTTATATTTTTCAAATCTACTTTTTTGATTTGTCTCTCAATCTTGAATGATTCACGAATTTCCATCAAATTCTATGGAAAATCCAACTTCGTTTCAATTTCTAAAATTTCATTAAATCAATTAACCAGCATTGTTCATTTTAAACTTAAAGATGATAACTTCTTGACATGGAAATCCCTTGTTCTTCCTGTCATTCGAAAATTCAAAATAATGAAACATCTTGATGGTTCTTTCCAATGTCTTGTTCAATTCACCTCTCCAAGAAATGAAATCAATGGAATCGAAAATCCTCTCTACTCAGATTGGATGGATAACGATGCAACTATCATTTTGTGGCTTAATTCAACAATATCAGACACTGTGATTGCGTATTTTGCTTCAGTTTCTTCTTCTTTTGAGCTGTGGAAAAGTATTAATGATCGATTTGCGCATGTCTCTTCAGCGCATTCTATTCAATTGCGCACCAAACTTCTCTCTATCAGACAAGGTGATAAATCAATTCATTCTCTTCTGAATGAGATTAAACTACTATCAGATCAACTTGCGGCTGCAGGATCTAAAGTTTCAGATGATGAATTGGTTGTCGTTACTCTTGGTGCTTTATCTGCTGAATATGCTTCCTTTGCTACATTCATTCATATTAGATTTCCTCTTATATCTAGTGTGGAATTTCATAATTTGCTTCTCAGTGAGGAATCCATTGTTACTGCAAGATATAAAGCTTTACATGAAGAATCCACTAATAGAGATTTTGCTACTCAATATGGTAATTTTCGTGGTTCTAGTAGAGGCTTTGGTCGTGGATCTCAGAAAAATAACTTCAGAGGTCGTGGTCGAAATCAATTCTTCTTAACTATAAGTTCATCTCAAGGTTTGTTACCCTCTCCTCCAGAACTATCATCAGGAAATCATCCTACTTGTCAAAACTGCCACAAATATGGTCATGATGCTCGTTAATGTTAGAATTGCCTCAACTTTGCTTATCAAGGAAGTGATCCACCAAGAAACATTCAAGCTATGCTTGCCTCTGCAAATATTTTTGGGGAAAATCCATGGTACATGGACTCAGGAGCCACAAATCATTTAACTGGTGATGCTACTAATCTTGATACTTCTACTTTAACTTCTTATCATGGTACTGAAATGGTTACTACAACTAATGGTGAAGGTATGTCTATCTCAGGTCATGGTTCTAGTACTTTATCTTTCCCTTCCAAAAAATTTCATTTAAATAAAATTCTCCATGTTCCTAAAGCCTCACATAATCTCATCTCATTTCATAAGTTTGCTAGAGACAATTCTTGTGCTCTAACCTTTATCTCCACTGATTTTTGTATCAAGGACACGAGATCAAGGAGGATTCTCTTCAAAGGGCCCAGTGACAATGGTCTTTATCCAATTCACAGTCATATTCCTTATAAATCATTTTCTTCCTGTGTGTTGCTTCATCTGAAGTTTGGCATAGAAGATTCGCACATCCCTCTTCTGAGTCTTTTAGTAAAATCTGTAGAACAATAAAGCTTGACAATATCCTGTCAAATCCCATTATGTGTAGTGAATGTCAATTGGGAAGATCTCATAAACTACCTTTTCAAAAAGCGGGGTACAACAACCACACCCAATATTTCGTTCGGCAATCTGAATAGACAAACTCCAATATACTTTCAAGAGAATCAACTAGACAGTCAGACTCAATCTATAGAAAAGTATATCAAAGAGTTTTGTTAGAGCACTGCTCGGTCGAACTCGCATGCGTTGCTATCTCAAGCATGTTTATCAATGTTAGTTATCAAAACTATAGGTCCCAATTTCTAGCCTATTTATAGATGTCTCGGACTAGGACATAGATTGTGTAGTTGAGCTTAATTTTCACGACGTTCATCATTTGAAGACGAAGAACTACTAAGGGGAGCTTGTGGAACTTCATCGACAAAAGGTATGTGGAGACTTAAACTCATCTATCACTTGGAAAGTCTATTTCTACTCTATCTCTTATATTGAGACATAAGTCGGATTACGATATAGTTTTCGATATACACGTTTGAGATTTCGAGCTGAGTTTAACTCACTTACATATTTCTCGAAATATGTGTTGGCAAGCTTTCGCTTCGACCAAGTTCATCTTATATCATGTGAAAATTGTCGAGTAACATCTTACATGGTTTGTGTGATACAATCATTTGGTGTTGTCTTGGAATGTTTCGTAATGATTATTTCAATAACTTGAAAATTGCTTTGATGCTAATAGTGTGTGAAAAACGGTTATTTCCATCCTCTAAGAAAGTTTCAATTACTGAAATAAGAGTTTAATACACTTAACCATTATTGGATAAGTCATGTTGTGCACTCTTCCACATATGTAATCCATGTCCGGGAACCATAGTATGCACACCCGTTTGTGTACCTGTTGGTTTGAGAAATCCGGGAACCTAACTATGCGTACCCGTTTGCGTACTGGCGTAACTCAATCTTAGTTCGGGTATTTCGAGTATCGTACCCGTTTGCATACTTGAAGGTTAAAGTTCTAAAATCGGTTTTAAACATGAACATAAACATTTATATAATAAGGAATGCAATCTTTGCAAAACGTGGCTATAATGTTCATGATTGATTCGAGTGAATCAAACCGATTTTGCTTCAATTGTGTTCTTGTATAATTCTATGAGAATATAGCAATTGAAAAACTCTTTAACTAGTTTCATTTGAGTCACTTGAACTAGTTATGGTTAAGATGAATAAGGTTGATATGAGAGTAATCATATGGCTAACCTCGGTTAACTATTTGTGAACCAACATGGTGTACACGTTTAGGTAGGGTTACATAAACCTAAATGAGGGTGCATTTCGTTTGTGTGTAACAAGCTAAGTTCGATCTAACGGTTGAAAGATATTAGCTTGGTTGAATCAAGTTTTTCATCTAACCGTGAATGCTTTGTTACCAAGGTAACTTGGATTGCAAACCCTGATTTGAAAACTATGTAAAGGAGAACTCTAGCAACTGGAAAACCTGATCCCCACACCTCGTGTGTGTTACTAGTTGCATAAGCTAGAGTACATTTTAATTTAACCTTAGGTTTCTATCGAGACCCTGTAGGTTAACGACTTCAAAGACTTCATTGGGATTGTGAAGCCAGACCCAACTATTTTCTTTGTACTTGCGTGTTCTGATCTTGCCTGATTCTATCGTATTGAGTACAATTGAAATAATTGACTCGAGATTAATTTCTCTGATAGGCAAGATAAAAGTAATCACAAACATCTTCGTCTCATCATTTGTGATTCCACAATATCTTGTTTCGCTAGTCGATTATGATTATTGTGAGGTGATTGATAATACTAGGTTGTTCTTCGAGAATATAAGTCTGGTTTATCAATTGGTTCATGTTCACCTTGATTTATCATAATACGAAACAAAAACTCTCGGGTATTTCTGTGGGAGATAGATTTATTCAATCTATAGACTTTGTTGTCTGAGACAGATTTGTTTATCAAGTCTTCGACTTTGGGTCGTAGCAACTCTTGGTTGTGGGTGAGATCAACTAAGGGAATCAAGTGCGTAGTATCCTGATGGGATGAGAGACGTAAGGAACACAACTGTACCTTGAATCAATGTGAGATTGATTAGGGTTCAACTACAGTCCAGTCCAAAGTTAATTGGTAGTAGGCTAGAGTCTGTAGCGGCTTAATACAGTGTGGTGTTCAATCTGGACTAGGTCCCGGGGTTTTTCTGCATTTGCGGTTTCCTCGTTAATAAAATTCTGGTGTATGTGTTATTTCTTTTCCGCATTATATTTTTTATATAATTGAGATATCACAGGTTGTTGGATGTGGTTGTTAGACCCCCGCATTTTCAAGTTTTATATTTCAGTTTCTCAATTCAGGTTGTTGGATGTGTTATTTCTTTTCCGCATTATATTTTTTATATAATTGAGATATCACAGGTTGTTGGATGTGGTTGTTAGACCCCCGCATTTTCATGTAGTTTGATTCACTCGAATCAATTCATGAACATTATAGCCACGGTTTGCAAAGAATGCATTCCTTAATATATAAATGTATTAGTTTATGAACAAACCGATTTTAGAACTTTAACCACTCAAGTATGCAAACAGGTACGCATATTTAAGTAGCCAGTCTGAGTTCGCATACCTTAGTACACTTCCAAAACCCAACAGAAATTCCCGTACCTATACCTTACGCAAGTATGCGTACCGGTATGTGTACTTGGTACACGAAATTTTACAACTACAAGTACGCATGCGGGTATGCATACTATAGTTTCGGTCATGGATCACATACATGCAAGAATGCATACTATGTTCATAATCCAATAGTTCTAAACTCTATTTCAATCATTGAAACTTTCTTAGAGGATGACAATAGCCGTTTTCACACACTATTAGCATCAAAGCAATTTTCAAGTTATTGAAAAAATCATAACGAAACATTCCAAGTCTACACCAAATGATTGTCGCACACAAACCATGTAAGATGTTACTCGCGATTTTCACAAGATCATCTTTTGACTTTCTTCAAGAATATAAGATGAACTTGGTTAATACGAAAGCTTACCAACACATATTTCGAAAAATATGTGAGCGAGTTAATGTGAGCTCGAAATCTCAAATGTGTATAATAGAATACTATATAGTAATACGACTTTTGTCTCAATATAGGAGATAGAGTAGAAATAAACTTTCCAAGTTATAGATGAGTTTTAGTCTCCACATACCTTTTGTTGATGAAGTTTCACAATCTCTCTCCTTAGTGGTTCTTCGTCTTCAATTGGTGAACGTCGTGAAGTCTAATGCTCAACTACAGAATCTATCCTAGTCCGAGACATTACTATAAGTAGACTAGAAATCAAGACTTGTAGTTTTGATCACTAAGATTGACAAACAAGCTTGAGATAGCAATGCTTGCGAGTTCGACCGAGCAGTGCTCTAACAATCTCCCCCTTTGTCAATTTTAGTGACAAAACTATCAATACATATGGATTATAAAATAAATAAACTTTGTAGCTTCTCATACAAATGCTTGATCTCCTTGGTTCTTCAACATTACTCGAAATCTTCATCACTTCCAAATACTTCAATGATTCCAAATGTGGTCAACTCAGCATCATAGTTGTTGAAGATCCGCAACAATAACAATGAGAAAACAGTTGCTCTCAATCATTGTTATACAGTGTCATAGTATTATTACACAGCATCAAAGTTCAATTCTATCAAAACTTTGACAACAATACTATGGTGATATGTATCACTCCCCCTTAGTCAATACTTCATCTCACAATGAAAACCACTCCCCCTTACATAATGATTCGTAAACCATATGTATTTGTAGTGTGAAATACACATTAATTCTCCCTCTTTTTGTCAATATAAATTAGCAAAGGTACGAAAACTAGTGGGATCCTCATGAAATTTTCATAGAGATACTTTATGACCAAAAGAGAGCAACATACCAACTTGTTTCGATGATTTCACATAGTCGAAACTTAGTGTATTCATCAAGGATTTTATAAAGATACAAGATAAGTCCTACAATAATTCACAGCCGCACTCCCCATAAAGATTTGGCAATTAAGCACAAGTTCAAATAAGAACTCTCCCCCATAAAATGTCATTCCCGAAAGAACAACGAGAGCGACCCTACTTTCACAAGAAAAGAAGAATTTCTTTGGACATTAACAAATCACATGAAACACGAATTTGTATCCATAAAACTCAACTAAATACCTACGAGTTTTGTTCCGTCTTTTGATAAATAAAGGTGCACATGAACCAATTGATAAACCAGACTTATATTTCCGAAGAACAGCCTAGTATTATCAATCACCTCACAATAATCTTAATCATATGGTAACGAAACAAGATATTGTGGAATCACAAACGATGAGACGAAGATATTTGTGACTATTTTTAATCTTAACTATCAGAGATAAATCTCAAGAAAATCTTAGAAAAGATAATACTCAATCACGGTAGTAGAAGTAAGATCAGAACACGCAACTACAGAGAAAATAGTTGGGTCTGGCTTCACAATCCCAATGAAGTTTTCAAGTTGTTAACCTACATGGTTTCGTGAAAAACCTAAGGTTAAAGGAGAATTGACTCTAGCTTATGCAACTAGTATCACACAGGAGGTGTGGGGATTAGGTTCCCCAGTTGGTAGAGTTCTCCCTTATATAGTTTTCAAATCATGGTTTGCAATCTAAGTTACCTTGGTAACAAAGCATTCAATATTCACCGTTAAATGAAAACCTGATTAGATTCAAGCTAATATCTTTTAACCGTTAGATCGAACTTAGCTTGTTATACACAAATGAAATGTACCTTCATTTAGGTTTAAGTAACCGTACCTAAACGTGTACACCATGTTGTCTCAACGATAGTTAACCGAGGTTATCTATATGAACACTCTCGTATAAACCTTATTCATCTTAACCATAACTAGTTCAAATGACTCAAATGAAGCTAGTTAAAGAGTTTTTCAATTGCTATATTCTCATAGAAGTATACAAGAACACAATTGAAGCAAAATCGGTTTGATTCACTCGAATCAATCCATGAACATTATAGCCATGGTTTGCAAAGAATGCATTCCTTAATATATAAATGTATTAGTTCATGAACAAACCGATTTTAGAACTTTAACCACTCAAGTATGCAAACGGGTACGCATACTTAAGTAGCGAGTCTGAGTTTGGGTTTGCCAGTATGCGAACGGGTATGCATATCTTAGTACACTTCCAAAGCCCAACAGAAATTCTCGGACCTATTCCTTACGCAAGATGTGTATCGGTATGTGTACTTGGTACACGGAATTTCACAACTACAAGTACGCATACGGGTATGCATACCATAGTTCCGGTCATGGATCACATACATGCAAGAATGCATACTATGTTCTTAATCCAATAGTTGTAAACTCTATTTCAATCATTGAACTTTCTTAGAGGATGACAATAGCCGTTTTCACACACTATTAACATCAAAGAAAATTTCAAGTTATTGAAATAATCATAATGAAACATTCCAAGTCTACACCAAATGATTGTATCACACAAACCATGTAAGATGTTACTCAGCGATTTTCACATGATCATCTTTTGACTTTCGTCAAGAATATAAGATGAAATTGGTTGAAGCGAAATCTTACCAACACATATTTCGAGAAATATGTGAGCGATTTAATCTCAGATCAAAATCTCAAATGTGTATAATCGAATACTATATAGTAATACGACTTTTGTCTCAATATAGGAGATAGAGTAGAAATAGTCTTTCCAAGTGATAGATGAGTTTTAGTCTCCACATACCTTTTGTTGATGAAGTTCCACAAGCTCTCCTTAGTAGTTCTTCGTCTTCAATTGATGAACGTCGTGAAGGCTAATGCTCAACTACAAAATTTATCCTAGTCCGAGACATTTATATAAGTAGACAAGAAATCAAGACTTATAGTATCACTAACATTTACAAACAATCTTGAGATACCAACGCTTGCGAGTTCGACCGAGCAGTGCTCTAACATTTCCCCTCACTGCAAAACCATATTTTACTCTTGTTTTCCTCCAATTCAAAACTACTATTGAAAATCAACTATCTACTACTATCAAAATTATAAGAACTGATGGTGATGGTGAATTTATGAATCATGAACTTGATTCTTTTCTTTCCTCTTATGATATTCTTCATGAACTCACATGTACCCATATTTGCATGTAGATCTTAAATAAAATGTCTATATGGTACAACCTTCAGGCTATGAAGATAAGGATCATCCTGACTATGTTTGTAAACTCAACAAGTCTTTGTATGGTTTGAAGCAAGCACCAAGGGCTTGGTATGAAAATCTTGCAGATGCTCTAATCTCTCTTGACTTCAAACCATCTCTGGCTGATCCATCTTTGTTTGTTCAGAAATTCGGGTCTAAGCTTACCATCATGCTTGTTTATGTGGATGACGTCATTATTACTGGCAATGATGTTTCTCACTGTAACAAGATCATTCTTCATTAGAGTACTCTTTTTCCTGTGAAAGGCCTTGGAGCTCTACATTTTTTTCTGGGATTGCAGGTTACCAGAAACTCCAAAGGTCAATTTCTCTGTCAAACAAAGTACGTCATTGATGCAATCTTGTCGGGATCAAACCTTGCACATCTCCTTGTCCTGCAAACTTCAAACTTTCTGCTTCAGATGGGGATCTTCTCACCAATCCTACAGAATACAGGCGTCTAGGTGGCTCCTTACAGTACCTCACATGGACAAGACCTGACATCAACTATGCAGTCAATCAGATTTGTCAGTTCATGCATGCTCAAACCACTGCACATCTTCAGGTTGCTAAGAGAGCACTCAGGTATATCAAAGGCACTCTTGGGCATGGTTTTTTATTTTCTAGAGGATTTAATGCTTTGCAAAGGCTACACTGATGCTGACTGGGTTGGTAACCCAGATGATAGAAGATCAGTGAGTGGTTACTGTATCTTTTTTTGTGGCAATCCAATTTCTTGGTCATCCAATAAACATCCTACTGTGTCTAGAAGTAGTACAGATGCGGAGTATAGGTCTCTTGCCTCTACTGCTGCAGAGGTTCTTTGGATCTTTCACATTCTCAAGGATCTTTATATTTTAATTCTTGCTCCTCCATCTATTGCATGTGACAATAAAAGCTCCATTCTATTGCTTCAAATCCAGTTTTCCACAGCATAATCAAACACCTAGCTCTGGACTTTTATTTTGTGAGAGAATTGGTTCAGTCCAAGAATTTGCAGGTTGTTTATATTTCTACGTTACAATAGGCAGCGGATATCTTCACTAAAAGTCTCAGTACTCCAAGATTTGAATTCTTAAAACACAAGCTGAAGGTGCTGCAACCACTTCAGCTTGAGGGGGGGCTAGTGACAGTATGTATGACTTTCTCTTTTATTTCAGCTCAGGTGTCTGTAATAACATTATCTGTAAAGGGTCTGCCCTGAATCTATAAACTGGATGCTTTTAGTCCATTGTGTCCGTACAGGTTGAGTGTTGTTATGACAGTCTGTAGTCCGTCTTATATCTGTATAAGAGGAGCTTCTTCTCTTCTTTGTTGGTTAATGAGAAAGTGTTTTATGGTTTGATTCTAATTCAACCATATCCTTCTGCCCATAAGCATGTTAATATGGCCTGAAAACAGCGAATAACAGGTACAAATATTGAAAATCCATTATTCCGTTGACATGAAACTGCAGGTTCATATCAACAGCCGCTACGTGTACTTGCCCATTCCAGAGGTCATCAGCTCAACGGCCAGGCGTGTTGACCCCAATAGTCGAATGTGGCACCTGTGCTTGACATCTACAGGCCAACCCGATTTTCTCTGACTGCTGCATCATTGATATTCCTTCATCCCAAATTTCCATTATGTGACGGATAACTTTCTTTTCTTTCGATTCAAAAAGATTTTGTATTAAGATAAAACAGTTGCAATCTTTTCTTTTCTTTTTTTTTTTTTTTTGAATTTTTGAAGCATAAAACAGTTGCAACCTGATAATCATTATCAACCCAGTTTGCTGTATCTGGAGTAAAATTGTCATAAAATTCAAACCAGTACCATCTTGTCTTGGTTTTTTTATTTTTTATTTTTTTTTTGATCAGTTTACTTTTTCTATTTTTTTTTTTTTATCTTCTTTTTCTCTTGTCTTGGCTTTCTTTGCCAAAGAATGAGCAACCTAACTCAAAACCAAACTTACAAAACCAAAGATTACTACTAACAATTTTATTTTTGGCATCCAATATTATTCCCTGATCAGACCAGTGGACATATAATTCACACTCGTTAACATGCCGAAAACACTAACTCACATTCCAACTCCAAAATGACCTTCATATAGCTCCTAGTTCTTGCCCAGTAGACTGCATCCATAGCTAAGCACTGTTCAACTCCAAATTCAGCATTATCAAATGTGTGATGAGTTTATTTTCTATCTGAACAGTAACAATTGCTGCCAGTGTTCTGCTTGTGCTTAGATACTATTCACTTTTGCTTTCAGAGACAGAGACTAATTCATGGTATTAATGACTTGAGTAGGCATACTGTAGGAACCACTTCTAGTTGAAGTTAGACTTCGCTGTCAATTGTATTTTCGTCTAGTGTTTTTCACAGGATATTTTTAATAACAACTGTAAAAAGTCTATGCAGCGGCCAATATCAATATTTTTATTTTAAGTTCAAAAAGCCCATGCATGTACTAGTGATCCTCATATCTCCATGCCGTTGCATTCCAAAAAACCAAATGAAGAAATCCTCTTTCACTCGAGCAGGATATTCGTTGCATCCCAGAAGGCAACAACATGTAGAACCAATGCCTAAGCATTCAGGTAACCACTAAGAGCATAACAAGTCCTAGTTATTAGGCTATGATAAATTTACTATAATGAAATGTAACCAATATTGTACTAGAGTTATATAGTTCAAGGGTTCAGCAGCTTCAACTACAACTTGATTGTTCCTTTAGCCTGCAATTATTCAGCCAAAACTGAGCAGAATAACTCCTTTACACCCAAGAGTGATCCATCATTTAGCGTAAACATAGAAGAAGTTCTAACCAAAAAGGAACTTGCCCTTTAATTTTCTGTTCCAAAAGTGGAAAATAGATGCAAATTATCTGATGCTAGAACATTCAGAGTGGCACAATATAAGACTAAAGGGGTATGTTTTGGGCTTTGCTCTCTATAGAAAACAGACTGAACCTCTGAAACTAAGAACGAAGATAAAAGAGCATTTGGATTTTGGAGTGACAAATAAAATGTAAAGTAACTAGAAAAAGCTGAAGAAGCGCGATGACAGATCCAAATGTTACTGAGATAACAATACATATTATAGAGCATATAAAGATTCACACATCAGAAGCTATTCAAAAGTGTGCTTTTATAGAGAATAATAGATGTAACTAACAATTGAAAAAACATAACAGAGGAGGAACCATCAGCAAAATTGGAATATTATCAACAATCCAAAAGGGAAAAGAGAAGATACATTAATCTAATATCCACAGTGAGGTCTGAAAATCATAAACTGAACCTTGGAAAGCATTACCCTTATGTTGAGAGACCCTGATCAGAAGGATTCAGCTGCGGAACGTTCATTTGCTTCTTCCTAGACACACCGAGATGGAAGTCAAGTTATTAGGCATAAGATAAAGTCTTACAGATACTGCATAGTAAGAAAAGGTAAAAGAAAGAAAGAAGGGGCATGAAAGAGCGGTATTATCTGGTTAGGTTTTCCCAAAAATGCTCATGAGTTTAATCAGAGTACTTATTAGAGAATATAGTTAACTCAATTGTGCTGATTGGAAGAGAAGCGTGAAACGCATTATATAGCAAGGAAAGCTTACTTTTGTTGTTCTTTGATAAGGGACATTGGCCTCTGGTAGCCATCTTCTTTCTGGGCTTTGGGGGAAGGATTCCTTGATTCAGGTTTCCAGGTAACATTAGTGAGAGATTGACCCAATAAATCTGCAATATCTGCTGCCATTGCAGAATACTTCTCCACGTAAGGGAACATCTCCTGCTTGAAGTGATATGACAGCCAGAGATACATAGACAAAACTTGATGTCTGGTCTCGAGATCTAATAACTCCGAATCATTTCGAGCAGAACACTTGGGCATTCCCATTGCTATACTAACCCTACAGTTTTGGCTGTATGTTGAAGCAAAACTCAACAGATGGTGCATTGCTTTTGGATCTCTAATATTAACTGGGGCGAAGCAAAAGTTAAAACGGTCTTCAAGAGATAATCCTTGAACCTTCTCCAACATATTTGCAACCTTCTTGATATGATCATGACGACACAAGAAGTAAGAACCATCAAGACGGCAATTCTCACCAAACTTATCCAATAGCTGGCAGAACGTCATATCTGGGAGCTTCCCTGCAAATAACTCCACCTGCTCAAAGAAAGGAAACAGACCCACTTTCTTAACTTCGTCGAAAGGTTGGTTTAAACACTCGATTAGGTACTGCAAATCATCCAGATGCAAGGTAGTTGTGAGTCCGTCTGGATAGCGGCTTCCTCTTCTGCCAGCTCTTCCCGCAATTTGCTTCACCTGTGTGGCTGGAACGGGTACAACTTTGTCACCATTATACTTTGAGAGACTATAAAAAACAACCCTTCTAATATTTAGGTTCAACCCCATTCCCACCGCATCACTTGCAACCAGAACATCATACTCATTATCCTGATCATTGAACAACGTAGCTTGCTGGCGCCTAGTCTCTGGCGGCAATGCACCATAAATGACACAACATCGATGCTTCGTAAACTTCTCGATCGCCATTTTTACCTCAAATATCTCTCTCCTTGAGAATGCAACAACACAATCTCCAGGTCTAACATTCCGCAGATCCCCTAGAAGGGTTTTGCCTTCCACCACGAGAGACTTGAACCGTTCATAATGATTTTCAACTAACTCATCTCCAGTTTCTGCACATATTTTTCGAACAATTTTTAGAACACTTGGATCGCCACAAAGATGAACCTCGTCAGCCATTACGCCGAGTAATGCTCGAGTCCATGCATACCCTCTACATGGATCAGCCAACATCTGTATCTCATCTATAACAGCCACATCATACAATTGCTTGATAGACGCATTTATGTGTCTAATTTGTCCCAATTGTTTATATTGTTAGTGCTCGATTTTGTACTTATTTGGTTATTTTATGTCTTTGTAGGTGTTTTTGGAGAAATAAGCTTTTGCGGCGAAATTGGCTCAAAATGTGGCATTTGAACCTCCGTAGATAACGTACCAGAAGCACCCCAGAAGTATGTTGGAAGCACCCCAGAAATACCCCGGAAGAACCCTGAAAAAGTGCTGAAAATATCCCAGAAAAATTACTATTTGCACCCAAGGGGAAAGTGTTATTCAGACTCTCACTATGGATAAGGGGTAACCCAATTCGGACATGTGCTAAAGGGACACCAGAACTGGATAAAGGGGAGGTCACCTTCACCGTTTGAAAATAAATTTTGGCGGGAAAATTTTCTTTCACCAGACAGATTTAGGGTTGGATTTTCGGACGAGTTTTAATGAGATTAAATCACTGATTCTCATGGGATGGACGTGATATGGATATACAATTCTAGTATGGATGATTTCATGGGCTTAATTGGGCTAGAATATCCGGGAGAAGCAATCGAAGTTAAAACAGAGAGACGTGTCCTGTTGTGCACTTTCAAAGATTTTGTGGAGATTTTGGGAGAGTTTTACGCTGGATAATCATGTATTTGGTCCTGTTCAAGTCATAGGAAGAGTTTGGTGGCTATTTTATAGCTAACAGACGCGTACAAACACTGACAGAGGTGATTATTGTTTCAACGGCAGAGAAGAAAAAAAAAAGAGATTCTATCGGGATTTCTTTGAGCTGTGAAGTATATAAGAGGTGGAGAGAAGTTAGAAAAGGTTTGATCAAGAGTTTGGGGTCGAGACAGAGCCAGGAGGAGCGAAGAAGAAGGAGTAGCAGCAATGTTCACCTGCTGCTGCTGCTGCCATTAAAAGGCTTCAAGAACACGAAGAACAGACTATCCAGGACAGTCTTATTTTCAGCAGCTTCAGAACAGTCTTATTTTCAGCAGCTCAACATCAGAAGAGAGGTGTCGCAGTTCGCTGCAGTTTTCTGTTGTCGTTCTTTTCTGGACGCGTTTTGTGAGTCTCAGAACTACTATTTTATAACTTTTGACTCTTTTAATCACACTTTGAGCTTTGAATTAATATGTTGAGTGTGTGATTGATATGAATAGCTAAACCCCAATACTGGGATGATGGAGGAAACCATTCTTTATGCATGAGTAATTTTATTTAATTCTTTTATGACTATTTGCACTATTATGAATGGAATTATGATTTTTATTGATTATTTGTGATTTTGTCTGATGATGTATGCTTAATCCATGAGATTCTTGATGCATTATGCTTATGATTTACATATAATACTTACAAAATCTATTTTTGGCAAAGTAAGAGTCGGTATTTGTTATCAATATAAGCTTTAATTGTCTAGAATTAATAATTGAATCGCATGAGTATAAGAATTGGTGAAATCCTGAGTCCTGGTTCCTCTTGATCCTGTGACAATTTTGTATATATTTTTGTTTTTAAATCTATTCAAGTCCGAGCATCGAATCCGTATTTACCGCAATCTTAATATTACAACATTGCTATGTAGAAACCATCTCCATAGTACATGCAGAGTGATTCGAAAAGGGAACGTGCTTCTTTTCCTGCCCAGTGTGGAGACTACAATAAACCCCAAGGGCATTCACCTTGCCAAAGACTTCCATGGCTAAGAGTCTTAGAGGACTACAATAAATACCTTTCTCGGCCTCCATAAACCTCTGCAAGGCATTATAAGTTTTACCACTGTTAGTCGGCCCACAATGGTAAATGATTTTTCGTTTCATAGCTCTAGCAAATGGAAACCAAGTGTGAGGCTTGGTTAAATCTGCAGAATCAAGAATTCCCCGAAACCTTTTGATCTCATCCGGAAACTCTTCCAAACAGAATTCAACGAAAATAGGGAAAAGGAACCTCTCAGACTCGTGACATGGACCCAGTGATATAAGATGCTTAGCAATATCACCAGTACATTCATTCTTAAAGAAAGTTTGAAACTTTCTAACAGCTGTTGGGTAAAATGACAATCCAATGTAAATCGCAAGAGCTTGATTAGAAGCCCATCCTGATTTAATAAAGCAATTGAAAATCTCATCTACATCATCCCACTCAGACGTCGTTAGCTTCGCTTCATTCTCTTCAGAATCACGAAGCTCTCGATATAATTTTACCGGATCATCACCACCTACAGATACAATCTCAGAACAACTACCAATTCCAGTTGTACTCTCAACCGCTGTTGAATCAGGAAGAATACTATTGGCATCATTTCCGTTAACCTCTGTAGAGTATGATTTCCAATGGGTAACGTTAAAATCCCTAGATTTCTTATTCCGTAACCCTAATTGTAAGTTTATCCACCCCGTCAAATTTCGATGTATTGGGTAATCAATATCAATAAAAACCGAACCTTTTAGAGAGTTTGAGCACTCCTTTTGCTCTCTTGTAGAATGGAATGAATGATTCAATAAAGAAAACCTAACCGTAGAAATATTTTTTCTGGATGAATAGATTCGATATAGAGATGTTGCACTTCCTCTCGCCATTTACAAAAAATAATACTGTACACAATCAAAATTCAAATAAATAAGATTGAATACATGTATACCTGAAAATGAAAGTAAGTAGAAATCTTTTTCAAACTTTTCTACATCAGAGAATGGACGTGAAAGGAGGAAGAGTGATGGTTGTTAGCGCTTTCCCTCCAAAATAAAACCCCTTGAACCCTAAAGGCCTAACAAGAGAGTGTGTCCAGAAAGTTCATAAAATGAGATACAGAATTGGACTTTACCAGTTTGAAGCCTGAACCGGCCCGACTCGCTTGTCGTATTTACCGCAATCTTAATATTACAACAAAATGGCGCCGCCGACGCGGACTTGTATATAGATTTGTTTTTAGGTTTAATTTTTTATTTATTTATTATTATTTGTTCCTTTTTAAGTTTCTTTTTGTGTCTTTGATTTACAGGTTCCAAGTGGAATACTAAGGACTTGGGAACAAAAAGCTTAAAGCTAAAAGCTAAAAGAGAAGAAAAAAAAGACATAATTTTTTTTTAGGATTTAATTTTATTTTTATTATTATTTTTTTTTTTTGTATATAGCTTTTATATATTTTTTTTAGAATTTGTAAATAGGCTTTATTTTTCATAATTTTTGTAATTTTGGACTTTTTATTTGGACTTTATTCTGGACTTTGGACATTATTTTTAAAAACCCTACGGAAGGGTTATAAATTAAAAAAAAATTAAATACAAACTGTTTGCAGGGAAGGACGACGATTACTATATCGTCTCGGCCCCTCGGGTTCGCACACGGCATAGGAGTCGTGGCCCGAGTCGACAACAACGGTTCATCGCCCGTCTGGTACGGGAGGTAAGTCCATCGAAACACCGCGAATCTCCTGTAAGCGAGTTACTGTATTCCTTAAGGTGATTCATTGATTGAGGACGAATTTGGACTGTTTTTAATTTCCTAGTAAAGGGCAAGGCCTGGCCAAATCAAGATAAGGACTCGGATTTCATCACCGTTTCCTTCTTGCCCGCCTTAGGAAAACGAAACCAAACGCGAACCTAAGCCTAAAATTTGAATAGAACGAGACCAATAGGGTAACGAGCTTAATAGGAAACTCGTTCGAAAAATATTGGTTGCTCTTTAAGCACATTTCAAAGTTCATGATGGTTTCTGTGAGTTGAATGCGTGACTGCGCCGCCTTGTGATAGCGGTGAGGCCTTGGGTATCAAAGCTCCACTGAGCTTCCCTCGCCTCGATTCAACTTACATTAGCTCGTCGATTGATTCCAGAGGGTGTGCTCAAATTGTAACGAATTCCTTTTCGAAGGAATAGAAGCTGGTCTAGAAAACAATCTAAGTGGAGCCATCATGCTTTTTGTTTGCTAGATTCATAGGTTTGATTTGGAGTCAGACTTGTTTGTGATTGCGTAGAATTCCCCTGCAATTAAGAATGTCGAACTGGTATGATAGAAGCCAATACAATGAATATCGACCTGAATTTGAATATGGACATCATCAGTATTATGACCATAGTGAGAATAGTGACTGGGGACGCCAACCTTTTCAAGGTTATGGTTCATACCATGGTGAGCCCAATTACTATCCGCGCATCAGTCACGAGCAAGAAGATTATAGTACTAGTTCTTCGTATAGAGGATACAATCAAACTATTGAAAAGTAGTCCTTTTATGATCCTTCGTGATTCCTCTCTAGAAGTCCAGGAATTAGCTGAGTCACACGTCAGTTAGCTCAATCGACGTATAATTAGATGATGAATAGTATAATTATAGACGAAAGAACTACAATAATGAGTGAACCTTCTTTAGAAGACCACCTCAAGCGGATAGGCGAACGAATGAAACTGCAAAGATTGCGTCGAAATTACTTGAATGCCAATATAGTGTATCCAATAATACCCTTGAGAATGAAGATATTTATTTACATAATCAAAATAACAAGGTAGAATTGGTTAGCACTACTTGTTTTGATGAGGTTCGATCTTTTTCATGTTATAATGATGATTATGATGAGGATAGTATTGATGAAGAACACTGAAATATGTAGGAATAGTGATCAGGAAGCTAGTAATCAATTGAGCTTATAATGATTTATTATTTCTACTTCAAATCCAAATAATTTTATGATTATTCACCTATTCAAGAGGACGAGGATTTGATTAGGAATACCACCGTTTTAGACGATGTAGTATGTCCTGTTACGAATCCGATAAAGGTTTAGAGGAACACGGTTTATCTTGAGACTACTGTTTTCGAGTCGAACGATTTTTAGAAACTGTAATCGATGATGGTTTCGAGGAACGGTTTACCCTGAGAATAACTTCAGAGTCGTACGATTTAGAAACAATAGTCTTAGATGAACTCGACAGAGATTAATGAGGATACACCGCAAGATTACAACTTAGAAGATTCAATTGCCCATTTTCAGGAATCTGATGACCTAGAAATTAGGGAGATTGTGGCTAGTCTAACTAGAGACACTAAAAACTCTAAGTTTGGGGGTGATATCACTTTCCTAGTGCTTTACCTTTAACTCTCAGAAAGTCCCCTCACATAGGACTTGATATCCATGCCTCAACCATCTTACAAGATTATCTTCATACTAGGTTTCCGAACCTAATGATGTCATGAAAAAAGTTCAGTCGTTAGAAACCCATCCTCTGGTTGATGTGGTTTCCCAGGCTATGATACCCAGATTGACTTTGTTTTCCCACCAAATAGTTTTCTTCCAATTATGGGAACGTATAGATTTCAAATGTGTCACTTATTAAGTTCTGAGACTAAGCCTAAGTACTTTAGGAAATTAGAATCGACACATTTGCTTCAGAATGACCACTACTCTGACTGTGGTCAACTATGTCAGTCATACCTAATTGACTTAGAGGATCCTAAAATTTAGGTTATTATTTTGTGATTCCAGGTTCTTATCTGAGTTTTTCCACTCTCTAGGACCTAATAATTTGAATCCTACCTATGAGGAAATGCATCCGAGGAAAATAGTCTATTTAGACCCTTCATAGAACCTGAACTTGAACCGCAATTAGCGATAGTTATCCAGAAACTAGGTAAGGGAATGCTAGTCTTGTACATTTTCTTGGTTCACTGCAGTTTCCTTTTGTCAGCTCTTTTGGTTTTAAAGACCACAGTTATTCCGGCTACTGTTATACGGTTCGAGTTGACTAAACCTTTTCTATGTCTGGCTGAAGACTTTAAACTTAGCACTTCTTGGGAGGTAACCCAATCTCATGCAACACGGTAATATCTTTCCTTATCTCTTTGCTTCAAATGGTAACAGTTTCTCCTTGTTCATGCTTTTAATTTCATCTTTAGAACATTGAGGACAATGTTAGATTTAAGTTTGGGGATATGGGAGAAAACTTTTTAGTTGCAGTATGAATAAATGAACTCCAGAGCTTAGAAATTTATGCCTATTTAGGATTGCACTAACTAATCTAAGTGGATGGAAGCATTTTGATTGTAGGAGTTGAGGAACCAATCTGATTAGATGGAAACATCTAAAGAGTTTATTCATAAAAGCATAGAGCTCAGGTGTTAGAAATAACATGATAGTTTCACCATATCTCGTTGAGTCCTTTTCACTTATATTTTTATTTTATTTTGTTTTTAAACTATGTTCTCTAAGTGATAGGTGGGGCCCACGATTCAAGTTGTTACCAATGCTAGGGTGAATTAGAGTGATTGAGATACCATGAAAAAAAAAAAAGTTGAAAAAGAAAAGAGAAAAAAAAGATGAAAAAAAAAATGGTAGTTACCAAAAAGTAAAAAAAAAAAAAAAAAATTGAGACCAGACCATTTGACCAAAAGGAATAAATTCAATAAAGTCGACCACTGGTACCCTTGTATATGCCAGTTGTGTTGACCTAGAGTTAGGTTATCGACCACTGGTACCCTTGTATATGCCAGTGTGTTGATATTAGTCAGACTAGTATCTCAATCCATTAGGATAGGTTCATTTTGGCGGAGGCCTTCAGACAGATATGGGAAACGCCGTTCACTTAGTAAACATCAAAACCATCTATGTTTTTCTATATCCATCTCTTAATCTTTCCATGTGATTAGTTTGACTCCGAATATGATGTCCATAGTGCAACTATCTGAGTAGAGCTCTGTCACTTTATATGAATTTTAGTATGCTTGAGTGCAAACTCGTGTACAGCAATTGGAATTTCGCATCAGGGTACTTCTTCCTGTAGTCAATAAGTATACCAACCAAGGAGATTCTTTAGTGCTTTCCAAGGTTCTGCGTAGATAACTAAGGTCTGGAGTACAGGTTTTGTGGGTGTATCTCTGGTAAGCCCTCCCGAGACTATAACTCGGCCACTAGGGCCACCTAGGGGTTTAAAGGCTTATTGAATACGCTAAATGCAATCGACGATGCCTGCGACAGTGAGTTAGGATTTTATTTTGTAGTTTTGATTTGCTCGGGACTAGCAAATAATAAGTTTGGGGGTATTTGATAGACGCATTTATGTGTCTAATTTGTCCCAATTGTTTATATTGTTAGTGCTCGATTTTGTACTTATTTGGTTATTTTATGTCTTTGTAGGTGTTTTTGGAGAAATAAGCTTTTGCGGCGAAATTGGCTCAAAATGTGGCATTTGAACCTCCGTAGATAACGTACCAGAAGCACCCCAGAAATACCCCGGAAGAACCCTGAAAAAGTGCTGAAAATATCCCAGAAAAATTACTATTTGCACCCAAGGGGAAAGTGTTATTCGGACTCTCACTATGGATAAGGGGTAACCCAATTCGGACATGTGCTAAAGGGACACCAGAACTGGATAAGGGGGAGGTCACCTTCACCGTTTGAAAACAAATTTTGGCGGGAAAATTTTCTTTCACCAGACAGATTTAGGGTTGGATTTTCGGACGAGTTTTAATGAGATTAAATCACTGATTCTCATGGGATGGACGTGATATGGATATACAATTCTAGTATGGATGATTTCATGGGCTTAATTGGGCTAGAATATCCGGGAGAAGCAATCGAAGTTAAAACAGAGAGACGTGTCCTGTTGTGCACTTTCAAAGATTTTGTGGAGATTTTGGGAGAGTTTTACGCTGGATAATCATGTATTTGGTCCTGTTCAAGTCATAGGAAGAGTTTGGTGGCTATTTTATAGCTAACAGACGCGTACAAACACTGACAGAGGTGATTATTGTTTCAACGGCAGAGAAGAAAAAAAAAAGAGATTCTATCGGGATTTCTTTGAGCTGTGAAGTATATAAGAGGTGGAGAGAAGTTAGAAAAGGTTTGATCAAGAGTTTGGGGTCGAGACAGAGCCAGGAGGAGCGAAGAAGAAGGAGTAGCAGCAATGTTCACCTGCTGCTGCTGCTGCCATTAAAAGGCTTCAAGAACACGAAGAACAGACTCTCCAGGACAGTCTTATTTTCAGCAGCTTCAGAACAGTCTTATTTTCAGCAGCTCAACATCAGAAGAGAGGTGTCGCAGTTCGCTGCAGTTTTCTGTTGTCGTTCTTTTCTGGACGCGTTTTGTGAGTCTCAGAACTACTATTTTATAACTTTTGACTCTTTTAATCACACTTTGAGCTTTGAATTAATATGTTGAGTGTGTGATTGATATGAATAGCTAAACCCCAATACTGGGATGATGGAGGAAACCATTCTTTATGCATGAGTAATTTTATTTAATTCTTTTATGACTATTTGCACTATTATGAATGGAATTATGATTTTTATTGATTATTTGTGATTTTGTCTGATGATGTATGCTTAATCCATGAGATTCTTGATGCATTATGCTTATGATTTACATATAATACTTACAAAATCTATTTTTGGCAAAGTAAGAGTCGGTATTTGTTATCAATATAAGCTTTAATTGTCTAGAATTAATAATTGAATCGCATGAGTATAAGAATTGGTGAAATCCTGAGTCCTGGTTCCTCTTGATCCTGTGACAATTTTGTATATATTTTTGTTTTTAAATCTATTCAAGTCCGAGCATCGAATCCGTATTTACCGCAATCTTAATATTACAACATTGCTATGTAGAAACCATCTCCATAGTACATGCAGAGTGATTCGAAAAGGGAACGTGCTTCTTTTCCTGCCCAGTGTGGAGACTACAATAAACCCCAAGGGCATTCACCTTGCCAAAGACTTCCATGGCTAAGAGTCTTAGAGGACTACAATAAATACCTTTCTCGGCCTCCATAAACCTCTGCAAGGCATTATAAGTTTTACCACTGTTAGTCGGCCCACAATGGTAAATGATTTTTCGTTTCATAGCTCTAGCAAATGGAAACCAAGTGTGAGGCTTGGTTAAATCTGCAGAATCAAGAATTCCCCGAAACCTTTTGATCTCATCCGGAAACTCTTCCAAACAGAATTCAACGAAAATAGGGAAAAGGAACCTCTCAGACTCGTGACATGGACCCAGTGATATAAGATGCTTAGCAATATCACCAGTACATTCATTCTTAAAGAAAGTTTGAAACTTTCTAACAGCTGTTGGGTAAAATGACAATCCAATGTAAATCGCAAGAGCTTGATTAGAAGCCCATCCTGATTTAATAAAGCAATTGAAAATCTCATCTACATCATCCCACTCAGACGTCGTTAGCTTCGCTTCATTCTCTTCAGAATCACGAAGCTCTCGATATAATTTTACCGGATCATCACCACCTACAGATACAATCTCAGAACAACTACCAATTCCAGTTGTACTCTCAACCGCTGTTGAATCAGGAAGAATACTATTGGCATCATTTCCGTTAACCTCTGTAGAGTATGATTTCCAATGGGTAACGTTAAAATCCCTAGATTTCTTATTCCGTAACCCTAATTGTAAGTTTATCCACCCCGTCAAATTTCGATGTATTGGGTAATCAATATCAATAAAAACCGAACCTTTTAGAGAGTTTGAGCACTCCTTTTGCTCTCTTGTAGAATGGAATGAATGATTCAATAAAGAAAACCTAACCGTAGAAATATTTTTTCTGGATGAATAGATTCGATATAGAGATGTTGCACTTCCTCTCGCCATTTACAAAAAATAATACTGTACACAATCAAAATTCAAATAAATAAGATTGAATACATGTATACCTGAAAATGAAAGTAAGTAGAAATCTTTTTCAAACTTTTCTACATCAGAGAATGGACGTGAAAGGAGGAAGAGTGATGGTTGTTAGCGCTTTCCCTCCAAAATAAAACCCCTTGAACCCTAAAGGCCTAACAAGAGAGTGTGTCCAGAAAGTTCATAAAATGAGATACAGAATTGGACTTTACCAGTTTGAAGCCTGAACCGGCCCGACTCGCTTGTCGTTTTGTTTGTTATCATGTGGAGATTTTTTTCTACTGTTGCGGGTGGACGGACTAGGGGCCCGAAGCTTTAGTAAGGAGAATCTTAACTGCATAAGTATCTGCTAGGGTGCAAAATAACAAAAATTCGCCAGACTAGGGGCCAGAAGCTTTAGGGGTGTGCAGCTTCAAACTGCCTCCGCCCCTGCTGGTTACCAAATTTCATTAGGGTAGTTGATCAGCGAATGTTGTTTTATTCTGTATGGATCTGTAATACCTATAAAATTTGGTAACCACTTATTTTTTCTGGTTTCGCAATGCAAGTTTTTCTGGAAAATGAGGCAAGCCTCGTGTATTGATTGGACTAGTCTCTCACAACTCTATTCATACCAAATCGGACACGAGATGAGCAAAACCAAGAGCCCAGCGGTCCAAATGTTAAAACAATTTGTGTTTTTCCAAAAGGTTGTATATCTTTTTTTTTTCTTCCCATCACCAGCTTCAGAGTGGTCTAAATCACTTTCAGAAATAAAAATGTTGCCACTTCTCTCAGTTGCCCACTGGAAAGCTGCCTCGGCTCCTATTTTTTCTAGCTCCCCTCTACTTTCCAAAGTCCCCTCTTGCCTCGATAATATACATTTCCTGCACCGTCGGTTAGAGTTGGGCCGATACCCATATTGCCTTGGCAGTCGGCACAGGTAAGGCAATGTTTATATTCTGTAAAAGAGAGAAGATTTCCCATGCTCCTCATTTGACTTGCAGATTTTAATGGACTCATCCTGCATTGGATTGAAAAACAGATTTTGCATGCTTTTGTAATCAGGATTTGTGAAGGCCAATAATTTGCTCAGCTGTCACAGCACTCTTTTGGGTAGGATTTTCTGATCACCAGATTACAATTAGCTTTCCAGATTTGCAATGAAGGATTAAGAAAGCTTGTTTGCAATCTTTCTTCATTTCCATCATTTTTTTTCTAGGAAAAAAATTGTTCGCTCCTTCTCATTGGCTTCTCATTTCTGTAAACAAAAATCTAAGAAGCGAATGCTTCATCTCATACAATTAAGCCAATGCACCTGCATCCCGTCATGCAGCAAACAAACCTTGAGGTGGCAACACCATAGTTTCGGGCCTTTCGGTCCCTACTGGCTCGAGTAGCAGACCTCGTTGCTAGTAAGGACCAAGATTTTTTTGGAGCAGGCTGCGCTGTGCAAGGTTATGGGAATGACAACAATAATAGGACAAAAGGAAACTGATAAACTACATCAGAAATGCGATGGACTAGTCAAAGTCCGCTGTTTTCATAACAGAATCAGCTTTCAAAAATGGGAAAGATAAAAAATTACATCAGAAACTACTATAAAGCTTAGACTACCTATAAATATTATGCCGAAGTAACTTAACGATAGCTTCTCTTTACACCCTTACGAACTTCGGTCATAACTTCCTCATGGGTCAAAAAAATAAAATAATGGTTGGAGCTATAAATAAAAGTATGTGTACCGGTTCCAGAGAGCGGTGTTTGCCTGCTTGAGGTTTCCTTGTGGTCTCTCTCTCGCCTAGTTCAATATTTACGTGGAAGAAGTCGAATTTTCACCAACAACCCAGTATCGTTTAACTGCAAACAATATCTTCTCACGAACAAGGGGACCGTCTTCATGGTCGACTAGCTTTGTGTTCCATCTCATCCCATTAGCAAGCTTCTTGACCTTCATTAGTACATCAACTTCATCACTAATTATTACTCCCCCTTCTGGTCGAAGAATACGATCCATTTCTAGAAGAATATCTTCTACATTACACCTGGTAGTTGGTTGGAAACACAAACGAAGGGTAAGCTTCAATAGAAACTAAGTTCGAACATGTATACAGTGATGGAAAAAAAATATAGCCCTGTAGAACGTACTTGTTCTTGTACAAGGTGAAAAGACCATTAGCATGGATAAGGTCATAGGTTCTGGGGTATGTTGAGAAGGCCTCACACCTGCAAAATAGATCAAGAAACGGACAAGAAAGATGTTTAAATGAAAGCAATATACCAATATACTGTATATGAGTACACATTGACCATCCTGAATGGTTGTAGTATTGCAAAAAACAGTAATTGGAAGTGCCAAAAGTTCAGAAAGTCATACCAGTCATGATATATACCAATCAACCCTCTTTGGTATACGACACCCAGAGTGCTTACATCAGCTATGGTGGGAACAACGTTCATAACCCATAATTTTGGAGACTCGATTGCTGCTGCGAAGCTTCCAAATCCTGCATTCATATCCATAATGTTTCGGTACCTTCCTGAATCAAGGATCTTATTGACCCTCTTGTACGCCTTCACATGCTTCTTCCATAATTTATTGTCTTCTAGGTAGGTTTCTACGGAGACTCCAGAAATAGATCCACTAGAAATCCTAGGAGGAACAGAGTCTAGCCTTGCAGGGAATGGCTTTATCTCCCCTCCAGCAACTTCATCTGGACTGTTGGCCTCAGGATATGGGGTTATGCATGCCTCCATTTTCTTATACCTAAAATAGAATGGCAACAACCAAGAGTGAGAACGTGATGCCTTTCACAGACCAATAAGGTCACATCATACATACAGTAGTTAATGTTGTTTGACAAAAATGAAACAATGCCGGTAGGTACAGGTCAGTTTTTCATGTAATGCTGGTACTCCGCTAATCTCTACAGAGTACTACCAAGTACCAACATGTGTCGATCAAAGCACACCACAAATAGATTATACTTGAATGTGATTGCATCAGGTGTCAAACAACAGGAATTGTGGGAAGGGAAAAAACTACGCGGTAATATCTTTTTTCCTTTCAAAATACATAACAATCAGTCATTCAAGCCACTTACCAAGCATCATCCGGGTTTGTAGATTCACACATACTATCACGGGAATTACTCCTACCGGGACATGAGTCAGCGTTCATTCTTTTTTGCCAGATTGCAATTTCAGCCTTCTCGTATTTCTTTTCCCAACAAAGCCGTTTTGCAACTTCCTCGATTTTTCGTTGTTCCTCCTGTAGTTCTTCTCTAGGGCGCTGCCATGCTTCATAGTTAATCTTCCAATTGATTGGAGGACCAGAAAGTACCCAGTAGCCGCCAGGTCTCAAAACTCGATCCACTTCCATCATGTACATACCATCTATGCAAACAGAAGTATCATCAGAAACAAATGTAGCGCATTAGCTCACGTACAATCACTAGCATTAACTATGCTGATTTCTTTCTTTGGATGCTCTTTTTTCTTTTTTTAATCTTTTTTTCTTTGGAAAGTAGAGAAATTTGTCATAAAATATCACAAGGTGACAATTGTAGATTACACCTACCATTAGCGCCCCATGGGATTAGACATCTGGAACAGTGTGCCATGTCAAATGCTCTTGAAGGGTAAGGAAGCTTTATTGTTCCTAGCACACCAATAACAGCAGGCACGCCTCTTTCTAAAGCAAACTGCACTTGAGCTTCATGCGAGTCCCTCGGTGCAAATGACATGGCTAATACATTCTTTTTCATAAGGTAAGCACCCCAGCTTGCAACCTGCCCACAATTTGCAATACTCAGTGGATGCATACAAGCACTAATAATCAATTAAGCAAAAAAAAGAACTGAAAGCAGAAAATAATACTGTAATTAATAACAATAAAAACGACTGCGAAAAATAAAAAAGTAAAATTAGTGGGTGTATCCTGTAAAACAACAGGTAGTAAGAGTAAGAGGTGGAAGTGGTATTTATGGAACAACAGACTTCAACATACCCCACAACCAGTGTCTAGAGCAGTTCTCACAGTCCCATTTTCCATTGGGATCACCGCTGCAAGTTGATCAATATAAGCATCTGCTCCTTGAGGAAACTGTGTTCCTCCACCAGGGAATCTAAACACATCGCCCTCATATTGAATCCAATTCTGAACAGCCTTCTCCACCGTCAAACTCTTGTAGGGAGCATTTGCATAGGGTACATAATCACGGCTCTTGGGCCATGGGAATGGGGTCACATATCCTTTTGGTGCTGGGATAAGGCAATGCAGCTTTTCTTCCTCGGGAGGGCAGTGCCTTTCTCTGTAGTTCATGTTTTCTCTTGGGAAAGTCATAGCTCGTCTTTGGTCTTGGCAAGGCGTGTAATCAATGTAGTCAGCAGAACATGACTCAAACTGTGTGGCCTTGGAAGAGTCATCAATAGCTGTGTCAAAGTTGCCTTTGTTATGGGTCTCAAACTCCAGGTTAGGGATTACACTGCAGTCAGTTAGCTGTGTCACTTGCTCAGCTATCCTATCTCCCTTCCCGTATCCACTCCTCTGCCATGCACCCAAGAGATAGAAGAAACAACACAAACCAACTACAATAACTAAGGACATAGAACCTCGAGTCTTTCCATCCCCAGCATTAGGTCTCGGAGCCATGCCGTTCCTGAAAAACAACTATCAATTACTATAACTATATCATATCAAACAACTCAAGAAACTATACAATATATAAGTCCAACAATATCCCATCCATGGAATTTTCTATTCAAAATGTACTACGTTACAACCAAACCAACATGCACATGAAATCACAAAATCATGTTTCATTCCACAAAATCCAAAATTGGAACAAGAAAATCAGTTGTCCGATAGATCAGAAACCAGAGTCAATTAAAAAAGATTGTTTAAAACAAAGAAGCTTCAGGACATTAACAATTAAATACTAATGTGACAAGTAACGGCACAACTTTTATTCCACTAAATATATCAATTAACAATAGATAAGATCCAAGATTAATCATTTATAGCTGCAAAATATGAAGCCTTTAACATATTATTATTATTATCATTAGCAAAGCTAATCAATAGTGAAACAGAATATCATCACAATGAAAGATCACCATAGGGTAACAAAATATTACAAAAGAAATTGAATCTAAGAAAAACCCACAATCATAAACTGCAAAGAGATTCATTACATAGAAGATTAACCGGATCTTACCAGGCGTTTACAAAGATCAAGAAACAGAGAATAAACCCAGTAATGGCAGATCAACAACAGGGATTACAGAGAATTGAGGAACCAGTATTTGTGGGGGTAATAAATCTTAGGTTTTAGTAACAATTAGATAGAGAAAGTGGCAACATCTGTTTTGTTATGTTTGATGATATTAATGAGGAAGAACTTGTTTAGCTTTCGAGAAAGTTGCAGAGTGGAGATGAGACAGAGAAAGAGAGAATAAAGAACAAGTGTTGTGTTTCTAGTACTCTCCATCTCCTCCTATTTAACAATTTTATTTTTCATGAGGATGCGATGCGACTAGTCTATTGCGTATAACGCATGAGGATGCGAAATATAACCAATAATATACCCATTCGGTCCTACGTAGTATCTTGGTGGGTTTCGGGTTTTTATTTTATTTATGGGGAAATTAGGTTCAGACCCAACCCATGGATAACCCATAATATGAGACCCTTAATTAAAAAAAGTTTAAATCTAGGCCCCGAGTTTTTAAAAGACCTTGATACCCTTATGCATATTGTCAAGCCCATAATTAAATAAAATTTAAATCTAGGCCCAAAATTATTAAATCTAGGCCCGAATTATCAAAATACAGTGCGAAGGTGTAAACAGAAGTTACACATGCATATGGCATGTGTAACCAGAAGTTACACATCTTATGATATGTGTAATGCAAAGTTACACTTGTATATATATGCAAATAAATAGACATCAAAAAAAAAAGTTATTACTTTAATATTCATTTACAATAATTTCTTAGCATGTGTAACTAGAAGTTACACACGCATCTGTTTAGTGTAATTGAGAGTTACATATGTGTCTATCTAGTGTAACTGAGAGTTACACATGCATCTAACTTGTGTATTCAACGTCAACTCCAGTTCCAGCGAGACCATTACCACGTTTAAGCAATTAGCTTTTATGAAGTTATCTAAAACCTGAAATATAACAACAAGCAATCAGTATTTATACGATTAAAATGAACTGTACATAAAACAATGTATATTTCAGTTTCACAAGCATCTGACTAGTGTAGCTAGCTGTTACACATGCATCTGAATTGTGTAACTGAGAGTTACACATGCATATAACATGTGTAACTAGGAGATACACATTCATCTGGCTAGTGTAGCTAGCAGTTACACATGCATATGACTAGTGTAACTAGGAGTTACACATGCATATTGATATGTGTACCCAAAATCAGTATGTGTAAGTAAAAGTTACACATCTAATTAGCATGTGTAACTTGCAGATACACATGCATCTGAATTATGTAACTAGGAGTTACACATGCATCAGACTTAGATATGTCAACATAAAATCAGCAAATCCATCTCTAAATGAATAACACTAGCAAAAACGAGAGGTGACTATCAAGCAATTACCAGTCATAAAATAATACAGTTAACCTTGCAAGTGAATGAAAAGCTCTTAATTAAGATATCACTGCTTCAGCAGAAATACGTTGTTAGCACTGTATTAACAGAAAAACGTTTTATTGCGCTAGTCTAGATGTACCTAAGCCATTTTCATATTATCGATGACGACGGACATTTTAAGCAACAGAAAGTAAAGCTTCAGACATTAATTATACTGGCAGAATAATACAAACACCTGGGAACCTTGTGCTAGCACATTAATATCGCAAAAAATGATCACACAACTGATTCAGCAGGGTATAGATATGAACCCAGGAAAAAAAAATGCATGTGTAATCAGTAGTTACACATGTAAACAATAGTTACACATGCATATTAGCATAAGTTACACATACAATCATCATGTATAACTAGAAATTACACATCTAATTAACATGTGTAACTATAAGTATAACCTGCATCTAATTAGTCTAATCTGCATCCACTACTACTCCGTACTACTAGGACTTGATGTTCTTTCCTCAATTTCATAAATATAACCACTATAACAGATAGAAGTTTCATAATTCGGTTACATATGCATATCCCATCAAATTAGCATGTGTAACTATAAGTTACACATCTAATTTGCATGTGTAACTAGTAGATACACATTCATTTGGCTTGTGTACCTAGAAGTTACATATTTAATTAGCATGTGTAACTACTAGTTACACATCCATAGTCTGTCAATGCTAGTTAAACGTGCAAACTTTCATGCATATGGCTTGTGTGATGTGTAGTTATACAGATGTATGAGTTAAGTGAAACCATTCCAGACCTATATCCATATACTACCTTTCAAGAAAAAGAAGTATCTAGTCGTAAGTAATCAAGAAGGCTTACTTGATAATGGTGTTCACTTTATCTGTCTGGATGTTGTACATCTTCTTGAAAGCATCCTTGTTTTCTTCTTGTTGTTGTCTTCAATCTTCTTCATTGCGGACTCGGTGGTGAGTGGGTATTTCAGGATTTGGTAATGGTCAAGCTTGTTCCTTGGTAGTGCACTAATACATTGGTACTTGTGATTCCTTGCCTTCTGCAATGTCTTTGGCCTGTGAAATGTGACTGATGTGCAGATGTTCTTAGCCTTCTTCTTAATGGTTGATGCTCCAGCTTTGACAGCCTTGGAAGCTTTGTTAGCCAGCACCTTGGGGTCAGCCTTCTTAGTAACTACATGACAAGCAAATGATATCAGTACCATAGCAGCTAGAACACTTCTCATACAAATGAACAAAACAGGACATCCAAAAATCAAAAACCAATGGCCACAGAATAGTCAAATCTATCTCATAACTGAATAAAGTAGAGCAAGTATACAAAACTTAATAGTTCACCCTTACAGAGTTACAGACTCTACAAAAAGAAGGTAAAATTAAAAATGTTACAGTTAAATAGAAGTTTCATATTAGGTTACATATGCATATCCCATCAAATTAACATGTGTAACTATAAGTTACACATCTAATTTTCATGTGTAACTAGTAGATACACATTCATTTAGCTTGTGTACCTAGAAGTTACACATTTGATTGGATGTGTAACTACTAGTTACACATATATAGTCTGCCAATGCTAGTTAAATGTGCAAACTGTCATGCATATGGCTTGTATAATGTGCAATTAAACAGATGTAATGTGCAGACCTATATCCATATACTACCTTTTGATATACATTCATTCAACGGAAAGCATTGACCCCTTTGATGTACATTACAGAATCCATATACTACCTTTACAAGGATGCATAAGTCAACAGTAAAAACCAATCATTGACAGGGATGCTACCGTAGTAAATTTATCAGAACAAGTTAACCTTGATCACAACAAAAACATAAACATTTAAAAAAGAAGAGAACCTTGTGAAATCAGCTAATTACCTGTCACCACTAGCACCAGTAGTAGAAACTTAAAATAGTTCATCATTTATCTTCTCATCATCTCCTTCAATTCATCAATTCTGAAAAACACCACCACTGACTTCAAAATCCTCCTTCAAACCTGCTCCAATACCACCACCTCTACCACCACATCCTCCTCATACTCCTCCAGAACCTGCATCTCCACCATCAACACCACCATAGATTCGTTAACCAAACTCAACATATGTAGTCAAGATAAGCAACATAAAAACACCAACAAGAGTCCACAACTAGCTCTATTAGAATTATGAGAGATCAGCGTTTTTATTAAATGGAGAATTTAACTAGTATTATCAACAAATCGGCAAAAACAAACAACAAACCTAAACATACCTAGATTCAAAACCTGTTGATTCAATAAAAATAATGTTCTTCTCCGATCTGAATAAAGTCAACGAAACAAAAATCAGAACCTTATCAAACTAAGAAAGTAGACCTACTAAATCAGGAAAACCTATTGAATCAAATAGAAAACCTTACCTGAAGTAGCTTCAAAACAACAAATTAGAGTCAATTTTATTTTCAAATCACATAACTAGGAATTTTAATTGAATTAAACAGGATTAGAAGGGAGAAACTTATCTTTCTCACTTTTTGTTGTTGAATCTTCAGATCTAATAGTTGATGACGAATTCCATTGTCTCTGCATCTCGATTTCGACTTATTCACAAACAAATGATGATCTACAAACATCATCAGTAGATACAGAAGTAGAGATCGATGTCATTTTTTCCTCTTCGTCGTCATCGGCAGCCATAGATGACATAGATCGAAAACCACTAAATTCTTTTAGCAGAAGATAGAGTAGAACAAAAATCTCTATACATAATTGATTTTTTCTAAATCACAGATCGATTTTCTTGCAAATTGTTGATGTGAAATCAAATCAGAAGATTAGATCTTGTACAACCGAATAGATAAAACCCTAGAAAATGAATCTATGAGAGCAGCTCTGGTTTTAGACGGAGAGAGAAAATGAAATAGAAAATGAAATTATCTTCTGTTATTCCTCTTGTATAAATATTAAAGGGTAGCCTTGGTATTATTAAAATTCGTAATAATTAATTATGGGCCAGATCTGAAGAAAATTTGATTTTTTGGGCCTAGTAATATCATTTTCTTAAAGTATGTAGTTGACAGTGGATGATCCATTTAGTGGGGCTTCTATATGTTTGAACCCATATAGTAGGGGGTTCTAGTATTTTTCACTATATTTTTATTATTTCTTTCTTTTTTTTTTTATAATCCTTGTTTAAGTCCAAATCTAAAACATCAAACTGCCGTCGTTCCCACTTGCCCACACGGCAAACAAAAATAAGCTACTGTGCAGCACGGATATGCCAAGTTTAAAGCCTTCTCTGCAGCAGGGCCGTCCCTGTCTATAGACCAGCTAGGCAACGACCTAGGGCCCCCAAATTTTAGGGGCCCCCAAATTTTAGGGGCCCCCAAATAATATGAGTGCTGCTATATAGTGTATGTTTCACGCCCTTGATTTCCATCGCAAAATTTTTTTCCTTGTTTATTTGTCGGCAGTTATTGGATGATCACAATTCTTTTTCCTTGTTTATTTATCGGCAGTTATTGGAAGATCACAAGGATATTCCTTTTTGATACCAAAACCCAAGCTTTGGAGGCATCGGTATTGACTACTGTCTACAACCATCGGTATTCCTTTTGTTTAGTCCCTTTCTATTATCACCCGTTATGGAAGTTCTAGGGTTTTCTCCGACCGATCGTTAATCGTTAAACTACTAAAATCAAGTAAGTTCTATCAATTTAAAGTCTTATTCTTCTCTTGTTTCTACTTCTTATTTAAGAATCCATTAGTTATTACATATACAGAGTGCTCGTTATATTGAGATTTAGGGTCTTAGTTCAGTTGAACAATTGATTTTATGTATTGCCAAATCATGGGATTTAGGGTCTTATTGTGTTAGGGAACAATTGAAATTTAGGGTCTTCTGAATCAATTTTAACTTTTTTTTTTTTTGAATTTTTTTGATTCAGTTAGCATCAGCCTTTCAGGTTCACTCAGTGGTTCAGATTTCTTAAGTGCTTACTCTTTTGAGTTAGATTATATTGAGTTGTTATTGTTGTCAAATGGTGAATGTTAAATTTGAATTGCTAGTTAACTGAACTTGATTATTGTTGGCATGTTTGTTAACAGGTTGTGTATCCTTTGATTCTTGAACTTGAAGTGATCAAACATTGATTCCAACCATGGGTCCATTTAGAAGAACAAAATGCAAGAGTGGGGCTTCTAAAAAAAGGCAAAGGCAAGAGCGGAAAAACTTAAGAATTCTCTACGAGGAGCAATGAAGAAATACTTGGTTTTAACTAATAACATCCATGAGGAAACAATGGACAGTGATGAAGAATGGGAAAATTTGGTTAATGAGATGGAAACAAATGGTGATTTGTTGGTGAATGATGAGAATATACATAGGCCAAATGAAGAACCAATGGGGCGAGAATTGTCACCACCAAATACAACTGATATTGAGCAAGATGAAGAGACAAGTGTGGAAGAATTATCATCATCTGATAAAAATGAGATTATGCAAAATGAAGTTGAACATGAAGAATATGGACTAGTGAATATCAATGATCCAGGAAATTGGGGTAACAATATTAACCGAAGTTTGAGAGATATTTTGGTAAGGAAAGGTCCAATAAGAGAAATAAATGGAAATTTTAGGTTTCCTATTGATAAATATAATAGGTGCTTCAATCATGATCACTACATACGAAAGATGGAGAATGGGGAAACTTGGGACAGGAAATGGCTAGTGTATTCAAATTCTGTGGATAGAGTTTTTTGTTTTTGATGCAAGTTATTTAAACAAGATGGAAAAAAGTTTCAGTTAGATACAAGGGGTTCTAATATTTGAAGAATATTAGTGTTAAACTTAGCAGCCATGAAACTTCTTCAAGTCATATTGTAAATCTTAATAAGTGGGTTGAATTGGAAAAAAGATTGCAGAAGAATATAACCATAGACAAGGAGAAGCAGGAACAGATCAAGAAAGAGAAGGATTATTAAAACCAAGTCTTGATAAGAATAATGTCTCTTGTTAAAACTCTTGCCAAGAATAATTTGGTTTTCCGTGGAGATGTCGACAAGATTGGCGAAGCACATAACGATAATTTTTTGAGCTTTATTGAAATGATTGTTGAATTTGATTTGGTAATGCAAGAACATCTTAGGCGTGTCAAAGATCATGAAATTCATCACCATTATCTAGGACCGAAAATCCAAAATGAATTGATTTCGTTGTTGGCAAGTCATGTGAGGGATAAAATTGTTAAAAAAATTCAAGAAGCCAAATACTTTTCTGTGATACTTGATTGTACTTCGGACAAAAGTCGTGAAGAAAAATGTCTGTTGTTATAAGGTGTGTAGATGTGTCGACAACTCCAACAAAAGTTGAAGAATTCTTTTTAAGTTTCTTGAAAATAGAAGAAACGACGGGAGAAGGACTTTTTGAAGAACTTAAATCTTTTTTGCTCAAGCATAATCTTAATATTGATGATATTAGAGGACATGGATATGATAATGGATCCAATATGAGTGGAAAGAACAAGGGGGTGCAAAATAGGTTACTTGAGGTAAATCCCAGAGCATTTTACATGCCATGTGCTTGTCATAGTCTCAATCTTTTTGATTTTGGATATGGCTAAATCATGTCCTAAGGCAGTAACATTTTTCAAGATTGTGCAACATTTGTATAAGTTCTTTTCAGCATCTACTAAGCGTTGGCAAGTGTATCAAGAAAAGGTTGGCGGTCTCACAGTTAAAGCCATATTTAGGCTATTAGAGCAATAAGATTTCAAGCTCCCAAAATTCAAGAGGCTTTACTTTACTTGTCAGAATCCAGTGAGTTTACTGCCGAAACAAGAGCTGAAGCTTCTTCCCTATTGAGTATGAATTTGAAAATTTTGAATTTATACTTGGGATGGTTGTTTGGCACCATCTACTGCTTGTAGTTAATTTAGTTAGTAAGTTGCTTCAAAATAAGGATATGCATCTCGATACTGCCGTGATGAGATTTAAAGATCTTGTTTCTTTCATTGACAACTATAGAAAGACTGGATTTGAGAATTCGTTGATTGAAGCTACAACGGTCGCCGCAACAATGGGGATTGAACCTCATTTTCCAGAAAAACGCATAATTAAAAGAACAAGACATTTTGATGATGAAAGTGCACCCGAAGAAGCACCACCATAAGGTAAAGATTCCTTTGAAGTTAACTATTTCAATTACATATTAGATCAAGCTATATCTTCACTCATTAGTAGATTTGAACAATTTCGAGAGTTCGCAGAAATTTTTGGATTCTTATATAATGTTGATCAGTTGCGTTCTCTTGATGATAATATCTTATTGTATTCTTGTATCAATCTTGAAAATCATCTTAATCATGGTATGAGTTCCGACATTAATGGGCATGACTTATATGCGGAATTGAAAGTTTTAAAAAGTTATCTGCCAGCCGAAACCGGTAAAGCAATTAATGTATTGAATTTCTTAAAGGATGTGGAAGGTTGCTACCCGAATGCGTTTATTGCATACAAAATCTTGTTGACAATTCCAATTACAGACGCCTCGGCTGAACGAAGTTTTTCGAAGTTAATCAAAAATTATCTTCGGTCGACGATGTCAGAAGAAAGGTTGAATGGGTTAGCAATGTTGTCTATTGAGATTGGGATGTTAGATAATATTGATTTTGAAAGTATACTTGAAGATTTCGCGTCGGAAAGGGCGGGAAGATCTGTTTTTATCATGAGATAAATGTACTTGCTTTATGTTTTTAGCCTCTTTTTTGTTGCAGTATTGCTTAACAGTGTAATGTTATCTCAAATTGATAGAATTCTTGTTATTTTGCTTATATAGTCCCCCATTTAAGTAAGTTCGCCTAGGGCCTCCAAAACCTTTGGTACGGCCCTGCTCTGCAGACATGATGCATCTACATGTGCGTGGATGCAACAACGTGTGCGTGGATGCAATTTTCGTATAGAGACGGGTTTGAACAAACGGGATATAGTGTCTCCCTAGAGCTATCACAGACCCGATTACGGGCCGGAAAAATGACAACGAATTATTGACTAACATAATTGTCGAAATCTAAACGAAAACCCGATACAAAAAAGCATATGATACATTAAAGACTAGTCTCATAAGGTATCACAAACAAGATCCGTCTGTCAAAGATACAAAGCCCAGGTCCAACTCAACACCAATAAAACCAGACCCTGAAGACAAGACTCGATTAGACACACAGTCCAACAAAACCCTAGCCGCTGCATTATCACCATAATCACTGTGAAGAGCACCACCAAAGCAGCACCACCATTACCAAGCTCCAATACAATCTATTATCAAGATTTACGTCACAGTCTTAATAAACCAATAACCGAATCACTCCCGGAAAGGGAAAGGGAGCAACTGCTCAACACAAGTTACAAGGAAGTTATGCCACAACCTTTACCATCGCCTTCATCACCACTGATAGCCACCAAAAATCACTTCCAAAAGAAACTCAATACCAAGCATCAACACCTGAAGGAGAATCACAACCAAAAATTCATCTTTCCTATTGAAATACAGGGAGAAACACCCCCACATAGAGTTGCAAGATGCCCAAACCATAATAAACAAAAAAAAAAAGACACAGAATCTTAATATCTACAAATTACATAGTATGTACATGAAGTTTACTCACTCGATTTGAGAGGCGAAATCGAGCAAGATACAAACTATATCTGGATGAAAAGATAGGCAGTTATGAAGAGAGAAAAAAAATTGTACAAAGATAAAGAGACTGATCAGGCCGCCCAAAATCAAAACCTCATAGAGATAAGTTGGAGTACTTTAAAGACAACTTGGACAGAGAATAATATTCGACTATGTTTTGTGACGGACCGAAAAATTACGCCTTCAATGCCAAGCTACGCAGACCGAAACTCCCCGAAACGCTACTCGTACCACAATGACCCTGTCGTAAAGCTTTAAATCTCACTAGCCATAAGTACGTTGATTTTCCACTGAAAAAAATGCTTTGCAAGCATGATGCCTTGAACGAAACTTCCACATCGTTCCAACTTATTCTTGTTTTGCAAAGGGTGTAAGGCCATAAGCGCTAATGCTGAGGAAATTTTGCATGCATCACCGACTTTCGAGCCATGTCCAGGTATAGGGCATATGCCAGGACTTGCATATAGGCCATTGTAAGCCTATTACCAGTCGTTACGGCATTTAGCTAAAATCATTCATTAATCTTGTTCGTGCCAATGGTGCATCACTCAGGCTCATGTCATCATCATCCTTGTGATGCAAGTGGCCTATGCAAGCTCCCCTAACTTGAATACCAGTTTAGGTTTTTTTCTTGGCTATGACAAATTCAAAATTGGTGTACACCAACATCAAATGGCTTGATAATAAGTATGAGGATTCACAGAATATATTGCAGGTACCTCATCAAGTATGGTAACCTTCGTCTATTTCCTCGCATTTGTCGAGCCAGATGATATGAGTTGTCAACTTTCGGAATAACCTCTTAGTTTGATGATAAGAGCGACAAAGTGTTGGGCCACAAATATTGCAACTCATTGTGGATGTCAAAGTACCCTACTTTGTAGATCGAAGGTATCAAGCACAGACCCTAGTTCATCCACACTGGTAGTAGCACCTAAACCAACTCATATTGCAAGGCCAAAGCCAAGCAAAACCTAGTCCGTATAGGCCAAAATTTCATTACAAAATGATGCACAATATAGTGCATCATAGACCTTTCCGTCGGAATGTATAAATTTGATGGATTTTTAGTTCGCATCATAGCAACAATGCTCCATAGGCAAGGATACACAACACTATTGATGTTTTTGCATCATATATGATTTACTAGCCAAGCTTTATAGCTTAAGGATGCATCTCCTGTTAATACATATTCAAAGACGTTTTCTCCGTGTAAATGTGCCAAAGATGTCTTCTCAGGGTTGTTAACTCTTCTTATACAGTCCTCATGATATATAGGCGTTAGAGTCCCAATGAGACCATGTTACCTTAATTTAGAAGTAAAAAATACGCCGAAGAAGTGACCCCCGTCGAGTTACAATCAGTAGACACAATCCTCCATAAGTGTCTATTGTAAAAGGCTTAAGTATAAAAATCAGAATCGGTTGATATAATGCATTACATCCACCGATTATTGGAACATCCTTTTTCTCCCACTGTTTTGCTCATAACTTTCTCATACGACCTCAGAATGACCTCTTTTTTTTCTTCGTTTCGTATTTCAGTTCTCTTCAAGCTAGATTTTTGAACTTATGGATCGGAACGAGGTGAACTTACTTTTCTCGGCTTTACATTTGGATACTTGGAGTACTTCACTTCTTATATATTTTGTATCCATGTTCACTCTTATTGAGATGATTCACCTAGTAAAAACAAACAAAAGAAAACAAGAGTAATAACAAGATAGAATGCAAGGATGATAACAAATATTGGTATGAAATAGAGAAAGAGAGAAAGAGATAATAAAGAACAAGAGTTGTGTTTCTAGTACTCTCCTCCTCCTCCTATTTAACAATTTTATTTTTAGTCTATTGCGTATAACGCATGAGGATGTGAAATATAACCAATAATATACCCATACGGTATTACATAATATCTTTGTGGGTCTCGTGTTTTTATATTAATTTTTTATAATCTTTTGTTTAGGAACACCTCCAAATCTACAAACTGCAGTCGTTCCCACTTCCTACGCGGCACATAAAAATAAACTATCTCCCTATGGTGCAGCGCGGACATGTCAAGTTTAAAGCCCTATACGCGGACTGGATGCAGTTACATGTGCCCGTCGGATGCATCTATATGTGCACGGATGCATCCAACATGTGCGTCTCACGGTATCCGAATCTTTGCATAGAGACGAGTTCGAACAAGGGGATATATTCATTGATAAAGGATACCAAGAGCTATCACAGACCCTAATTACATACCGATGAATAGGAAAAATGACATTGTATTAGGGATCAACACACCGATAAACCTTTAGCAAACAACAATTATAAAATTCCAAGGCATATCTGAGCATTGCTCGGTCGAACTTAAAAATGTTGTTATCTCAAGCTTGTTGTCAAATTTAGTTGTCAAAAATACATCTTGATTTCTAGTATACATTTAGTCAAGTCTCGGATTAGGATAAAAGTGTTTAGTTAAGAATCAGATATCATTGCATACTACCGTTTGAAGGCGAAAATCAACAAGAGCTCTGGAGAACTTCCTCAACAAAGGTAAGTGAAGACTGAACCACCTATTTCTCAAGTTTTCACCTTTCTACCTATGAGACATTGTCGCATGACTAAATTAGACAGTACATGCATAATAAAAATTTCAAGTCAAGTTTATCTTGAATATCGCATGCTAAGCTTAAGAACATTTGATCATACTTGATGAATTTGGTTAACAACAATTTATTGTTTTTGACCTAATTATGATTCAAGATTTGATCATTTGAAAATATCCTGGAACACTGATATGTGTCATTGATGTTATTCAAGAATATTTTATATTGATTAATCGAGAGATATAAAATTATTGTAAATCTGGATACATGACAGTATGCATACCAGTTCACATACTGGGAGAAGAACTATTATAAGTCCAGAACTGCAGTACACGTACCCGGTACACGTACTGGTGTAGTTATAATTCGGCAGGGACTTTTTGGTAGCATACCCGGTATCCATATCATAAAAAGTATGTGGACTCGTGAACCAAGAAGGTACGCATACCTAGTATGCAAACCGGAAAAGATCTGTTGGTTTCAAAATCGAAAAGGTACGCATACCGTAAAATATCTGTGAGTTCCTGAACTTGTTTTTATATTAAGGTACACATTCCCGGTACACGTATTATGACAAAAAAATATTCGCTAACGGGTACAGTACACGTACTGGATACACGTACTTACCCTGTCGAATATTTTCAGATGCATCAAAATTATTTCTATGAGACAATCGGCATTTGAATAACTCTTTAAGAACGCATATAGACGTGATTGATCACATTTGTGACCCATGAAAAGTATTAAAATATTATATTAAAATGGTTAAGCTTATTGTACAATTGGCAGTTTCGTCTAACTTTTATGAACTAAGCCTTATACACGGTTCGATTACAGTTCATCTTAACCAGAATGTATATTCTACTTTTGCCTATGACTTTTTTTATTTGTCCTAATTTCTACTTTGGTCTGTCTTTTTTTATCTGTCCACTCTGTTAATAGACATATTTTCCCCTTAAACTATCAAATATACCCTTTATTTTTTACAATCATAAACTTATTTTTAATATAATCTTAATTCAAAATCTTTAATATTATCACCATATATACCTATTCAATATCTTTGTATTCATCTTCATTCCTTTTTAAATAAAAACATTTATGGATAGTTATAAAATTCCTAATAAAACTTCTACTTATAATTCTAACATAATTTTAGTTTTGGTAATAACATAACATTAAATAGGGATAGTCATGACAATTTATAGGATTTCCTTAATATTCTGACAAAGTCAATTAGGAATGTTAATTAAAGACGGATGGAGTATTATGTTAATCTCAAGTCTAGTTTTTCATATATCGGTGATTATTGATTGTTTCATTTCAAAGTTACCTTAGCTTAAATCTAAAGCAACCTTGATCTTGGAAGTCTATATAAGGAGAACTTCAAACAACTGGGATATTTGAATCTATGATATTATTCTTGTGTATCCTAGTTGTAAACTAGAGTCGCATTCTCATTAAACCCTTTTAGGGTTTGACGACTAAAAAGACTTCACCTAGGGATTCGTGAAGTAAGGTCCAACTATCGTTATTTTTATAGTTCACTTATCATGATCTTGTTTTAATTATTGAGCCTTGCTTCAACAAACAAGATGGATAAAAATCACAAATTGTTTTCGTCTCAGACTTTGTGATTCCACAAGTTTATACTTGTGAGGTGAATAATAATCTCAGCTACTCTTCGGAAGTCATAAGACCAAATTTTGAGGTTTGATAGACTTTGTTTATTACAATCGATTTCCTACCTTACCTTGATCTTTGATCAGAACGAAAATCACATATAGGCTTATCCGTGGGAGGCAGATTGGTTTAAAGTCTTCAATCAAGTTGAAGCAACTCTCAGGCTATAAAGGATGTCAGCTAAGGGAATCAATTGCGCGGAGTCTTGCTGGGATTCAAGAGGCGTAAGGAGCGCGACTGTAACTGAATTGTTGTGACGGCTTAATTCGGTCGCAACTACATTTCAGGCCGAATTTCTGATAGTAAGATAGTGTATGTAGCGGCTTAATACACTTTGGTGTTCAAGTCTGGACTAGGTCCCGGGGGTTTTCTGTATTTTCCGTTTCCTCGTTAACAAAATTTCTGGTGTCTGTGTTATTTTTTTTTGCAATACATCGTTTATCTTTATAATTGAAATATCACAGGTAGTACGTTATAATCAATTCAATCAGACAAATCCGACGCAATTGTTGGATACGACTTGATTGATTTTTGGATATTGATCTTTGGAATCGTCCAAGTACTCTCACGATATAATCAGGTTCACAGACTAGTCTCTGTAACATTCTGATTGTGAGTGAAAGAGATATAATCTCTTCATATCTTTCCTGATTGAGATTCATTAAGTTGAAATCTCGGAATTATATTTGAGTTTAGTCCACTCATGTTGCTAAGAAAAAGTTGGTGGTGTATTTTGGTACCCCCAGTTTTTCAATTGGTATCAGAGTAGGCAAACAAGAAAAACCTAATAAGTTTGTGTTTGTTGATCCTGAAAGTACATCCTTATGGGAAACTACTTTGGGTTTTTTTTTGTTTACCTGTAACGTACACTAGAGTTCCTTAAAGATTTTTAAGATTTTGTTTTTCTAAGGGTTGTTTATCCCTCATAAAGCTCTCGATTCAAACAATGTCTTGGTTGAGGGTAAAAAATCTATAAGAAAAAATAAAGAATCCTATGCCAAGGAGAAAATGAAGAAACGTCCTGTTAAAAGTAATAACCAACGATGTCTTAAAAGATTGTTAAACAGTCTCTTTAAGGAATGAAACAAAAAGGAGTTTGTAGACGAAGATATCTATGTAGCTTTTGAAAATACTTTTAAATTCTTGGAACACCTGGCATTGATCTTGAGAAAGGATAAGTCCTTGGTATTTTCGGACAATGATAAAGTTTGCTTTCGGTATGGAGAATTTGGACATGTCAAAAAATCTTGCAAGTTTATTTCAATGATACTGACTGCTCCTGATTATGGAATACCATCTCTTGATCACAACAAAAATGGAGAAACAAATCGGAAAGACTGTCTAGCCGAGATGGTTTGTGAGTATTTTGCTCATTCAACCTCTTGATAATATCTTGGCATCACCCCATCATGTATCTATTTCTTGAGATGGGAAAATCAGTAGTAAAGGTTTCTTTTCTGTTGGTACTAATTTTAGTTCCGTGATATATCCATCAAGTATCTGAGATCATGATAGCTTGGTAATTGACTCTCGATAAAGGAAGGTACTTCATAATCAGACGTGATCAAACATCACATATTGCTGAGATGCCTCCAATTTCATGATGTTATAAGGTCATAATAAATTACAACACTTCTAATCTTGTGAATATAAATATTGACTTGTGCTCTGAAACTCATTGTTCACAACAACTAATTCATTGAGCTAAGAATAAGATTAATCATCTTATTATATTGATACTGTAAATGTAATTTATTAAGTATCCACTGGAAATCATAATATAGTATGAGTGAATACATCAAATGGAATGTGTAAATTTTTATTTTTATTTTTCCACCCATGGGTTTCCACATCCGAACCAACAAATTCCCATTAGGGTATTTTAAAAGGGCATGCGTACTCCCCTTTCCCCTTCTTCCTTCTTGTGCGTCACGAACGGGAATTGAGGTTGAGACTATGGTTAACGAACTGGAGCGATGTCCTTTTGATTTGGAATTTGATTCATCATAATTTTTGTCTTCTTCTATTATTAGGCACAACCTTGTCAATGAGGAACTTACAATTAAGCAATTGTCTACAAGGGAGATCCCAAAGTAAGATCCTCTTATTTGAATTTACCTTAATTGGCAAGTATGGAAGAATTAAAGGTGGTAATGGAAAACCTAAGAGAATTTATAAGGAAGTTTATGCACCTAATCACAAAGAAAAAGATGAACCTAGAATCATCTTCGTTAATGAAGATTGCTATAAGACCTATGAGAAAACTTCTACTAGAGATTTTATCCTAGATAAGAAATTGGAAGAACGATACGTTCTTTGTGATGATTTTTCTAGTTTTGATTTGTACAATCTTGAAAACATCCTTAATGGTTTTGGTGAAGGATTTGACATACTTACAAGTGTATTTTATGCTAACATTTTTGATGTTGATCTTGAGAAGTTGCGCTTTATGACCATGATTGGAAGTGACAAGATTAAGGTTGATCGAGAATTAATTTCGGGAATCACTAATCTTCTTATGGGTGATTTTTGTTTTCCTAGACCAAAGCAAGAAAAGCCTTATTGCGAAACAATTTCTCTTCTACTTTGTGGAAAAGGTTTTGGATTGGAAAGATCGAAAGTTTCCTACCGAAGATCTTAGCTGGCTTTTAAGGTCTTTGGAAAGTTTGGTATTCCAAATATTTGTTCCTTCATGGTGAAATATGCTCGTTGGAGTCGTGACTTTGCAGAGTTAGTTTATTTCTTGAAATGGATACTCAAGGTCTTGACATATGTGGGTGGATCATTAAAAAATGACAATTATGACCTCGTTCAATAAGAAATTGGGTTTTCCTAATCTTATCGAACTTGTATGTGGAGAATTCTCCACTGGTCCAATTGGAAACTCTATTGGAACTCTTATTTTAGTTCGTACGAGTATTTTCAAACGTATGAGAACGATCGAGTATAAAAGAAAAAGGGCATCTATTTCATCCCTTGAAGGTTCTTGTAATCTAACATCCTTGAGTCTTCTTCAACAAATTCACAAGGATGTTTGTAAGATCAATTCCAAGATAAAAGGTGTGCAAAAATAATTATGTGTGCTTGCTACAAAATTTCCCGACATCAGGAGTGAAATAGATAAAATTCAAGATTCCTTGGGTGATTTCGATGATAAAGATAATAAATAACCCTTGCATCTTATGTTTTTTTTTTTGTAACTATGAAACTTCTTGTAAGAATTTATTCTTGTGTTCAAGAAGGATAACTAGGGTTTCGTATAACAAATATTGTGAGTACAGAAGCTATTTCCAACAATTTTCATCTTGCATGTTTATATATTTATTTATTTAAATTCTAGAATTTTTGGAAGATGAACTTGTGTTATGTAATCATTATTGGTTTAATGTATCGTAAAGTCTTATGAGATATATGTGTCCTTTACTTTTTGTGAATTAAAATGATATCTCATATATGCTCAAAAATTAAATATGTTAGGTTTTATAAACTGAAAATAGAACAAGCTTTGTGAGAATTTTTTCGTAGTATTGATTTATTCATGATCACACTCTTGCGTAATTACTGCACTATCCACTCTGTAAGATTTACTTATGTTCAGTCATATCAGTTAAAATTGTCTCATGTACGTAATGGGCGTTGAGATTAATTTATGTCGATGTTTAGGATACAAATCCATGTGATTTGTTGATGTCCAAAAAAATCCTTCTTTTTTAAATAAGGTCACTCATATTGTTTGATAGGTGTCTAAAACACCTTAATATTTATATATTGTTTATGCTTTATTTGCTAAGTTTTCTTGTAAATTATGTATCTTATGTTTGTTTTTGAGTATTTAGGTACTTTGGAGTCATTTGGAACAAAAGAAGGGGAGACGTCGCTTAAAAGGCAAAAAGGTGCAAATGTTGTTGGAGGCGGATTATTTCTCATTATTTTCTTTTATTTCTTCAGCTATGTCTGAAAAGTATGTCGGCTTTAGTGATGCAATTTTTGTCTGAAAAGCATGAAAGCTTTAGTGATGAATAGACATTGAAGAGGAGAAGTGGATATGAGAAGTAAAAAATGATTATTGTTGGTGGAAGAATTCGAGAAGAGCAGAAGCGTCATTCACAGGCGAGCGATGTTTGGAGCCAACTAAGGTTATGCAGCAAAGGAGGTGAAGAAGAAGAAATCATCCTAAATTGAGCAATAAGCGCAAAATGGTCATTTCATACACCAACAATATTGGGAGCCGAGTCAAGGTTATGGGGCGACTCTCTTTTGGAGAATGATTAAAAACAGCTCAACTAAGGATAAGGGGAAACCCATTTAAGTGTTAAAGACACCCGGTTAGATACTCATGGCACCTATGTAGCTAGCTGGGAGTGTCAATTGGCGGCCCATAGTACCGCCCAGGTCCGGACCCAACTATTATACCCTAAACCTAACTTTGAGAAATCATTTTCTCTTCTTTCCCCCGAATCATTAGCAGACCTGAAATTGAGAAGAAAAGCAGCAGTTGCTGCTAAAGATTAGATCGAGAAACAGTGAAGAAATAGAAGATGTTTTTGATTCAGAGAGGATGAAACTCAGAGAGAACCAGAGATGAAGAAGGAGCTAACACTGAAGTTGGGGTTTTGGAGGTGGAGTTCCTGCTGTTGAAATAAGAGAAGAACAAAAAGGGGATCTACATCTGTGGTTGAGATTAGACAGTTTTAAGCATATTGAAGAATGGGTTTACTTTAATTCACGCTACAACATCTTTGAGACCGAGATTATAAGGGAGTTCGTTGCTGCAATTGGAGGTTAGGGTTCTTGCTTTAAAGAAATTTATGCAAAAATTAGAGATGGGTTGCTTCTGTAACTCGTATTTGAAGAGAAGAATTTGGGTTTTGAACAAAGAATCAAACAAGGAAGAAATTGACCTGGTTCTTGGTAAAAAAGGAGAGTTTAAGCTGCAGCACGAGAAGAACACAAGGAGGAAGAAGTTAGGGTTCTGAATCTGGTGTTGATTTGAGAAAGATGGGTCAGATGGTGGACTGGTTGAGTTGTTGTGTGGAGCTGAGAAGGAGGATGGTGTTGTGATTGTTGGTGTCAAGACTGGTTGCAGGTGGGCTGGTGATTGCAAATAAAGAACCATAAGGTGCTGCTAATAATTGAATGGGAGCAGATGAAGTTATAGAATGAATGTATAGATGTATGCTAGAATTGCAGTAAATTGAGCTGTAGTTCAAGTTGTTGCAGGTACTGGTGATCCGAGGTTGCTGCTATGGGTTTGGTTTATCATGAAGTTGTCATGGGAAGAGAAGTTGGTGCTGAGTTAGGTGGAATTGTGATGGTGCTTGGATTGTACTGAGCAGATGAAGACTCAGTGAGTTGGTGATGCTGGTGAAGATGAATTGCAAGTGATAGACAGTGTGTTGCTGTCAGGGTTCGTCGACATAGAAGCAGTGAGAAGTATATGGAAATATACAGAGAATGCTGCCATAGCCTTGAGATGCAGAGACTGGAGATGAAATTGGTGTCGATTTGGTGTTGCAGAGATGGGTCTGTTGAGTTTTAAGCTCAAAGTGCAGGTAGAGAAGATGAGCTTTGAACTGAGAAGACGCACTGCAGTTTTTGATGTCTCAGTTCATGGCTGAGAAGATAATGGTATTGAACAGTTCAGTTTCAGGTCAACAAGAAGAAGCTGGAGAATTTCAAGATTGTGATGTAGCTGTACGTGGGAGTCCAAGTGAAGATTGTGTTGCAGAGTCAGTTGCAAGCTTGCTGGTGAAGATAAGAAGGTATTACAGTTTGCAGCTGTAGTTGATGTTATAGGAATTATGAGGCAGTACTGTTCGAGGAGACGCAGTCGCAGTGGTGTGATTGAATTGCAAGAGATGGTGTATGAAGCTGATGGAGTTGTAATGCTGATTGATTTTGGTAATGGACTGAAGTGCACTGTGGTGGTAATGTTGTTGTTGCCGCAGGTAGAGATTGAAGTATGAAAGGGTGGTTGCTGCGAAGGATGATGCTCAGATGAATGTTTAGATGAGCCTAGGTCACAAGTTATGGAGTTGGAGCTGTGTTTGAAGATGCAGCTGAGTTAGTGACAAAGACAAGGATTTGGTGGCTGAAGAGGTTATGCTGCAGTTGAACAAGACTTTGTTGCATCGCAACTGAGGAGAAATGGAATCAATGGCTAGGTCTGAAATTGGCATAAGATGGAGCAGCAGAAGAGCAGTCATGCACAATGATTGTGCAACACAAAAGCTGGCCAGTGCAAAATGGCTTTGGCCTTGGCAGTAAGGACCAAATCAACTGAGTTAACTCGATGACTCATCCTGACTCGGCTGAGCCTTGACCGAGTTGACTGACAATGACCGGTGACCGGGTGGCTTTGCCGGTCACCTGAGCTACTTACTGGCGACTTTCCCGACAATTTCCGGTAGGTTTCCGGCCACCTTTTGGGACTTCCGACAACACTTTTTGAGCAGATTTTCTACTCGGGTATTTCACATATGGGCTTGGTGGATATATTGGTATGGGATTTTGAAGGCTTGACATAAGAAAAGCTACAAAAGAGGAAAAGTTTCGATAACTTTGGTCACATATTATTCTTGGAGCTAAGGGGAGAGTCGATTTTGTTTACGCCACTAGGGTTTGCTTTGCTTTCATCTTCTTTATTTGATTATTGATTATGATGAACTTCATAGCTATGAGTAGCTAAATCTTATATTATTGGTTAAGGATGTAGTCCTATATCTACAACTTGTGCTTGATTAATGCATTAGTTTTCTCTCTTGATTATCGTTCAAATCTCTATTGTTTTAATAATCACATGATTGATGTATTGTGATAGGACTTAGATGTTTTGTTAGTTAAGTGGCCAATTAATTGAACTTGCATCCTTGTCCATAGCTATTTTAAGGTTTTTCATCAAGCGATAACCCCGAATACAAGAGCATAATATGATTACGGTTTGTAGTGATACACTCTTGTAATCATATGTAGAGTTTGACCTTTGTCCGAATTGTCGTGCGCAATGTATGACAATTGCATTTATTAGCCTATTTCCAAAACTTAATGCTCCTGGGAATTGAACTTAATTAGCGCAAGGCGTTAGGTTATTCTTTAGGTAGAATTCACATACACAGCTCTAATGTGTATGTTGATGAACTTAGAAAATTAATAGATTATCTTGCTCTCTTGATTCTCTAGGCTTTTGATAATAAAAGAGATTAAATTGTAATTCTAATCATGAATGCAAACACTTGTTTAAGATAGAAGATGAATTCCTAGACCAATATGTTTCTCTCATTGATTACATTCTACTATTTACTTTGCTTTTAATTTAATTCATATTGCTTTATAAAATCAGAAATCCCCCTAATTGGTTACTTAGGAAATTGAATACTTAATAGTTACAATCGCCTCTCTGTGGAAACGAACTCTTTCTTTTCATATACTTTAGGAAAGTGAATTTATTTTTGACGCATACGACAGCGAACAAATTTTGGAAGCCGGCTAAGCCGCAGAAAGCGAGGAGATAGTCGGGCTGACGACTTTAAACCAAGCGCTAAGTGGGAGGCAACCCACCGGTTTTGTATCTTTATCTTTTTATTTTTAAGCATTTTATCTTTGTTTTTCCATATCATTTGCGGAATTTCCCACCTTGAACTTTACTTTGAATGACTAAATTTACATTGAGGCCAATGTAAAGTGTAAGTGTGGGGAGCATTTATATGTTTGTATAGTTAGTTGATTTGATGCCTTTAGTGAAAAAAAAAAAAGAAAAAAAAATTGCTTTATAAACTCCAAAATCTAGCAACTTGTGCATTACACTAATGAAAACATAGGAGTTGAGGAACCCATTAGTAGAGTCTATTCATATGAAAACGAACAAAATATAAGAATAAATAACATGTTAGTTGTCACCATATCTCGGAGTCGTCACCATATCAAGTTCTATTTTTATTTTCCCATATTTATCTATTGTTTCTCTAAGTGAATTGGTGGGGCACGAACATCGAATTGTTATCACTGCTAGGATGAATTAGAGTGATTGAGTTACTACAAAAAAAAGAGACCGACCAATTGACCAAAAGGAATAAATATGACACTTGGATAAAGCAATATGTGTGTGTTCTTCCTGTCTCTGTCGCCTAAGCAAGCGTGGAGTGCAGAATCCAAGGGAACTATCATGTAATCTGCTGACAAGAAACATGCGCTTGGATCTACAAGATCCAATCATGATGTCAATGAAAAAAATTGAAAAAAGGAAAAGAAAAAAATAAATATTATTATTGTGTTGAATAAAATCAACCGCTGGTTCCCTTGTATATGCCAGTGAATTGATCTAGAATTAAGTTTGTCGACCGCTTGTTCCCTTGTATATGCCAGTCGTGTTGATATTAGTATTCAGACCAGTAGCTCAATTCAATAGGATTTTTAGGTTTGTTTTGGCAGTGACTTTCAGAAAGATATGGGAAACACCGTTCACCTTAGTCAACAGTTCGTTATCATCTATTTTCTATATCCATCTTCTTAATCTTTTCATGTGATTGTGGTTGATTCGATTCTGAGTATTGTGGTTTTGTTAACTTTCTGATAAAGCTATATTGCTAATTTATGAATGAATTGGATTCGAAAGTGGGTACTTCCTCCTATAATCATTGATAGTATGCCAAGTACAAAATGTTTAGTGTCATCCATAGATTCTTCACAGGTAGTTGGAATTTGGAGAAAAGGGTTTTGTAGGTACACCTCTTGTAAACCTTCACGAGACTATAACTTGTCCACTAGGGACACCTAGAGGTTCAAAGGCCTGTTATTCATGCTAAAAGTAACCGTATCTTCAGCGACACGGAGTTGTTTGTATGTTTTAAATAAGGTCGCTCATATTGTTCTCTTGGGAATGTCATCAAATGGAGGAGAGTTCTTAAATGAACTTGTGCTTAACCGATATATCCTTGTGGGGAGAGTGGATGTGGAATTTACAGGGGATGCTTGTATCTTAAATCTCCTAGACGAGCACTACTTAAGTATTTTATACTCTATGATATCATCTAAATAAAAGTTGATATGTATTTCCTTTATGTCTTGAAGTATCTTTTGTTTTAATTCATTACGATCCCATAGTTTCGTACCTATGCCAATTTTTATTGACAAAAGGGAGGAGAATTTATTAGTAGTTTCACACTACATACATATGGTTTACAGATCATATGTAAGGGGGAGCGAATCAACATCTATAGGTTTCACCAATTATGCAAAAGATGTAAGTATTGACTAAGGGGGAGAAATATATCACCGTAGTATTACTTCGAAGTTGTGTTACAATTGAACTTTGGAGAAGATAATAATATTATGTTTCTGTTTAACGACGATTGAAAATCTGTTTTCAAAGTTGTTATCGCTACGGGTCTTCAACAACCACGATGCTGAGTTGAACACATTCATAATCATTGTAACTTGAAGTAACGAAGAATTCAAGGAGTTGAAGAACCAAGGAAATCAAGCATGGTGGATGAGAAAGCGGGGGTCTAACAACCACACCCAATATTTTTCTTAACAAATATGTATGGAAAAACTCCAATATAATTCGAAGAGAATCAACTAGACAGTCAGACTCAATCAATGGAAATATATCCAAGAGTTGTATCTTTTTTTCACAATGTAATCAGTAAATCAAACAGATAGAAATCGTGAGCCTGATTATTATGAGAACCAACTTGAACGGTACCAAAGACCAATGTTCAAGTGTCAATCAATTTATATCAACAACCAAAGGTTGGAATATCTAATTGATTGAACTACGCACAACCTGTGATATTTCAATTATATAAACAAGTATAGTGCGGAAAAAAAATAACACAGACACCAGAAATTTTGTTAACGAGGAAACCGAAAATGCAGAAAAACCCCGGGACCTAGTCCAAATTTTAATACCACACTCTATTAAGCTGATACAGATACTAGCCTACTACAAGTTAACTTCGGATTGGAATGTAGTTGAGTCCTGACCATTGTCACACTGATCAAGGTACATTCGCGTTCCTTACACCTCTGAATCTCAGCAGGACTCTATGTATTTGATTCCCTTAGGTGATCTCGCCCACAACTAAGAGTTGCTACGACCCAAAGTCGAAGAATTGATAAACATATCTGTCTCACATAGAAAAGTCCACTGAATAGATAAATCTGTCTCCCACAGAAATACATATGATTTTTGTTCCGTCTTTTGATAAATCAAGGTGAACGGGAACCAATTGATACACCAGACTTATATTTCCGAAGAACAGCCTAGTAATATCAATCACCTCACAATAATCTTAATTGTATGGTTGCGAAACAAGATACTGTGGAATCACAAATGATGAGACGAAGATATTTGTGACTACTTTTTATCTTACCTATCGGAGATTAAATCTCGAACAAATCATAGAGAAAATAGTACTCAATACGATAGAATAAAGAAAGATCAGAACTCGCAACTACAGAAAAATAGTTGAGTTTGGCTTCACAATCCCAATGAAGTCTTTAAGTCGTTAACCTATAACGGTTTTACAAAAAAAACTAGGTTAAAGGATAATCGACTCTAGTCGCAACTAGTATCACACATGAGGTGTGGGGATTAGGTTTTCCAGTTGCTAGAGTTCTCCCTTATATAGTCTTCAATTCAGGGTTTACAATCAATATTACCTTGGTAACAAAGCATTCAATATTCAATGTTAGATGAAAACCTGATTACATTCAAGATAATATCTTTCAACCGTTAGATCGAACTTAGCTTGTTACACACAAATGAAAAGTGACTTCATTTAGATATGGGTAACTGTACCTAAACATGTACACTTTGTTGGCTCAACAATAGTTAACCGAAGTTAGCCATATGAACACTTTCATATCAACCTTGTTCATCTTAACACAACTAGTTCAAATGACTCAAATGAAACTAGTTATAGAGTTGTTCAATTTTTTATATTCTCATAGAAGTATACAAGACACAATTGAAGCAAAATCGATTTTGATTCACTCGAATCAATTCATGAACATTATAGACACGGTTTGCAAAATATTGCATTCTTTATTTTATAAATATATTATTTCATGAACAAACCGATTTTAGAACATAACCCACTCAAGTATGCAAACAGGTATGAATACCTAAGTACCCAGACTTGATCTGAGTTCGCCAGTATGCGAACGGGTACACATACTGTCGTACGTGACCAAACTCAGTTGAATTCTTGGTCTTGAAATGTTACGCCGGTACGCATACGGGTATGCATTTTAAGTTCCCGGACTTGGAATAACTTGCAACAGTTAGCATACAAGTACGCATGTTGTGCTATATCCAGTCATGGTTAATTGTTCTAAACTCCCATTTCAATCATTGAAACATTCTTAGAATACGAAAATAGTTGTTTCACACAAACTATTAGCTTCAAAGCAATTTTTAAGTGATCAAATGATCAATACGAAACATTTCGAGTCTACACCAAATGACTGTCTCACACAAATCATATAAGATGTTACCAGACGATTTTCACATGATCATCTTTTGACTTTCGTCGCGAATATAAGATGAACTTGGTTAAAGAGAAAACTTACCAACACATATTTCGAGAAATATGTAAGCGAGTTAAACTCAGCTCGAAATATCAAATGTGTATAATCGTAGTCTATATAGCTATACGATTTTTGTCTCAAATAAGAGATAGAATATAGATAGACTTTTGAGTGATAGATGAGTTCAAGTCTCTACATACATTTTGTTGACGAAGTTCCACAAGCTCCCATTAGTAGTTCTCCGTCTTCAATCGATTAAATCCATGGAGTCTAAAGCTCAACTACACATTTTATCCTAATCTGATACTTAGATATAAGTAGACTAGAAATCAAGACTTATAGTTTTGGCAACTAAACTGGACAAACAAGCTTGAGATAGCAACGCTTGCGAGTTCGACCGAGCAGTGCTCTAACAATGGAGTCTAGAGTTTTGAAGCTTTATTTTTTAATCCATATGTATTGATAGTTTTGTCGCTAAAATTTACAAAAGGGGAGACTGTTAGAGCATTGCTCGGTCGTACTCACAAGTGTTGTTATCTCAAGCTTGTTGTCAAATGTAATTATCAAAAATATATCTTGATTTATAGTCTACATTTAGTCAAAGTATTAAATTAGGATAGAAGTGTGTAGTTCATAATCATATATCACTGCGTTCTACCATTTGAAGGCGAATATCTACAGGAGCTCTGGAGAACTTCTTCAACAAAGGTGAGTGAAGACTGAACCACCTATTTCTCAAGTTTTCACCTTTCTACCTATGAGGCATTCTCGCATAAAAAAATTAGATAATACATGCATAACAGAAATTCTGAGTCAAGTTTATCTTGAATATCGTTCTCGAAATATGCTAAGCTTAAGAACATTTGTTCATACTTGATGAATTTGGGTAAGAACAATTTATTGTTTATGACCTAATTATGATTCAAGATTTAATCATTTGAAAATAGCCTGGAACAGTGATATGTGTCATTGATGTTATTCAAAAATATTTCATATTGAGTACTAGAGAGATATAAAACTATTGTCAATCTGGATACATGATAGTATGCATACCAGTTCACATACTGGGAGAACTGTTATAAGTCCAGTATCCATATCATAAAAAGTCTGTGGACTCATGAACCAGGAAGGTACATTTACCTAGTATGCAAACCGGAAAAGATCTGTTGGTTTCAAAACCGGAAAGGTTCCCATACCATAAAAGATCTGTGAGTTCCTGAACTTGTTTTTATATTAAGGTATACACATTCTCGATACACGTACTATGACAAAAAAATATTCACTAACGGGTATAATACACGTACTTACCTTGTCGAAAATATTGAGATGCATCATAATTATTTCTATGAGGCAGTCGACATTTGAATAACTCTCTAAGAACACATATAGACGTGATTGATCACATTTGTGACCCAAGAAAATTCTTAAAGTTTTATATGAAAATTGTTAAGTTTATTCTTCAATTGGCTAGTTTCAGCTAACTTTTATGAACCAAGCATTATACACGGTTCGGTTACGGTTCATCCTAACCAAAATGTATATTCTACTATTGTAAATAGTTTTGAGGCTAAATATTTACTCATGGTAATTAAAATTTCTCTGTATTGGCGTGGCCTGATTTTTTGAGATGAAAATTCAAATGGTTTTCTGTTGTAACTAGTTTCGTAGTTCAGTTTTGCCTGGGAAATGTTGACTGCAAAACAGCAAGAGACAAAGGAGAGGGTCCTGAAGTAATGCAAGCAGACATAATGAACAACCCCCTGATGGTCACTATATCATGTACAAGGTTTTATCATGTAGCACCAATTGTTATTAGCATGGCAATATCAGGAATTCGTGGTCATACTGGAATTGGTTACGAGATGACAACAAGATCATTTCCTACTGAAATGGATGCTTTGACCTTTCTCATAGTATTCACACAGGTGGTAAGGGCTTACATTGAAGCCATGGCGCAACCAAATATTGCAGTTTCAAGGGGTGCTTTTGCTCGTGCATTTCGTACAAGAGATTATGGAGATAATGGGCATGTTTACTTTTGGAAGTCAAATACTGGGAACTTAGGTATGTTGATGCTCGCTTCCTTGGAAAAGAAACACCACTGTAAGTGATCCACTTATTTCACAAAGCAACAATCAGTAGAATATTGATCCTAGTGTTGCAGCCTTTCAAGGCCTCAAATGGATTTTTATTGGCGTTATGGTTTTGGGTCTTATAGTGCATGCTTTACCAGTACTTAAAATGATTCATTTATCTCACATCCTCGAGGAAAATGATGTTTTGAAGAAGGGTGGAATGTCATGTACCAGGCTAGTAGAGGACGTGCCAATATCGAATGTTTGTCATTATTTAGTATTATTTACAGCTGGTAGCCTTTAGCCAAATAATGGCTACTTTATTAATTGTAAGAGATGGGTAGATTTAGCCATATGTGCTAGTAGTAGCCGTTAGACGTAGGGACGGAAGGCTTAGCTTTATAAGTTGTTGAATCTGTAATGAAACACTTATCTGAATGTTAATCAAATTAGAACTTTGTTCTTAGGTTGTATTCATTTGAATTCAGAGAGGCTTGATTCTCACGAATCAAGATAAACCAAATTTGGTATTGATGTGAGTTTTAGAAAAGTGATTTTCTGTTGTGCTGTGTTCTGCGTTGTTGTATTGTGCTGTGAAAATAAAGCGACAGATTGTTTGGTAAACTACAATTAAAAAGCGTTTTGAAATTAACAAACTGTAAATTTTGTTTTGTAAATTGATCTTTTAAAGTGCTGGCGATGTAGTTAATGACGAAAATAGACATGTTTTAAAATTTAGTTTTAAATACACCGTAATTATAATACATGATATTTTTAATTCTAATATATGTAATATTTATTTGATTTATTTATAATTATTGGTCTCATATAGTTTCGAGCAGTAGTTTGCTATCGACTTGGTATTCCTTTGTTTGTAAAGGATGGTTTGTGCTCTAGTTGCAATAGGGCTATCGATATTTTTGGTGACCACGCGCTCCATTTTGCTAAAGACGTCGGGCTCAAGTTTTTCCATGACCTTGTAGTGATGTAATTACGGATATTTTTTACAAAGCTGGTGTGCCTGCACGCAAAGAGGTTGCTTTGGGATTTTTGTCAGATGATAACAAGGACTTACGTCCAACTCATATCTTTGTTCTTAACTGGGAAGATGACCAAGATATATGTTTGGATGTCACAGGTGTCTCATCCTTCACTGGGGAGGGGGTTCGTGCTTTCATTCTAGGACAAGCCATTTCGAAAGAGATTTTACGTAAACGTACTAAATACTTGGATAATTTGTTTCGCACGGCTATGGTTTGGGTGTTTTAGCTTTCACTACTTTGGGGGAGCTTAGTGAGGATAATGTATGTTTTTTTAAGCTTTTGAAGAATTGTTTAGTTAGTAATGATGCTGATAGTGGTCTAGCGAGTTTTATTTTTCATAAATTGGGTGTTGTTATTCAAAAAGAAGTTGGTGTCCAACTTGTTGCTCAGTTACCAACTAAAGCTGTGTACGAATCCTTTTTTTTCAATGAAAAATTAAATTATTGTAATATAAAGAATTTTACGAATACGTATGGTTTGCTTCAAAAAAAAATTACTATTATTATTATTATTATTTATTATTTTAATAGGAAAAATGAAAATTAGAGAACATAATAGAAGTTAGAAATATGATGATAAGTATAAAACATTCAAGGATAAAATTTGTTATTATAATAAAATAACAAGGTAAAAATAAAGAATCAATTAAATCAAATTATGTGGATCCACAACTTCCGGTTTTCCAGCTTTTAAAAGCTAGTGTCGAGTAGCTTTTAAAAGCAGACTTAAAATGGAAGTGTTTTTCTCCAAAAGTACTTTGAAATTTTTTTACCAAACACAACTTTTTGTAAGAGTTTGTTACAAAATACTTTCGGTAAAAAAAAAAAGAAGGGAAAAACAATTCGAAACGGGATGTAATCCATATTAGACCTTAATTATAAGATAAACTTCGTATGCAAGTGACTCAGAAAGCAGACATCTGGAAACTTCTGAAACGGCAGAAGCGAACAAGGGCTTGATTAACGGGCTTTATGATCGACCCTTTTTAGACATTTACCCCTCTCGTATAAGTGAGCACATAAATGGGTTGGTCGAGATGCTAATTAGGTAGGTTTTCGAAGCCCCTCTTCCCTTCCAAAAAGAACAAAACTGCGCTGCCGGTAAAAGGGAAAAAAATCATTGTTTCCACCGAAAAAACAAAAGCAAGGCACTGATCGTACACTAGTAGTAGTATTTGTCGGGAGGGAGAAGCTAGCGTATCGTAGCGATTGAAGTGATAATTTTATTCAAACAACGCTTAGATCTTTGGGATCATCTTTCTGCCTGCAAATATGAGGTAGTTTAGTTAGTTTAGTGTCCTCTCCTTTTTAGTTACGGTTTACGTGTTTTTTTTTATTAATGTTTTTGGTCATGTATACACATAATTCATCATCCGCCACGTGTAGGAATTACACGTGGAAGACACACAGCCTTGAGACATCAAGATATGATGCCACGTCTAAACACCCAAGGGGCATTTATCATATACGTATGTTCATCATCAGGCTAATCCAGTGGTGAAAAATCAAGGGGCACTGAAAGAGCAAGCTACCGCGAAGCACCATAGAAGACCAAGAGTTTTACTTTACTTCATCCAGGGTAGGATGAGTCTCACCGACAAGGATGTGACATGGGCATCAGACAGCCGTCTGACACGTGCAGATCTCCCCAACCACCGCATTAAACACCCTAGGCATAGGACGCGTGTCGAAGATCCTATGGAGAAGAAAGAATCCCATCTTCTTTTCCATACAATGTCGTTGAGAGACGACGGATCAGAACGAAGATAGCGTCGGGTTCGGTACACAAACCAAGACGATAAGGACAGTTGTCTGAAAAAGAGGGCCCCACCGAGGAAGTCTATAAATACTCCTATCCACTAAGAGAGGAGGGGTCGACCAATTTCTAAAGTAAGAGTAAGAGATAAGATCAGGAGAGAGAGAGAGATAGTAAGAGTAAGTAGTAGATTTATCTTCTTCCTAGCTTCGTTATTCACTCCAAAGTCATTTGACTATCTATGTAATCCTCAAATGCATAGTGAAAAAACTACCCCCGTGGACGTAGGCCTTAGTGCTGAACCACGTAAATCATCGTCTCATTTATATTCCGCACTTTATCTTCTATCTTATTTATTATGCTTTGTTATATTTCATATCGTATATAAATCGGTTTTAATTTCTCCCTTGTGGCTAGACGAGGACGAGCCCGATGGCTCTGAGTCTAATAAACTCCGGACTTATATCGTTTTATATGTATTCTAAGAACCTCAGTGATTTTATATGTAATGCGAGTATTGTTTGTACACGAAGATACCATCGTTATTTCCGTGTTCACAATCTGGCGCTAGAAACGGGGACTTTGTCCCGGTAAAAGATTTATCTTTCCCTGTGATTTTATCCTATTTTGGGCTCTCAGCGTTGTTCCCTTCATAATAGTGTTTTGAGTAACTTACCATTGTTCTTCCTTTCGAAAACCCCTGTTTTGTCTGCGTTTTCTAATGCCGAAACGCCTCGGATTTATGTACATTTTTGCAAAAACCTTTCAAATCTACTATTTGTGTTGGAAAAATTTCTTAGATCTGCGTTCTTTCTAACAGAATTATAGGCCTTAGGGACCCGTTCAACACTTTCTTTCAAAACGGATCTCTGGGTACATACCTTTGTAATCAGTTATTTGAGTTTTTATCATCTTTAGAGTAGATCTGCGTTTATTTAAATAAGATCCACCTGCATTCACGACGTACTTTAAAAACCCATGAGTAGATCTATGTTTGCAATGATTAGATTTACAATTTGTTGAAAGAGTTTTCTCCAAAACCTCATTTTTCTTGACAATCTTGAAGTGTACGTTGAGATTTACGTCTTTTCTCATTAGATTAACTTTGCTAACCAAACCAATGTGGATTCTGTTTCTCGGACGACGTTTCGTTTTTGCAGAAAATCAAAGATGGAAAAAGCAAAAGATGTGGGAAAAGCCAAGGCATCGTCAAAAGAAACACCAAGGACGACTCCAGTGATGACACGTAGCAAACAAAAGGGCGAAAAGCTTAAAGCAACAAACCAGAAACAGAATGGAGCAGAAAGCACGATGCCATTGGATGCAGGCGCGATAGCAGCAGCAGCGTTGAAAGCAGCAGCAACCAAAGCAGCAGCGATAACCCGAGCCCATAAACAGCGGGAAGGGATTGCTGAATCAATAATACAACAACCCCTCTACGGGATGCCACTCACCAACGAGCTGAATCAACCGCTGCTAGCCAACTGACCCCTTCTGATAGCAGGCCAGCCAGCACAACAGTCGATAGAACTCGCAACTCCACTTGCTGACCCACCGGCTCCCCTAATGCAGACTGTTGATGAAGATCACACTGTAGCCGCCGGTGGACAGATGCAAGTGGGAACCCCGAACCAGGGATCGAACCATTCAATCCAGATGATGGCAGAACTCGAAGAGTTGAAGAAAAATCATAAGGTGCACGCCGACGTTGTGTCCCTACTAGCACAAGAGAACCAACAACTCAAGGATAGGATCGCTCAAAGCGCTCAATTAAGGGACTTGCACGACGAAGCTAATTCCAACGCACCGTCGCCTAACCAGGATCGAAGAATGGTAGTGTCCAATGCCAATAATCCTGAACCATGAAACCGAAGGGCTTCCAGAGGAAATCGATTATCCGACCCATACTACGTGCCCGACGACTCAGATTATTTCGATAGTGAAAACCGAAAATCAGGACGATCCACAATAAAAGACGATCACCAGCGTGCTATGGAGGACCTTCGTGCTGAGATGATGGCTGAAATCAAGCAGTTGAAAACTAGACAAGGGGGGGAAGACTATATGAAGTAATCATAGAAGCTAACACCACGCCGCTGACTCCACACTTGGCCAAAGCACTTATCCCTCAAAAGTGTCTCGTCCCAGCGTTCGAATGTTATGATAGTTCCAGCGATCCCGCAGATCATATACGGTACTACATTCGTATTTTAGCCCGATAGGATCAAGACGGGCAGTCCTCTGCAGATATTTTCCTTCAAGTCTAAAGGGATCAGCACTATCTTGGTTCGACAACCTACCTCCCAACTCCATTGATTCCTACAGCCAGCTCACTGAGAAATTCTTAGGAACTTACATGTACAACAAGGCTGTCAACACCGGAATGGACAAGCTCTTCTCATTGGCAACTGCTTACAAAGAGACAATCAAGGAATATACCGACAGATGGCACAGGAATCAAGCAATAGGGAACGTATACCCAGTGGTCAGCATCAACTATTACAAATGGAGATTGGATAGAATGAGCCCACTGTTCGTGGAGATTCACGGAAGTGTACCTACGACTGAATGAGACCTTCGAGTAATCATCGAAAAGCACGCCAGGTTAGAAGAAATCCATCGAGAGAATTCCAAAGCCCAAACTCAAACATATCATCTGATTAATTCAGTAGAGCAAGCCAGCGGATCAAATAGGGGCGGTTCAACTGAACGTCCTAACGAAGATAAGAGAGGACGAAGTGATCATCATCGGCGTGATGACCGAAAATTCGAAAATCAGGTCTACACGAAGCTGAACACCAACTACACTCGTATCCTAAGGGAGATCAAGGATCGGTAAAATCTGGAATGGCCTTGATCCAAAGGAAAGCATCCCCCAAGGTACGAAAAAATCAAGAGATTACTGTGAGTACCACTGTTTTAACGGGCATCAGACCGAAAAATGCAAGAATCTCAAGATAATGATCCAAAAGTTGATTGACGCTGATGACCTCAAGCAATACCTACAGAAGATCGAGACTGAAGAGAGGGCTAAGCGAAGCAAGCAAGTCCAACTACCCGAGCGTAACCGAACGCTCGATATCATCTCATGTTCTGAAGCTACTGGACCATCGCTAACCGCCCAGATAGGCAAAAGGTTAAGGAAGAAATTTGAAGATTACTGTCAGTTGTACAAGATCGATGGAGTAGAAGTGGACGAGCACGAACAATAGATGAATGCTCCGATGACTTTCGACGCTGAGGATGTCAAGGATGACATGGAGGATCACAACAACCCCTTGGTTCTCACATTACCCATCGCGGGGTGCAATATCAGGAAGGTCCTCATCGACGGAGGGAGATCGGTCAATGTACTGTTTTATGACACGTTCAAACGAATGGAGCTGAATGACGAGCAGATGATGTCTTCGTACTATAACATCTACGGATTCAATGGGGCCCCAATGAAGCCTTTAGGAGACATTGTGATGCAAGTGAACGCAGGACCGATGAAGGTTGATACACGATTCAGTGTAGTAGACGCTCCTTCTCCTTACAATGCCATCATCATCTGAAGATGGGTACACAATCTCAAAGGAGTAGCAGCAACGTATCACCAATACCTTAGATTCCCAACACCCGAAGGGGTAATGGAGATCAAAGGAGATCAGGTCACCTCCCGAGAATGCCAGGCTCTACAAAACCAACTCACTAATGAACAAGACGAACATCAGAAGTCCCGAAGAAACAAAAACAAAGAGGCCGCCAAGGAAAAAGCAATTGACCTTTATCTTGAAGAAATCTCAGGAAAAATCCTGACAAAGGAAAGCATCATTCTAAGACCGAAGCAGGTACCTCAGCAGCTAAGGGAGATGAAGAGCCTACCAAATAGCAATTAAAGAATGTCCCTCTCCTAGGAGAACCAAAGCCTACATTCACATCTTTAGAGCCCACGAAGGAGATCAATATAGGGACCGGAGAAAACCCGAAGATGATCAAGATATGAACCTTAATGGATGAAGAAAGAGAGATAGATCTAATCAAGTTACTCATTGAGTACACAGACATCTTTGCATGGAAATTAGGTGACATGCCAGGAATTTATCCAAAGATAATCCAGAACGAACTTCGTATAAAGCCAGGCACGACCCCCTTCAGGCAGAAAGTATGGAAGGTAGAACCGGAGTATCACCAAGCAATCGAGAAGGAGCTCCGCAAGCTGTTAGAAGCAGGATTCATCAAGGAAGTGAAATATACAATATGGATTTCGAACATGGTCATCGTACCAAAGAAGAATGGGGGAGTAAGGATATGCATCAACTTCACCAACCTCAATAAAGAGCGTCTGAAGGATAGTTACCCACTCCCAAGCGTTGATCAATTGGTAGAAGTTGTTGAAGGATACGAAGAATTGTCATTTATAGATGGTACTCCGGTTACAACCAAGTGGCCCTGGCAGAAGAATATCAACAGCACTCGAGGCCATGAGAAAGCACAACATGAAAGTGAATCCAGAGAAGTGTACATTCGGCGTCACATCAGGAAAGTTCCTCGGATATCTGGTAACGAAGAGGGGCATTGAAGTTGATCATGCTAAAATCCAGGACATTGTGGAAATGACGTCCCCAAAGAACCTGAAAGAAGTCCAAAAACTCAACGGATCCCTGGCAGCACTGGGGAGATTCATCGCCAGATCGTCGGACAAATGCAAACACTTCTTCAACATCCTCAAGAAAGGAAGTAAGTTCACATGGACCGCTGAATGCGAAGAAGCCTTCCAGAAGATAAAAGAGTACTTGGCCACGATCCTAATCCTACAGAAGCCCGATCCCGATGAGGTGTTGGCCCTGTACATAACAGCGACCGAAGATGCAGTCAGCGCAGTCCTGGTCAAAACCAATACGAAGGTTGAGCAACCAATCTACTACGTCGGAAAAACTCTCAACCCGGTGGAAAGAAAGTACACGAAGATTGAGCACCTCATACTAGCATTAGTATGGGTAACCCAAAAGCTGAGAACCTATTTCTTGACTCATCATGTTCGGGTCTCATGTAAAGCACCGTTGGAAGCTGTCCTCAAAAACGCTGGGAAGGTAGGAAGGATAGCAAAATGGAATACTCATCTTGATCAATTCAATATTATCCACGAGATCCAAACTGCCCAAAAGTCACAAGTCCTGGCGGATTTTTTTGGCGGACTTACCTATGGATAACGACGAAGAGGTGAAAGACTTAACAGAAGCTGAAGAGGACGGAAAAGATCCAGTTGATGTACTCGAGCCCTCAAGCCAAAAAAGATGGGAATTCTTCGTGGATGGATCAAGGAATAGAGAAGGTGCGGGTATTGGCATCGTGATCACTACCCCAACCGGAGATAGGATCGTGCACGCATTAAGATTAGAATTCAAGGGGCATACAAACAACATCGTAGAATACGAAGCCGTAGTACATGCCTTTCGTTTAATAATAGAAATGGGAATAACCGATGTAGCCTAACAAGTGATTCACAACTGGTCATTCAGAAAATCGAATTGGAATATAATGTTTATGACGAGATCCTCTCAACATATATGGCTTTGGTCCAAACCTTAGCATCACAGATACCAAGCATCAAGTTCCGACATCTATATAGAAAGGATCTCAGGCATGCCGACGCCTTGGAATACATATCATCCATGTTAAAAGACGAAACCGTTAAAGCTATAAAAGTGACAAGAGTATACGAATCTTCGATCACCCCACATCAGTCCTTCGCTACAAATCGTGAAGACGATTGGAAGAAGACATTGCTGACGATGACGTAGGGGAGGATATTGCCGAAGACTTCGTCGAAGATGATATCTTGACAAGGGCGAACGAAGATGAGGACTTTAGCAACGAGGAGGACTGGATAACCGAGGTTCACCTTTACCTTAGAGAAGGTACGCTGCCCACAGAATTGAAGCAGGCCAGAAAGATACAATCAAAGGCAGGGAGATATGATCTTTGTGACGGAGTCTTATACAAGAAATCTTTCCTCGGACCGCTACTACGCTGCCTATCAAGAGAGGAAGAACATCTGTTTTGAAAGACATACATTACGGGGACGCAGGTAACCATAATGGAATGAGATCACTGGCGGATAAAGCAAAAATGCAGGGATATTATTGGACACAAATGATACGAGATGCCGCAAGGATGTCACGGAGATGTGAGGAGTGCCATTGGTTTGCTAAAAGGATCCATGCTCCTGCGACGAAGTTGAATTCAGTAGATAGTCTGTGGCTTTTCTCAAAATGGGGCGTAGACATCGTTGGACCCCTGATCGAAGGGTCAGGGAAAAGACGATTCTTGATCGTATCCACAGACTACTTCATCAAGTGGGTGGAGGACAAAGCTCTAGCTAGAATCCGGGAGGTGAATGTATTCACATTCATCTTTCAAAATATCATTTGCAGGTTCGGCATCCCCGAAGAAATTGTCTCTGACAACGACAAACAACTACAAGGGAAAAACATAGACATTCTCTTTGATACCTTCAAGATCCGAAAGAACAAATCGACCCATATCTACCCACAGAGCAACGGTCAGGCTGAAGCCACAAACAAGACTCTTGCTCTCATCCTCACGAAGTCGCTGGATGAACACAAGGGCTGATGGTGTGAACAGTTACACAATGTGCTATGGGCATATCGAACCACACGCAGGTCTGCTACTGGTGAATCCCCTTTCCTTCTCACTTATGGGGCCGAAGCAGTCATTCCAATGGAGATTATCATGCCAACCACCAAGGCCGAATCATGAGAGAAAAACCTCACAACGGATATGATGCTGGAAAGACTCGATGACCTGGAAGAGAGAAGGGAAACAACGCTACAAAGGATGAAAAACTACCAAAGAAGATTAGCAAGAGAATACAATAAGAAGGTTAAGATCAGAAATTTTGTAGAAGGACAATATGTACTGAGAACTATACCCCAATACCAACGAGAGAAAAAGTGGGGCAAGTTGGAACCAACATGGGGGAGGGACATTTATAATACATGATATCGCAGGAAATTGATCTTATTACCTGCGTAACCTAAAGGGATAATTCCTCAGACATCCATGGAATGCGAAATATCTCAAGCCATACTATCCATAAAGCAACGCAGTCCTGCATCTGCGTGAAGAATACCAGAAGAAGAAGACAGCGTATCCGCTCGACATGTTTCTATCTCTGGACGAGGAATAACGGACCTCAACTTATCAATCAAACAAGATTTTTGCAAAATGAATACTGGGGAAAGTAACCATATACAATCTCTCGGGACTCCCCTATCAACGTCTATAAGTGTAGGACCATGGGGAAGGCTTCCAGTAGAAAGAGATACCCATCCAATCAACAAGGCAGCGGTTCAGCGGAATGGATGCATGTAGATATTTCAATAACGCATTACATATCCGGGAATTCTGCATCAACCCACATCGTTCGGCAATCTTCTGGACAATGGTTAGCCAGCGGAGTGACAGGTCCAAAGTCGATAACGAAGGTGCTTATCTTCCTTATTGCCATCAAACACTTTTTATTACTTTACTTAATTCATTTTTCAATAATTAGATTTACTTGCTATCTAAGAGATAAATGAACTAACAATGCAGATAAATTAGAGTTGTACATATCCAAACAAACGATGATCCATTCCTTAAAATTTGATTACAAGCTGGGGGAATTAAACAACAAATACGTAAAATACACAAAAATGGCCCGAAGCCAAGTAATCAACAAAGATCAACTCTCGATAACGAACATAGAAGCCTACTTCCCCTTGGAAGACTCGATGTGATCAGCTGGGGTCTTCCTCAGAGACGAAGGGACACTTCCTCCCGAAGAGGGATCGGAGGTGTAGATTAGGGGCTCAGGCATAGGACGACGAGGCTAATTCTTAACGATGCTATGATCCTTCTGGAGGCTCTGCTCGATCCTGGTCAAGTTCTTGTTCACTTCTTCGGCAAATTGGAAACGAGCCTTATGTGCAATGACGGTGGACTTAAGATCAGACTACGATAATGAAGACTTCGGTCGGGCTACTTATTTGGATTCCTCCTTCGCCGCTGCATCCCGAGATCCTTCCAACCCTTCATAATACTTAGCCTGACCTTGCTGGTGCACTAAGGAAGATTGAGCCTCTTTAAGCTTTTCATTTGCAAGGTTAAGTTGTCCCTCGAGCTCTGAAAAAGAAGATGCAAGAAAGTTAGAGAATTAGAATTACGAAACCGCTCACGACCAAATAAATGTATACCTTCGAAACTAGCCGAAGCTATCTCATATTCATTAACTACAGCGTCCCGGGCTTCGTCGAGGAAATCATACTCGTCTGAAATTTTCTTATAATCCAGTCGAAGATTTGTAAGGGCAAGCTGACACTCATCCAACTCTACCTGCTTCATGGAGTCTAAGTGATGAAGGCGATTGACTTCGTTACTCATTTCTTCTATGCCTTTAGTAAGCCTGTACATATTAACTTCAAGATCCTTCTCAGATTCAACCAAACGAGCAACACCAGCCCGAGAAGCACTTAAAGCGTTACTAAGGGCATGGGCCTCAGCTCTGGCATCGTCCCTCTCCCGAACAAGCCGTTGTATACAATCCTTAACTTCAGGGTCATGAGATGAACGAGCTTGACGCAGCTCTTCTTCCAAGTTAATTACCTTGGTCTCTAAACGATAAATATCCTCACGAGCCTCACGTATATTCTCACGAGTCCACAGTAGAGCATCGTTGAACTGGCGACGATCGGCATTATACTTATTCTGCATATCAACCATTTGGTTCCGCCTCTCTCGCCACTCAGCCACATGGACATTATTCTCATCGGCCCGGGCGTTCATTTTTCATCCTCGTCCTTAATTTTCTCCACCAACTCTCTGATCCTAGAAGCTTGTCGATTCCTTTCACCTCGAAGCCATGCTAACTCTCTGAAATCACCCGTTGAAGATAGGGCGGGGAGACTCAGACATCACACTAAGAAGACGAAAGGGAGAGACGAAGAAGAAAGTAAGAAAAGAAAACAAACCTTTGAAAGACGAAGCATCGCTACGAGCCTTATCCAACTCACTACGAACGAGGGCGAGTTCAAGACGAAGTTTCTTCTAGGATGCACCAAGCTTCTCTTTCCCTTTCAGACGATTTTTCAACTCCAATATCTCCTTATCCTTAGCAGCAATAAGTGCCTCAGAGGAATTCAACTCCTCTTCTCTATGACGAAGCTTTGCCTCCAGTTTAATAGCCTTCGCTTTGAAGAACTGATATAGAGTGTTGTTGCAGTGCTCGCTCCTCACCAACTACGTTAATAATAAAGGTAATCAATAAAAGAACATCACGACACTTTACCTAAGGGAATATGCGAAGACTTACCTCAAGAATAGGTTGATGAGGAAATTCATACTGATACCCATCAGCGATGGCCATCGTATCGGCAATAGAAGAAGGAGGGTCGACCAACAGGCTGGTCGAAGTAGCACCCAGATCCTTCTCCCAGACTTTGACAACATCTTCATACGACGATAGCTGCATTCTTTGACGAGTAAAGGCATCAGAACTCTTCTCGCCAGGCACCACATGAGCAGGGTTGGGCACACACAACAGACCTTTCTTCATTAACCAGTTGAAGGTTGCATCATCTTCATCGTGCATCACAACCTTCTCAAAGCTATCAGAAGAGGTGCCAGCGGTGGGGCCTTCACCTGCAGCGGCCCCTCCACCAGCAGTGGCACCTTCACCTGCAGCGGTCTCCTTACTAGCAGCGGTCTCCTCACCAGCACTGGAATTCTTCTTGGCCTCGACTTCCTTGGTAGCAAGAGCCTCGGCATCCTCACCATCAGAACTATCTTTTTTCTCAGCTACTTTTTCACCTTCAGCCCCTGCAAGAACATCCCATTCGTCGTTTGGTGAAAGAATAGAAAAATCTGAAGCCAACCCTAAAGCAACATCAATGTCAATCGGGCCCTCAGCGGAATAAATCCTACCAAAGTAGAACTCTTGTTTGGGGTTCGTGGCGTGAAGATCAGCATCCTCGTTTCCTTGAACATTCATAGACTCAGTAGGAGGATCGTTCACTTGGGCGTTAGAGACGATGTTTTCGTCGCCCTCCTTAACACCAACATTCCCACCACCTTCGTGACCGGAAGGAGAAGTGTCAGTACGTTTCTCATCACCGGTAACATCCTCTTCGGAATTTTCTTCATCTTTCACCGGACTGTTCACCTCCGGGATTTCTGTCTCTTCTTCACCAACGGTAGAGGACTGAACATGACCGATCCTCTTATTCTTCGTAGCCTGAAACAAACACTTGATCAACTTCTGATTCCAGGGGAAACATACAACAACACACTTTTATACGTAATGGAATCATACCTTGACAGTGGCAGTACCCATCGAAGGAAGAACCGCGTCGGAACTCTCCTCCTCATCAGCATCATCAGCGGCATACTCAAAGTTCATGCCAGCGAAATTTAGTTCCCAAGGACAGAAGTCACCATAGCGGGATGGGGCACTTTCACGAGGCTGACTACCGGCAAAAGGACGTCGCCCATTTGAACCAGGCACCCAACAATAGGCCCAAGGACCGATAACTTCAATAACGGTGGCATGCCACTCATAATCATGGTCACGTTTGAGTCTCTCACCTTTGGGGAAAAGCTTTTGAGAAGGAGTTCCTTCGGTACCATGGACATAACGAAGCTTAGAATCACTTACTTCACTAATAAGACGAACTTCACCTTGAGAAGAAGCAATCGTACGAAGACCTACACTCCATGGCTTACAATTTCTATCATTGACATAATCTTCGAACGAAGTGTTGAAATTCTCAGGGGTGTACCAGTCTTTCTCAGCAGGGTTGGGAACGTAGTACGCCATCATCGTCTCGCCTTTAATCCGAAGGTAACACTCTTTCATCGTTCGAAGATAATTTCCACTTAGCTGCACCACTGATCGACAGTGCTAAAAAGTGCATATTTTTATATATTTTTCTTGGCATTTAACTCATCTTTTGTGCATTAATTCTACATTTTATCCCATATTCTGTATTTTCATTGTTTTCAAGAATAAATATTTTTATTAATTAATTTTGTATTTTTAGGTACCAAATAAAGACTAGATGAGTTGCGGAGCCAAAAGAGCAAAGACACGGGAGAAAGCCGGTGGAATCTCTAGCGGAAAAGAAGTGAAGAATGTGTTATGGAAGACTCAAGGATAAAAATGGGCTTAAAAAGGAAGAAATTGTTCTTAAAGAAGAAGTGGGCTCAAGATTACCTAAGCCCAAATCCAATTCCTAAGCCCAAATCCATATCCTAAACCCAAAATTCAATACCCAAACCCGTTTTCCTTCTTAACCGTAAGATTGGATCCATTCCATCATCCAACGGTCGCTGCATCATCATGCATCTGATTTCGATGCACCTTACCAACACTACAGCACCTAACTCCATCTTGAGCCGTTAGTTTCGTTTTATTTTTGCATCCAACGGTCGCTCATAATCTGTCTCCATCTCGCCGTTAGATCCGTTTCAGAAGTTATCATCCCACGGATTCCCTTCGCGAAACATCAAGATTTGATGAGCCCGCTCAACACCCAAACAACCAAATACCTATACCCGCAAAACAAACACACCCTTCTTCCCAAAACCATCGACTCCATCTTCTCCATTCCTCTACAGCGACCATCACCTCCACCATGTCCGCTCAACCACCTCCATCACTGTACCCCATCAATCAGTCACCCCCTCCATCACTAAAGGACACCACCATGATACTCTCTAGCTCCTTCTCTCTCAACCCTTTTATCTGTTCAAAAACAGTGAACCTAGAAACTAGGTTTGAGAGAAACAGAGTTAGTGAAATCAAACCACCAATTACGGAAGAGGAGAAGCAATAGAAGAATGGGTCGAGACCATTGATTGATTTCAGAGATTAGGTAAGGATTTTTTGTAAAACCCTAATTTCACTGATTTGGGGATTTTAGATTTTTTTTTGCTGTAACTATAAAAGGGTGTTAGGGGTTGTAAAATTGGGCATCTCTGGACTAGCCAGTAGAGAATTGAAAAAAATTTATTTTGATGCAATTCCAATTTCAGTTCTTCTTATGCAGTTAACAGTGAATGTGTGCATGTTGTTTTCAATTATCTCGAATGTTGAATGTTGCTTGAATTATCATACTCAATGAATGTTATTGCTAGTTACATGTTTAGCATGAGCTAAACTGCATTAGGCTGAGGCTCAGATGAAGCCTAGTGCATTGTCAATGGTGAATTGCTAGGATAGTTATCCTGATGTTGTTTGATTGAGCAATGGGAAGAGATTGATGCTCATAGTGCCTGTGATTGATTGTTCTGTCAAAAGACAGTCAATGCTAGGGCAAACTAGTGAGCAAATTAGTTTTCCTCCCATTCTAGATGTATGCATAGGATTTTCAACTCAACCTAGGATCACATTGCTTGGCTAGGACACAAAGGTGGATTCTAAGCCCTTAGCTTAGCCACAATCCCTTTTACAGTCACTTAAATTCAGTTTTGTTTTTCTCTCTGTTCAGTTTATCTCCTACATGTTTTGCTTGTTTAATTTCTTGCAATTTGTAGCTGTTGTGCACTGAAATCAGTGCACAAACTCCCCCTGCCCTTGACTACAGCCTTGGTTCCTTGCTGTTTTTATTACATGTCATTTGCTTTGCTTTGTAACTGTTTCCCATCTTTCCCATCTGCCATATTGCTTGCATCCTTCATTGACAGCTTAGGTTAAGTTTTTAAGCACTCCTACTCCCTGTGGACTGATCCCTCTCTTACCTCTATACTAAAACTTGGCCTTGTATACTTGCAAGTCTTTTGTGTGTCGTTCCCAAGCACACCAAGTTTTTGGCGCCGCTGCCGGGGAGTGGTGCTTGCTGCTGCTGATTTCCTTTGCTGTCCTGACCTGCAATCATTGCACTGAGTTGTCTGAGCTTCATCACTATCATTGCAGGTGCCACTGAGTTGCTGCAGAGCTGTGTTGCTGGCCACCTGAGCTGCTGCTGGCTGCTGGAACCTTGGTGCTGCTGTTGCTGTTGCTGGAGCTGTGAACCAAGCCTGCTGCTGCCAAGCCAAGCCTGCTGCTTCATCTGCGAACTGGGCTTCTGGGCTGCTGCATCTCAACAAGTTGCTGGGCTCGTCCAACTGAGGTGGGCTTGTGCCACCATTACTGCTGGGCTTCACCACTTCAACTGAGCTGGGTTTCGTTGTGTTGTTGCTGCTGCTGGGCTCTGTTCCACCTGTTGTTGCTGGGCTTGAGCGTGAGCTGCTTAGGACGATCCTAAAGCCCAACTGGGCTGTGCAACTAAAAGGGGACCAAAAGCCTATTTTTGGGCTTCCCTCCAAAAATCAAGTAAGCCTAACCCATGAGTTAACCCACTTGGGCCTCATTTAAATTCAAATTCGGGCTTGTAATAATTAATTTAATTATTTATTTGGGATTGTAATAATTTTTATTTTCCTTTATTTTCTTTTTTTTTTTTTGGGACTGTAATTATTTTTTGTCTTTATTTTTTTTTTTTTTTTTTTTTATTTTTCTTTTTCTTTTTTTTCTTTTATGGGCTTGTCTTAATTATTATTATTGTTTTTATTTTCTTTTATGGTTGTGCTAATTTATGCTAGGTTTAGTTCAAAATTTTTTCCAAAGCCCAATTTTAAACCAAAAAAAAATCCCTTATTAAACCAAAACCCACTCAAAACCAAATCATCAAAACCCATTTAACCAAAATATTGGCCTTGTGGCCAAATTGTTTCCGATTGCTCTGTCTGACCAACATGTTAGTTAGGTACCTACTAGGACATGATTGTGACCTACAGAGACCAAACAAACAGACTTGTTAGAATTAACAGAAGAACCTATCGAAATTCTAAGTTCTGAGGGAGACAGTCCAGATCAACCGAAACAATGGGAGAACCCCGTACCCTCAAGGATTATATGTACCCAACTAGAGCCAGTCAACCTTCTTGTATTGTGCTACCCGAGGAATGGCCATTATGAGCTGAAATCAGCACAATACAGATGCTTCCTATTTTTAGAGGTGTTGAGAATGAAAACCCGTACCACCACGTGAGAGAATTCGAGGAAATTTGTGGAACTCTGCGTTTCACTCAAATGTCCGACGAAACCCTAAAGTTAAGGCTCTTTCCTTTCTCCCTGAAAGATAAGGCAAAGGCCTGGCTTTATGCTTTACAGCCTCAATCCATCATGACATGGGATGACCTCATAAAGGAGTTTTTCAAAAAGTTTTTCCCGAATCACAAGACTGCGACAATTCGTCAAAGTCTGAATAGCTTTGTGCAATTAGAGGGTGAGACCTTAGCTAGATACTTGGAGAGATTCAATGAATTATTGCTCCAATGTCCCCATCATGGTTTTGAAAAATGGAGACTTGTGCAAATTTTGTATGAAGGTCTAGATGTGTCCACCCGAACAACGGTTGAGTCGATGTGTAATGGTCTATTCGTAGACAAAACTGCTGATGCGTCTTGGGACTTCTTGATTGAAGTAGCTGAAAAGACGCAACAGTGGGAATCCATCCGTGAACCCAGAAAGACTACATCCGAAGCGAAGGCTTTTAGGATTGAAGCAGATTTCGAGGGAAGAGCAAACATGGCATCAATAGTTAGGAGATTAGAAGAGTTAGAACTACATAAAAATTCAAAACCTTCCACCACTACTCTCCGAGAACATGTCGCTTCGTCTGTATGTGCCGCTTGTAACGATCCCAACCATCAATTCCAAAATTGTCCCGATTTGCTTGCAGTCCAGGAATCTAGGCTTGAACAGGCACATGCCATGTTTCAAAAACAAGAGCATAACCCTATTCACAGACCTACAATCCAGGATGGAGAAACCACCCTAACTTTTCATGGTCAAAAGGACCCACTCAGGGAGGACCATCTCAACCCAATCAGAGCTATCAAAACAATCAGGGATATCAGAACAATCAAGGTTATCAACACCCGAGAAACCCTCAACAACAATCAAACTCTCAACAACAATCATATCCTCAACACAATACCGACAAGAGATTATCCACCCTAGAGGAAATGTTCCAGAGTCTGGTGCAAAGTCAGAAAAGTCTTGATCAAAAGATGGGTCAAATCTGTGATTCCATAGTGAGAAGAAAAGGGTAAACTTCCGAGCCAACCCCAACAAAATCCAAAGAGTATTTCAAACAGGCACTCATCCTGCAAGGAAACCTCTCCCGATCAAGTCCATGCCATTACCACCCTCCGAAGTGGTAAAGTCATCGAGAACAACGTGGGCGAACCTAATGAATCTGATACAAATTCCACGCTGTCTCCACAACCCCAGAAAACCAAAGAATCTGAGCAAGTTGGAAAGCCTGACAATTCTACTGCTGTGAATGTCCCTTTGCCAACTCATTCTCCTGTTGCCCCATTTCCTCAAAGATTGATCTATCAACAGAAAAGTACCCATTACAATGAGATGTTAGATCTGTTCAAGAGAGTCAACATCAACATTCCTTTTCTTGAAGCAATCAAGCAAATCCCTGCTTATGCCAAATTCCTCAAAGACTTGTGTACTCAAAAGCGCAAGCTCAATGTGCACAAACGTGCTTTCTTAGCTGAGCAGGTGAGTTCCATCATTCTGAACAAAACTCCACCCAAGTTTAGGGATCCAGGATGTCCAACAATTTCTTGCACTATAGGAGAACACACGGTCAATAAAGCGTTATTAGACCTAGGTGCAAGTGTTAACCTACTGCCATATTCTGTTTATGAGCAGTTAGGTCTTGGGGAGTTGAAGCCAACATCTATCACTCTACAACTGGCAGACCGATCTGTCAAGATTCCTCGTGGAGTGGTCGAAGACGTTTTGATCAAGGTTGACAAATTCTATTTTCCCGTAGACTTCATTGTCTTAGACACTCAACCTGTACAAAACCCAGACTGTCACATTCCTGTCATCTTAGGACGTCCTTTCTTGGCTACGTCCAACGCATCATTAATTGTCGTAATGGAGTGTTGAAACTGTCTTTTGGCAACATGACGGTAGAATTGAATGTGTTCGATATTAGTCAACAACCTGTGAATCTTGATGATGATGTGCATGAAGTTAATATGATTGAAGGATTAATACAAGATTCGTTGACTAACATTCTATCCGTCGACCCCTTTCAAGCATGTATGGAGAACTTTAACTCAGATTCCTATGATGATGCATACTGTAGTGACGTCCTATCTCTGCTCGAATCTGTACCTCAAATGGACGTCACTGAAAGGAAATATGAAGTGGAACCACCCTTACTCTCTGATTCCAAGCTTTCCATCCATTGTTGAGCCACCCAAGCTTGAATTGAAAACATTGCCTAGTACGTTGAAGTACGCATTCCTAGGTTCTTCTGATACTTTACCTGTCATTATTTCATCATGTTTAGACACGGAACAGGAAAGTAAGCTTTTAGAAGTACTTAAGGAACACAAAGAGGCCTTAGGATGGACCATCTCAGATCTCAAAGGAATTAGTCCCACCATTTGCATGCACCACATTAACCTTGAAGAGAATGCCAAACCATCGAGGGAAATGCAAAGGAGACTTAATCCTAACATGAGAGATGTAGTCAAAGGAAGATCCTGAAACTACTTGATGCGGGTATCATATACCCAATTCCTGATAGCAAATGGGTTAGTCCCATTCAAGTTGTGCCTAAGAAGTCAGGCATTACTGTAGTTCAGAACGACAAGAATGAATTAGTCCCTACTCGTACAACCACAGGATGGCGAGTATGCATCGACTACAGGAAGTTGAACACAGTAACAAGGAAGGATCACTTCCCGCTCCCTTTCATTGACCAAATGCTAGAACGTGTGTCTGGACACAGTCACTACTGTTTTCTAGATGGCTTTTCCGGTTATAACCAAATTCACATTGCTCCGGAAGATCAGGAAAAAACTACATTCACGTGTCCATTTGGGACGTTTGCTTATAGACGTATGCCCTTCGGGTTGTGTAATGCACCTGCTACTTTTCACGCGCGTTGCATGATGAGCATTTTTTCTGACATGATAGATAGTTTTCTCGAGATCTTTATGGATGATTTCTCTGTTTTTGGTTCCTCGTTTGACGAATGTTTGAAGCATCTTGCCCTCGTGATATCCAGATGTAAAGAAAAGAACCTTGTTCTAAATTGGGAAAAATGCCATTTTATGGTGAATTCAGGAATAGTTCTAGGACACATCATCTCAGAAAAAGGAATTGAAGTGGATAAAGCTAAAGTTGACCTCATTCAACATCTACCACAACCTCGCTCTGTGAAGGAGATCAGATCATTTCTAGGTCATGCTGGTTTTTACCGGCGATTCATCAAAGATTTCAGCAAAATCTCCAGACCTCTGTGCAGTCTTCTCTCCAAAGATGTTGCCTTCAATTTCGATGCTGCTTGTGTGAAGGCATGGGAGGAATTAAAAACCCTTCTCACCACCGCTCCTATAGTCCGACCACCCGATTGGAAGCTTCCGTTCGAACTTATGTGTGATGCCTCTGATTATGCTGTTGGTGCTGTTTTAGGACAGCGAGTTGATAGACTACCATATGTGATATACTATGCTAGCAAAACCCTTAATGATGCCCAACTCAATTATTCAACTACCGAGAAGGAATTGCTTGCCGTCGTTTTCGCATTAGACAAGTTTAGATCTTATCTGATAGGGTCTAAGATCATCATATACACAGACCATGCGGCTTTGAAGTATCTTCTTTCCAAGAAGGATGCTAAAGCTCGCCTTATTCGATGGATACTATTATTACAGGAATTCGATCTCGAAATCCGTGATAAGAAAGGTTGTGAGAATGTGGTTGCTGATCATTTGTCTAGATTAACTTTAGAGTCTATTGATGAATTGAGCTGATTAGAGAATCATTCCCAGATGAACAGCTGATGTCTATCTCAGACCTTCCTTGGTTTGCTGATATTGTTAACTACCTCGCTACAGGTAGGATGCCCTCACGTTGGTCGAGACAAGACCGCTCTAAATTCCTGGCTGAAGTTAAACATTTCCTTTGGGATGACCCATATTTGTTTAAGTACTGCCCAGACCAAATCATTAGGATGTGTCCCCAACACCGAACAGAAAGATGTGATATCTTTCTGTCATGACCAAGCATGTGGAGGCCATTTCAGTGCCAAGAAAACCGCTGCAAAGATCTTGCAGTGTGGGTTCTATTGGCCATCGTTGTTCAAGGATGCCATGATTATGTGTTGCTGTGAACGTTCAAAGCTGGAAGCATTTCAGGAGAAACATGATGCCATTGAACCTATTGATTGTTGAGATTTTTGATGTTTGGGGGATCGACTTCATGGGTCCATTTCCCATGTCTGACAGCAAGTTGTACATCTAGTCGCGTTGATACGTCTCCAAGTGGGTAGAAGCCATCGCAACCAGAACAAATGACCACAAGGTGGTACTTTCCTTTTAAAGGAAAACATATTTTCACGTTTTGGTACCCCGAGAGCTATCATCAGTGACGGTGGTTCACATTTCTGCAATAGGCACTTCGAGTTTTTAGTACGCAAGTATGGAATAACTCACAAGGTTGCTACTCCGTACCACCCTCAGACCAGTGGACAAGTGGAAGTGTCTAATAGGGAAATCAAGCACATTCTAGAAAAGACGGTTAACCCGTCTAGGAAAGATTGGTCAATAAGATTGAATGATGCTTTGTGGGCCTATAGAACAGCGTATAAGACACCAATTGGCATGTCCCCCTATCGTTAGTGTATGGAAAGCCGTGCCATCTTCCTGTGGAGTTAGAACATCGAGCTTATTGGGCAATCAAGCAACTGAACTTTTCTCTGGACGAAGCTGGAATTCAACGGAAACTTCAACTCAACGAGTTGGAAGAATTGAGAAATGAGGCTTATGACAGTGCCAGGTTATATAAGCAGAAGATGAATATATTTCATGACAAGCGTATTCTACGCAAATCCTTCACTCCTGGTCAGAAAGTCTTGCTGTATGACTCCCGGTTACATCTTTTTCTAGGAAAACTGCGTTCCAGATGGAAGGGACCGTACCTAGTACGCACAGTTTTCCCTCATGGAGCTGTAGAGCTTGAAGATGTCTCCAACAAGAACATTTTCAAAGTCAACGGTCAGAGATTAAAACCATTCCTTGAACCATTCCCACCCGACACTGAAACAACCAACCTGGAGAACCCAGTCTATGTGGACTAAGCTGGTCCACCCTTGTGCATAAGTAGCTGCGTTTTCTTCCCCATTGAAAACCAAAAAGCCTTTTTCCCTAAAAAACCAAAAAGTTTTCACTCCCGACAAAACCAAATTTTTCCCAAAAAGTCCAATCCCATTAAAAACCAAAATTTTCTTGTAGATAATGTGTTAGTTAAATTTCCTTTTGTATATATTTTGTGCTCATCCATTGTGACTCCGAATATGTTGGAGTTTTGCCTTGGATAACGGAGTTTTAATTCTGCTGTCGCCGAAATCGGGTATTCTCTCTCCTTTTACTCTACTCAGCATGTCCCTTTCCATATGTTGCATTTTAATTCTTTCCATATTTTTAAACATTGAGGACAATGTTTAGTTTAGGTTTGGGGGTATAGAGTAGATACCACGATAATATGCCATAATTGAAAACAAAACTCCATCTTTTTGAAAAAATTGAAAAATTCCAAAAAAATTGAAAAATTGAATTAAAAAAAAAAACATAAAAATGGAGCTCATTTACCTTGAAATGTTGACTCTTGTGCAAATATGTAATTATTAGGAGTCTTAGTCTAGATATTTAGGCACCCTGATTCTAGCACAATTCACATAGTGATAAGAAACTTGCACGCGCACGATCTACCAATACATGTATAGCCTCGATCTTCAAGGTGTTCTATCGGAAGTTTTAGTTGCCAATCACTTTAGAATACTGAACGAAACTTGACTAGCTTGTTCTTTGGTTGGTTGGGATAGAAGGTGGAGGTTACATTAAGAAAAACAACCATCGAATTTAACTGGGTGCATCAAAAAGGGCTACCTCTTGCAAAGTGTCATGTAATTTTTTGTTTCTTTTTGCTCATGTATCAAAAGTGTTTCCTTAAAAAAAAAAAAAAAATGAGAAAAATGAAAAAATCAATAAGTATTTATCAATTCCATCCTCTCCTGTTCCAAAAATAAAAGAGAGTAGTCAATGTAAATAAGAGTCATGTAAAGAGTCATCTTTTGTTTTATTGTAATAAGCAAGGAAGGGTGTATGCCATTGATGTACAACGCGAGTAATTGTGAAATACCTCCAACTCATTCACAATTCTCGTAAAGTCCGGACAGCTAGCTAGATTTCGACCTTGGTTCTTAGCCTGAGAAACTATCTCTTGGTGATTAGTAGTCATAACATCCGATCTTTCTTTACACATGTGTAGATACACTTTACACTCTTATCACATGTCTTTATTTGTTATCAGTGCTAGGATTGTGCCTTTGATAGCTAGATTGACATCTCCATTTTGCTGTGAGCTTAAACTGTCTTGCACATGTCATATTTGATGGAATCTGAGCTTATATTTTGACCTAGAACTTTGTAGGTACGTTCTAAGCAAACCTTCACGAGACTTCACTCGTCCACTAGGGACACTTAGTGGTTTAAAAGGCTTAGTGCATATGCTAAATGCATTCGAGAGACCAGCGACAGTGGTATAGGTAGGATTTCCTTAGTTTTGTTTTACTTGAGGACAAGTAAAATTCAGGTTTGGGGGTATTTGATGAGTGCTAAAAAGTGCATATTTCTATATATTTTTCTTGGCATTTAACTCATCTTTTGTGCATTAATTCTACATTTTATCCCATATTCTGTATTTTCATTGTTTTCAAGAATAAATATTTTTATTAATTAATTTTGTATTTTTAGGTACCAAATAAAGACTAGATGAGTTGCGGAGCCAAAAGAGCAAAGACACGGGAGAAAGCCGGTGGAATCTCTAGCGGAAAAGAAGTGAAGAATGTGTTATGGAAGACTCAAGGATAAAAATGGGCTTAAAAAAGAAGAAATTGTTCTTAAAGAAGAAGTGGGCTCAAGATTACCTAAGCCCAAATCCAATTCCTAAGCCCAAATCCATATCCTAAACCCAAAATTCAATACCCAAACCCGTTTTCCTTCTTAACCGTAAGATTGGATCCATTCCATCATCCAACGGTCGCTGCGTCATCATGCATCAGATTTCGATGCACCTTACCAACACTACAGCACCTAACTCCATCTTGAGCCGTTAGTTTCGTTGTATTTTTGCATCCAACGGTCGCTCATAATCTGTCTCCATCTCGCCGTTAGATCCGTTTCAGAAGTTATCATCCCACGGATTCCCTTCGCGAAACATCAAGATTTGATGAGCGCGCTCAACACCCAAACAACCAAATACCTATACCCGCAAAACAAACACACCCTTCTTCCCAAAACCATCGACTCCATCTTCTCCATTCCTCTACAGCGACCATCACCTCCACCATGTCCGCTCAACCACCTCTGTCACTGTACCCCATCAATCAGCCACCCCCTCCATCACTAAAGGACACCACCATGATACTCTCTAGCTCCTTCTCTCTCAACCCTTTTATCTGTTCAAAAACAGTGAACCTAGAAACTAGGTTTGAGAGAAACAGAGTTAGTGAAATCAAACCACCAATTACGGAAGAGGAGAAGCAATAGAAGAATGGGTCGAGACCATTGATTGATTTCAGAGATTAGGTAAGGATTTTTTGTAAAACCCTAATTTCACTGATTTGGGGATTTTAGTTTTTTTTTGGCTGTAACTATAAAAGGGTGTTAGGGGTTGTAAAATTGGGCATCTCTGGACTAGCCAGTAGAGAATTGAAAAAATTTATTTTGATGCAATTCCAATTTCAGTTCTTCTTATGCAGTTAACAGTGAATGTGTGCATGTTGTTTTCAATTATCTCGAATGTTTAATGTTGCTTGAATTATCATACTCAATGAATGTTATTGCTAGTTACATGTTTAGCATGAGCTAAACTGCATTAGGCTGAGGCTCAGATGAAGCCTAGTGCATTGTCAAATGGTGAATTGATAGGATAGTTATCCTGATGTCTGTTTTGATTGAGCAATGGGAAGAGATTGATGCTCATAGTGCCTGTGATTGATTGTTCTGTCAAAAGACAGTCAATGCTAGGGGCAAACTAGTGAGCAAATTAGTTTTCCTCCCATTCTAGATGTATGCATAGGATTTTCAACTCAACCTAGGATCACATTGCTTGGCTAGGACACAAAGGTGGATTCTAAGCCCTTAGCTTAGCCACAATCCCTTTTACAGTCACTTAAATTCAGTTCTGTTTTGCTTCCTGTTCAGTTTATCTCCTTACCTGTTTTGCTTGTTTAATTTCTTGCAATTTGTAGCTGTTGTGCACTGAAATCAGTGCACAAACTCCCCCCTGCCCTTGGCTAACAGCCTTGGTTCCTTGCTGTTTTTATTACATGTCATTTGCTTTGCTTTGTTAACTGTTTTCCCATCTTTCCCATCTGCCATATTGCTTGCATCCTTCATTGACAGCTTAGATTAAGTTTTTAAGCACTCCTACTCCCTGTGGACCGATCCCTCTCTTACCTTCTATACTAAAACTTGGCCTTGTATACTTGCAAGTCTTTTGTGTGTCGTTCCCAAGCACACCACTGGGACCAGACGAAGATGAAGTCTTATGAGATCGAATATCCGGTTGGGAAGACCTAGAGGAGCCACCCTTCGGCGGAGATATATCAGGACTTCTGGATGGAGGAGATTTGTAAGGACTCGATGGTGGAGTTTGGTAAGGAACCCGATGACGATCAGCCATACCTACAAGGGGCATAGAAGTAAGACGAAGATCAAATAGAGAAGGTGACGAAGATCATAAAACGAAAATTTTAAACTTTTACAATTCATCAGAAATATCATCAGAACACAAAAATGAATAGTCTGATAAAACCCACAAAAAAAACTAGAAACCCTAATTCAGTCATAACCATTGAAAACAAGCTTCAACAATCAACAGAGAAGCCATAGGTTTTGTGATAAAGAACAGGGGCAAGTATATATACTTTCGTATATTTTGTTCTTCATCACAAAACTTAGATACAGCAGCAGGGAGATGAACATCAACCAAAACCATGAACAGGAAGAACACCATACATGAAGAAAAAGCACTATAAAACAGGCGAAGATAACCGGCAAGCAATCAGCGTACAACAATAACTGCGAGTCTCTGGATATCTTGTCAGAACAATCCAACAACAACAACAAAAATAAAGAGCAAAAGAACAAAGAAAAAGAACTAGGAGAAAGAAGTTCAGAGAAGAAGATAAAAGGTTTTTCAACTGACAAGGGAATGAAGAGAGAATAAAAGTTATGAGGCTGCACCAAACTTATGCATTTATAACCATTCTTGGGAAAAACCGCCCCGAGAATCGAGATGAAGTTAATTTTAGGAATGGGAAACATGCCCTAAGAATAAGGAGGAGTTAATGAGGTGAGTGGGGATGAATGTGAAGACAGTTTTCTCCAAACTTTGTCTGACTTCAAACTTGGAGAAAAGGGGCAAATTGTGTACACATAATTCATCATCCGCCACGTGTTGGAGGAATTACACGTGGAAGACACACAACCTTGAGACATCAAGATATGATGCCACGTCTCAACACCCAAGGGGCATTTATCATCTACGTATGTTCATCATCAGGCTAATCCAGTGGCGAAGAATCAAGGGGCACTGAAAGAGCAAGCTACCGCGAAGCACCATAGAAGACCAAGAGTTTTACTTTACTTCATCCCGAGGAAGATCCAAGATCGACGGGTAGGATGAGTTTCACCGACAAGGATGTGACACGAGCATCAGACAGCCGCCTGACACGTGCAGATGTCCCCAACCACCGCATTAAACACCCTACGCATAGGACGCGTGCTGAAGATCCTATGGAGAAGAAAGAATCCCATCTTCGCTTCCATACAATGCCGTTGAGAGACGATGGATCAGAACAAAGATAGCGTCGGGTTCGGTACACAAACCAAGACCATGAGGACAGCTGTATGAAGAAGAGGGCCCCACCGAGGAAGTCTATAAATACTCATCTCCATTAAGAGAGGAGGCGTCGACCAATTTCTAAAGTAAGAGTAAGAGATAAGAGCAGGAGAGAGAGAGAGAGATAGTAAGAGTAAGTAGTAGATTTATCTTCTTCCTAGCTTCGTTATTCACTCCAAAGTCATTCGACTATGTATGTAATCCCCAAATGCATAGTGAAACAACTACCCCCGTGGACGTAGGCCTTAGTGCTGAACCACGTAAATCATCGTCTCATTTATATTTCGCACTTTATCTTCTGTCTTATTTATTATGCTTTGTTATATTTCATATCGTATATATATATCGGTTCTAATTTCTCCCCTGTGGCTAGACGAGGACGAGCCCGATGGCTCTGAGTCTAATGAACTCCGGACTTATATCGTTTTATATGTATTTTAGGAACCTCATTGATTTTATATGTAATGCGAGTATTGTTTGTGGACACGAAGATATCATCGTTATTTCCGTGTTCACAGGTGAAGGTCGTAATTTGCTGCAAGGGAATTAGATTGCGGAAATTGAAGAAGGTGAGTGGAAGAGGAATGAAGAAGCATGTGTGAGTATAAAATTCCCACTTTATTTGTCTAGAATTATGAATAAATCGATATACACTGAATTGACTTATATTTTCTAATTTTAATTCGTTTTTTGTTTGTTTTTTTTATTTCTGCGGGCTACTTACTTCGGATAAAGAGGTATGATTCAATGTCTATACCTTCTTTTCATAATTAAGCTTTTATGTCTAATTATAAGTCAGTTTATCTGATTAGACAGAGTCGTCCAGTGTCTCTTAAGAATTTGTATATAATGTACCACAAGTCTTGAACTAGAAATAAGCACCGATTCGATTACTGTACCTTGGAGTATTTGATCTAGTTCTTTCAGATTGATGTATATTTGGTTAAGCAGTGGTCGTTTATCTACTTGCATATTTCTATGAAGGTTTTGCGTATGACTGATGGTGACGGGCAGGCTACTTGTGAAAAACATGTTGCTGCTAGTGAAGGGAACGATGATTTAAGCGAAGATAGTGATTATGCTGATGAGGAGTGTGCCGTAGCTGATGAGGAGTGTATTATAACTCGGCGTTGGATAGGTGATCAAGCTTTATACAACGAATCTGATCCAAACGCCACTTCGAATATGTTCGCAAAGTTTGAAAATGATTTCGTTAAGAAGTTGCAAGAAACATTTGAGGAGAATCATGGACTTCTTACAGAAAAGGACTTCACTTCACGTTTTCGTTTTGATTATTTCCTAAATTACTACGTGGAAGTGTAGAAGCAGTAGGTATGCATTTGAGCTTTATGCAGCAGTTAGTATTTAAGCTTCCTGGTGGAATGTGAGTCTCGCTTTCTTTTTATTTTTTTGATAATATGTGTTTAAGCGAGAAAGATATCCAAGATTCCAAAGTGGAATCGAAAGTAATACTTTATTTCTGTGGGTCGTTCCCTCATGGCAAACAAAATCTAGCTATTTATTGTGTGGCACAGACATGCCAAGTTTGGAGCCTTATCCGCATCAAATGCGGTCTGGATGCTGGACGAGGTCAAGATGTACATGATACATTAGATGTTCCTATGCGTTGAATATGATAACGTGACTTGCCATACTGTACAATCTAAGTTTTTGAAAAAAGTTCCACCTATTTGCCACCCTCGCTTTTCCTATCCGCCACTCTTATAAAAAATTCAGAGTAAATCTACTTTTTAATTCCGTTTTTTCCTATTTACCACCTATAAAAATCAAATTAAATTGACTATACCTATCACTATATTCCACCCCATTAATCTCTGTTTTGTATATTCATTGATCCGTGTTTTCATTCTTGAATAAATTAATCCACTGTTTTTCTTTTTCATCTCTGTTTGGTAATCGTTCAAAATCTATCCTTGCTGATGCTTAACAGAAGGAACTTTCTTTAACCAAAAATCAATGGAGTGGCAAAACCAATTCCTACGGCAGAAAATAGTTATGAATAGACATAAAATTGAGAGTTAAAGGAACGTATGCTATACAACACATGAACAAGGACACCTGTCAGAGTATATAACCCTTAAAATTAAGATTAAGCCAAGATTTGAGAAGGAACATAACTTTTTCAATTAGATCTAGAGCAAACATCTTTTATATTGGAAAATCATGAAGTTTACATGAGTTGCAGGTGATTATCGTTGGGAGAGATATAGTTGAAGAAGGTGGCCGGCAGGAGATTAATTTGCAACCTAGGGTTTAGTATCGGGTAGTTTTATTGTTAAGACTAAAAAGTCAAAGGGACATTATTTAGGATATAAGAAAAATTATACGAGTGGCAAATAGGATAAGTGGAGGTGGTAATTAAGGAGAGTGGCAAATAGAAAAAAAAAAGTGAGTGGCAAATAGGTGAAACCTTGAAAAAAGAGGGAAGGGATGTGAATATAAGAAAATTCAAATGATTTTCTGAGTCTCAGGTTGACCAAATAAAAGAACGCCCATATTCATGGCAAAAACTAGCTTTAAGCGAAATCGTATCAGGAACACATTATCAACAGAATAAACACATGGTCTCGTCTGTCCATACCGGAAGGTAACATAACGAATTTGCGCTTTCATCATTTCGACAACCCATCAAGACTTGCGTCCGTCCACAGACCACAGTGGTCAATTGGGTGCGAACCAATACCAAAGACCCACTATTTATGACCCACCTAAAATTGCCACCATATTATCAAAAAACATACTTTATAAAATACGAGGGTGCTGCCGGTGAAGGGAAAAGAACAAGAAAACAGAAATACGGCACAATACCCTATTATCTATAGGGATCTTGTATTCTTGTTGGCAGGGAGAACATTAGTTTAGTTATTCAAACAACGCTGAGATTTTTGGGTTGTCTTTCTGCTTGCAAACATGAGGTAGTTTATTTAGTTTACTTTCAATTAAAATAGAATTATTATTATTATTTATTAAATAATCTCAGAAGATAAGACAATAATTGGAAGTCGGGCAACAAGCTGCGCACCAACTCCCTTCAGAATAGCTACGTCTATTCTATGAAACAAAAAATCCCCTACTTTAGAATTAGAATCATGCCTAATAAGAAAAAAAATTAGCCTCTTAAGGAAAACAACAAACTCTTCACCAAGTTCACCCAAAATAGTGAATGCCAAGGTGTCGAAGCAATAACCATTCCTGGAACAGATGTCAAGGTATTTGTTGCGCTTACGGCCAACAACACGAGAAATAGCCATACCCGACGAAAAACTCTGCACACCATTACCTGTAAAAGGTGAAACACCAGTAACATCGAAGCAAGTGTCTCGACCATTATCCCAATTAAGAACCAAAATATCTGCAGGTCAATTATGGATTACATATTTTTATTACTGATTCTGACCAAGGTCGTTATTTGCAGCAAGGGAAATAGATTGCGGAAATCGAAGAAGGAGAGCGCAAGTGGAACGAAGAAGAAAGTGTGAGTATAAAATTCTTATTTTATTTGTCTAGAATTATAAACAAATTTATCCCTTAAATAATCGACTCTTATATGTTCTAATTCGTTTCTCTGTTTGTCATTCTGCGGTCTTCCTACTTTGGATAAAGAGGTATGATGTTTACGTATATTTTTATAATTGCATTCGCTCCAGTTGGATTGATGTTGTGCTCAAATTTTATACTGTTTGAGATTTGGGGGTTAATGGGCTGTTAAGCTTTTATGTCTGATTAGACGTCAGTCTTATCTGATTAGGTCCAGTGAATTCTTTGTATAAATGCTCAGTTGCATCTCATCGTTACAATGCTATATAAATATGATGTACCACAAGTCTAGAACTAGAAATAAACATTGATCCAATTTTTATATTTGATGTAGTTCTTTATGGTTGATGTATATTTGGTTGAGCACTGGTCATTTATCTACTTCGCATATTTCTTTACAGGTTTTGCGTCAAGGACAGATGATCGACGGTGACGGAGTGGCCACTGGTGAAAATCATGTTACTGCTAGTGAAGGGATTGATGAGTTACGCCAAGATAGTGACTATGCTAATGAGAAGTGCACCGCAGCTAATGAAGAGTGTACTGTAACTCAGAATTTACATGGATTTACAAATCCAGGTGATGAAGACGCCACTTCGGATATGCTCGCCAAGTTTGAAAATGCTTACTTTAAGAAGTTCCATGAAACAATTATGGAGAACTGCACTTCTTACACAAAAGGGCTTCGCTGAACGTTTTCGTTTTGAAGCATAATAATTGCCTAGATTGCTAGGAGGAAGCGCATAAGCAGCAGCAGTAGGCATGCATTTGAGCTTTATGCCACAATTATGAATTTGAGCAGGGCCGGCCTGGAATTTGGCGATGCCCAAAGTAAATTTCGAAACGTTGCCCATGTAGCCTCATATTTTTGACTCATGATTTTTTGACCTGGTCTGCCCACGTTGACTCATGATTTTTTGACCTGGTCTGCCCACGTTGACTCATGATTGGCAGTTGTTCGCCGATGCGGATGAAAATCTAGGATACAAAAGGAAATTAAAAATTCTTTTTATCCCACGTATTTTACACAACTATAGTCATAAATATAAAAATTCTTTTTATCCCATGTATTTTACACAACTATAGTCATAAATACATCATACTTCCTAGCGTGCTATGGATGTAATTATTAACTTAAATTATGTGCATTAGTGGAATAATAGCATGGACCCAGCGTTAAGTTAGTGGATCTTCTTATATACTCTATTTCGATATGCTCCCTTTTACAAACTGCGCATTACCAAAATCTGCATAAGAAAACATGTTTTTGGAGAGAAGTCCCTATTGTGGAATGTTGTTTTTGCTCCCCCTTTAGTGTTGATGCCCAAAAGTTGAGCTTCGGTTACTTCGGCTCAAGGCCGGCCCTGAATTTGAGCTTTATGCAACAGTTATGAATTTGAGTTTCCCGGTGGAATGTGGGTCTCGCATTATTTTTTAATAATTTAAGGGAGAAAGATATCCAAAGTGGAGTCGAAGAAATACATTATTTTGTTGAAGCACATAGTAATTTAGATTCATGTATTTAAATAAAAAAAAAATAGAAAATACAACTGAAGAAACATTTTTATTTTTAAATTACGCATGGACTTCAGCCCCTTTGCTTGCTCTCTCCTCTTGCTTACCAGAAAGAGCAGTTCCAGAAGGGGTGGGAGCATCAGTAGCTCCAGCACCAAGTCCAGTCTTGGGTTGAAGGTGACCTTCAGTTCCATAACCTTGGCGCTTGTAATCCTCAATATCCGAGTATTTCACATATGGACTGCTCTCTAATGGCAACTCTTCCAACACCTTTTCTTCAGCATCCATTTCTTTCTTTTCTCCATCTCTTCCCAATACTCCTGACATATCTTTCTGCTTCTGTTCCATCTCTCCTCTTTCTCTATGTAACCGTTTCTATAATCTCTTTGTTTATAGGACCACGAATCTTAGGGGGCTCTGTGGTCTCTCTTTTTATCAGCTTTCTATGCTATTTAAAAAATCTTCAGTAGTGCCCTGGAATTGCAACACCTATCACTTAAGCGGGCACGTGGACATTAATTACAGCTCCTCATACCCACGTGGTTCTCTTTCCCAAAGGAGGATACAACACATTTGGCGGAAAGTCTGGTCAACTATAGTCAAACCAAGAGAAGCAAATGGCAAAAATGACACAGTCTGAGTTCCAAACTGTAGTCTTGAAGTACCAATGATTACTGCTTCGTAGGTGAGGTACCAAGAAACGGGTCTGACATTTCGAAGTCGAACTGAAGTTTAGCATGGGAAAGAGTTGATCATTGCTACTCCTCAGATGCACCATACATGGCTTGCCAAAAGGCCTATCGACAACCGCAACCATACACCTTGCTTTTGGATTAAACTTGTCTTCAACCCAATAAATTACTCGGTACACATCCCGATTCACATGATCAGTAGATGTAGATCTGACCGATTCTTTCTAGTGCTTCAGAAGAACGTACCGAGCATGATGCTTTCTTTAGGACGTGCCATACTCAGAGTTGGGGAGACCAAACTTCCCTTACAGGTTAGCACTTTAAATTGCTAGGCTGAGCATGTTTCATATTAACTTATTGTTTCGTTTCCACAGTAATCAAAATGATGTCAAATATAAATTTTTTCTCAAAATATCAGAGTTCATAAAAGAGATGTATTCCCTAAGTACATGAGGCAATTGCTGCACATTTGTATGAAAACAAGAAAACCATCCACCAATCTACAAAGCATATAACTCAAAAAGCTTCTATATAAAATCTATCAATGTACCTTGATTTACTCCCAGGAACATTCATAATCTTCTTCTTTCACATGCAAACCTCCATTTACTGATGGCTCTTGCCAGTGATCTCCGATGGAAACAGATTCACTTGAACCTTCTGCCATAACGTGACGCTGTTCCTTACCATCATGCTGCACCCTTCCGCTTATCTCCAAGCATAAGCCATTTGCTGGTCTCCTGTTCTGTTGTTTTGCCCTACCAGTATCTTTACTATGGCCAGGATCCACAAAGACTGGTTGAACCTTAAGATTTGGATTCGGCTTGATCCTGTGTACTTCTCTTTCATCAGGTCTACGTAGTATACTGTTCTCTGGTTCTGTTTCTTCGTTTTCGCCCTTACTCATTAACACCTGTAAAATACACTCAATTGTAAATTCTCATCTAGCAATTAAGAATAATTTGGTCATTTTTTCATCTGAGTTGCAGAAAGCAAGAAATGAAGTGCGGTGTCCTAACAAGAGGGAGGGCGTAGCTCTGAAGGAAGTGTGCATAGACAACTTAATGAATAAGCAAAGGATCAAACACTCAACCTTACGGCCAACCAAATCAAATGTCATCACAACTTTATTTCTCCGAGCTTTATCCGCTTCTTCAATATCCTGTCTCTTCTTCATTAGAAGACCTTTTTCCTGGGATAGAAACAATAATGACTAATATAAATAAAAACGTTCACATAATAATAAAGAGACGTGACAAAATGCAATACAATATTCTTGCCACCACCCTATGGTTGTGGCTGCAACTAGGTGATGCAGGAATAAACTGTTAATGTAAGCAGCCTTCTTTCCAACTTACAAGATACAACAACGCATAAAGAAGAATTTAGAATGGAGACTTGGTGGTATCTTAAAATACATAAAAATAAACAATGCTTGAACCATTGCGATAGAAAACCCTACTTTCCAATATGAAGAACTTATAATGGTGAGTCATAATGATGATGCAATAACACACTTCAAAGATATATTTCATGGCCAGAGAAATGAACAGTTCTGAATATGTTAAGGATAACTCTGCGTAAGAGTTCCCATAATAGAGACAAAGCTTCCATCTACTTGTTAATATGGAACAAACTTAGCAACCTCACATGAAGGTTTGACAAGATCCATCATTACCCACAGGACAAGGAAAGATTGCTTGTTTACAACAGCTAGACTTGGATGACATTTTAAATTTAGAAGGACACATAAGATAGAGAACTAGGAGAGAACACATGTCAGAGTTTGCATGTTCCAATGACTCTCAGTTTAACCAATCTTACAAGTATAGCTATTTCCTAGTTGTTTGACTTTGCTGCAAAAAGGTTCAGGATATAATGACACTAATAAAATGTACTAAATACCTCTTTAGATAGCCAGCTATTTCCTTCGATTTCATAGTAGTCACTTTGGTCGTCAATAACTGTAGTACGAGCTGCTGAGTTTCGGTCATAATCCACTAGCCTCTTTGCGAAGGCTTCAGCTGTTGCTTCAGCATCAGATAGTGGGACAAAAGATTCATCTAAACCTGCATAGGTGCTTCCTTCCCTCAGCACTAAGGCTCCACAAAAACTGCACGGTCCCTCACCTTCTTGTTCACAAACTATCTTGCCACAAGATAAACAATTGCTCACAAGCTTATGACGACGCGCTTGGCATGCACAAGGTTTCCCTTGCTGAAATACGACCGACCCTTTTGCAGCCTCTGCTAGTGAAATAACCTTCCCAGACTTTTTCTTTTTGGAATTAGACGGATTTACTTTCTGGGTGTTTCGATTCTCACTGGTCTCAGCTGGAGCTTTATTTTCCCTACTAATCGGTACCTGTACCTCTTTAGTTGCTTTAGGCTGTTTTTTGCTCCCACTGCTTGATCCTTCATCTGAAGGCGGTTTCACATAGGCATGCACCTTAGCATTTGGTGCATCTACAGTTCTTGTACTGGTACCAATGTAACCCCTGCGTTGCATATATTCTTCAATCACACTTTGACCAGCTTCTTGGCCGACAATATTCTGCAGGGAAAATAGTTACATGATTATAAGAACTACCTCCCAAGTGGAAATGGACATCTAAGGTGCTTTAAGAGCTAGTCTAATATGGTTTTGAAATAGGTATATGCCAATACAGTTCTTAATGGCCCAATTTCAATTTAAACCCTTGTGATTGATAAAACCCTAGGATCAACTAACTTAAACCCTAACTTTAGACAATTATGTCTTTCTTAGCCAGTTGGGTTTCTTTCTAGAAACCCTAAGTCTCTCAAATTTCAAGTAATAAGAATAAGTTTGGGGATCTTGTAAAGGATGATGATTATGTTACAGTTCAATTGATTTGACTAATACTCAATTATAACGAACAGACTTGAAATTAAAGAAAAAGAGATAATAACGTACGTTGAGATATTGTTGAGCATCTTCAGGAGGAGCTAGTTCGCAGAAAGAAACAAGACCAGAGATGAGATCACTATCTAAATCTAAACCATTTTCAATGTTCTTACAGATATCTAACAACGCTTTCTCTAACCATTCTCCTGAACCTGTCGATGCCATTCTATTCTCTCTCGCTTGCAAGACACGTACCAATTTCTTCAACGATTTTTCGACCTATTCAAGCGAAGAGGAAGGTGTAATTTGAGGGAGAGAGAGAATATTATTTCTCTTTTCACTTGCACTGTTGTTGCACACAAAAACGGGAGTCAGGGTAAAAAGTAAAGACTTGTCCAGGCAAGGAAAGAGTACGTTCACAGTCTTCAGACCATGGTTTGCCGTGTCTCCAATACCGTATCTGTACTTACGCTAATCCAAAAAAAAAAGTTAACTTTCCGTGAAAGAAAAGGTTTTTGCTTATAACTTTTGCTTCTGGCTTTCTGTTATCTAAACAAGCTATGTTTTTTATTTTTTGGTGGACAAGATCCTTCAAATTTGTGCACCCCTGTAAAACCGGGGTGCAAATTTCGTACTTGCTTATTGGAGTATTTTTCAGGCCAAAATCAGTATACTTTCTCTCTTCTTTTATTCGTCATCATGTTGAACTGCCGAGTTCCTCTTCTTCATATTAGCCTTGATTGATCTTGACAATACGCAATTAAGTAATTGTTAATTTTTGCATTTGTTCTCTTCAACCTGTTTTTTTTCTTTTAAACATGAATCAACGTGCTTCTTCTATACGAATTGATAAGAAGAGAAAAAATACAAAGGTTTTACATTTAGGGGAAAAAAATTACCCGAAAAATTAAAGATTATATGTAAGGTTGTTTCAATTTGTTACTGAACAATTTTTTTAACCGGACGTGGAATTCAAATAAGTAGAGAAAGAGTGTGAATCAATTAAGTATCTAGTGATATAAAAAAAGGTAAGGGTCTTTGATATGATTGATTTCAAATTTTAATCAGAGACTGAGGTGTTAATTAAAGTTTTTGTTTCACATGTTCAAGGTGATCAATTTGATGGCCAAAATTATTAGAGTTACATGTATCGATGTTGATTTAGATTGGGAATTTCAAAGTACATGAGTCACGGTTATGATCATGTTCAGAGAAGTTCATAAACACTCTTGATGTTTACCAACGTCAAAAACTCACGGTCCATATTTTTTCAAAACGAAAAGTTCATTAAAGATGTTGAGCTGTTGAAGAAATTGGAAGAACCAGAGAAAGACCGGAGAGAGGAGAGAGAGAATTAATAGGTTGTTTTATCAAAATAATCTGATTTTGGCCTAAAAAATCGTTTGATAGGCAGGTACGGAATGTGCACCCCGATTTTAGAGGGGTGCACAAATTTGGACTAATCTAGGTATAACTTCATATATATCTTCCCATAAGGTTCATATTTGTATCAACTCGTATCCGCTGATACATACAAACACATATTGATATTGATTGTTGCCAAAAGAAGAGACATATAAATTTTAAGACAATTTCAAGTATTTGGACTCGGAGCAAATATACATATGAAGAAAATGTTAGTGATGGAACTAAAAATGATAGTGGAGGTGGAGGGGAAAAGGTTATGATGTTAGAGTTCGACATTTTGGAAAACAGCATTCCCAATAATGATATTGGTACTTAAGATCAAAATCATGGTGTTAGACAACAAGATCCACATCTTTACAGCGTAATAAGTTAATTTTATTAGCTAACCTTTGTAGCCAAGATTATACACGATACAGAATCATGGTACCCATGCCATGAATATAATTCGAGATTTGACAAATTAAGCCAACAACAAATGCATTCTACGTCCTTTATTCATAAATCCTTTTTCATAATGGAGAATCAATGAAATCTCAATCAACAGTTTCTGTATCCAATGCATGAGTATTGTGATAGATGAGAAGGATCTTGCGAGAATTTATCTAGTTCCTACAGTATTCTCTACAAATGGGATCTCACCTAGAAAAACAAACAGGCTACTAGTTATCCAAATTTCGGAGAAGAAATTAACTCAAACTTTAACATATTTTCACATTATTGTTAAGACCGATGGAGAAAATGAAATATACCCAGTCATATATATTTAACTTATAATTTATTTGAATTATAAAAGAGTAAATCCTAAAAGTATTTTAAGAGGACAACTTTCAAGAAAAGTGGAGTGTGAGAATGCACATAATTCTGATGTACAGTCTAACCTCGATAAATGAATACCCATGGGACCGGAAAAAAGTATTCGTTTAGCGAGGTTATTTATTTATCCGTAAATGAATATTTATTATTTAGAGAGTATTTTCAGTTTTTTACGTATATAATTTTGATATTTCCGAACCAAAAATTGGTCAATTATAAGAATATATTCAAGAATTAAATGAGACCATTTATAATTTATGCTATAGAAATGTGATGGATGTTGAATATATTTTGAACTATCATAACGAGAATGACACAGTTGTGGAATCGCTTACGGGAAAAAGATTATCGAGCCAATAATAATTTGTGAGAATCATCCTTAACCATATAATAAAAGTTTTATGCAAAATGTGTCAAAGAGGCATTTCAAAAGGTAATCACTATAAAAAATGACTTGCTACAACAGGAGCAAAATATTCCAGAAGTTGAACATGCATTACAAATAATTAAGGACATTACGCACTTTGGTTCAGGTGGAGGGGAAAAACAATAAACTTTAGATGCATATTTTGAGAAGAAATGATTTTTTGTACGAACATTGTTGGTTGGGTAGATTATTTTCGTTTATTGATATATATTTTCTTGTATATGAAATTAGTGATTATTCATTTATATGTCCATAGGGCTTTAAGGATTCGAATTTTTTTAGTCATTAATGCAATTAGCGAGGTTATTAATTTAGCCCCTTTGTCCATGTCGGGAACGAAGAAAATTATTCATTTAGCGAGATTATTCATTTATGAACATTCGTTTATCGAGGTTAGACTGTATGTTCTTATAACTTATTATTCTTATGTGATATATTCGATAATGGTTCTAATTTGGAAAAATATGAATTTAATTTGGAAATAAAGATATTGATACTTTTGATGAAAGTTTTATATATATTTTTAAGTTGCATTTATTTATATATTTAGCGTGGCAACGCATTGATGCACCGCTTCAAGCTTCAAAAGGTGAGCGCTTCTCTTGACATGTGCCTACAATCACTAGTGATTATTCACCAATCCCTCTAAATATTTTAAAGCATATTGGTACTCCCATCCAGAATTCATGCAATTTGTACTTTAATAATGGAATAATAACCAAATAATTTCATTTCTCAAGTCCCTACTTCTGAAGAAATATGGAGAGTAATTTCGAAAACAGAATCTTTATCATCAGTGAGACGAAATGGGTACTTTGTCATCTTTTGTAAAAAATATCGGGCAAGTATTAGAGTATAAGTTATAAGTTCCATTTGAAACATCATCACTGGCAAGTTTTATGAAATTCTAAATTATACTTATATAACATTAATACCTGAAGTTAAAAAATGTTGTAACATATAAGACAATTTTCCTTGTGTAGGTTAAGGCAGGGTTGGTTTAGATATAAGTAATGAATTTCTTGCAACCTTAGTAATTCTCAATGTCGTTAGTATAAATTCTTTAATTGGATACATAAAGTTCGTTATCTTTAGTTAGAACTAAACTTACATCGAGCTTCATTTCAAAGTTTGAAGTATTCAAACAATTAAGCATCAAGTAAGTAATTACCATAAGTAAGTTACTCCCAAAGATAACTTCAAACTACTAAATTTAGGCGTGTGCAGTGTGCATACGAAGTTGCAACTGCCTGGATCAAGATTCCAAAACTTGGTTCACAAGTTTTATCGAGATATACGAAGAATGAATAATATCTATCAAATGTGAAAAATACTAAGAATGGTAACCATAAATATGCAAAATGTTTTCCTTGAAAAAAAAAAAAGAAGGATACCAAACACCAGTTTGAATTAGGCAGGTTCCAACTTAGGTTCACGATCTTAGTGAGACAAAAAAATTCTAAGAGTTTTTATTTTCTCTTAAGTTTGCAAACTCAAACTTTAGGTTCTCGTCTCTAGTGAATAAAAGGTTCCACAAGAAATAAACTTCATTTGGGTTCACAAACTTGAAACTTGGGTTCGTGAACCCAGTGAGTTGAAAGTTCCAGGAGAATAAAAAAATTCTTAGGTTCACGAATTCAAATCTTGGGTTGGCCAACCTCCTGAGAGAAAAAACAACCAGGTGAAAAATCTCTTTGAATAGGTTCACGAACTTAAAGAGTAGGTTCGTGAACTCTCAACATTTAGAACTTTTCTCACTAGTTCATATTTTTTGAAATCGAAACTTCATTGTACTTATGCAATGACTACTAGTCTGCGACGGGTTTGTTCTTTGCAAACTATTGTTTACTAAAGCTTTTGAATTTGCTACAATAGATTAATATATAAGAGAGAAAAAAATTTCGTACGGAAAATCATTTTTCGTTACTAAATTTTGATGGAGTTCTTCAAATGATGTCTTTGAATTTGTGCGATCTTCAATCTTCAGTTTTCGAGCGTAACTTGAGTGAATCTTAAATCTCTGCTATCTAATCTAATCTAGTCATTGTATAACTTTAGTAACTAAAAATAAAGAAGTGGTTCTGGCAACTAAAATATGAAAACGTGCTTGACATACCAACATATGTGGGTTCAACCGAACATTCTATCTATCAAAGCTAATGAATATATCCTTGGTCACTAAATGTGAAGGTGCTCCAGGAAAAATATCTAAAAGAAAAATTATTATGGGATTATGAAATACAACACTGTGCTCCTGCAACAAGGAGGATCTTGATGATTGTAACTAACTATTGTTGGTTAGTCGGTAATAGAAGACAAATTCATATCTGGAAAATCCCTTGGGTGCCTAATTTAATGGGATTAGGCCAACACAATTTTTGAACTCTATAGTCCGAGTAAGAATGTTTTCTGAATTGATAATTCATGATTTTAATATTAGGGATATTCTCTTATCAACTCATCTATTCATATTAGGGATATTCTCTTATCGACCCCTCTATTCCTCCTAACTAAGTTGAAGCTATTAGTTCAATGTACACCCCTCAAGATATAACATAAATGATAATTTTGTTTGGATGAAGGCTTCAGGTAAATATACATTTAAATCTTGTTACAAATTGTTCTAATATTCTAGCTCAACTACTTCAGCCATATCTGAAGTCCCTTGGAAAAATTTTGGAAGAAAATCGAGGTCCTGCCAAGAATACAAGTGTTTATGTGGAAATTGTTACGGAACGGTATTGCAGTTATTTAAAATATAAGAAGATTCAACAACCAAGTCAATAACTTATGCTCTTTTTGTAAATAAGAATAAGAAACTTTTATGCTTGCTTCTGGACTATCACTATGCAAAAATTGTGTACTTGAATTCTCCCATCAGAATTAACATTCCTTACAATGTTAACACCAGCCACATAATTCAAGAATGGATAAATATTAGTTATAATGGAGTGAGTCTCAACTTCAGTGCTTGCTTGATATAAAACATATGGAAACAAATAAATGATATTGTATATAGTAAGTCTCATTTTTTTTTATTGGAGACCAATATCAGGAATGCTTTACAACATTTTAATTTTTTCATCATGAACCACTGAGTCAACTACTTGGAATCTTCCGCAGTCACTTCGCAAATTGATCAAGTGCAACATCAGCTAAATACTCATTGGAAAAAACCATCCCATTTGGATGCAAAGACTAGTATCGCAGGTGTTGTTGTTTAACATGCATATGGAATTTATTTAGTAGTGCCACAACTTGTTATAAAGCGTCGACATCAATGATAAAATGAGCGAAAGCTTATAATTTAGGGTGTAAAATTTGAAAAAAAATATTCAAATTTCAAATATTATTCTTGAAGGATATGCAACCAATATTTCCATGGACATAACAGGAGACACTCATGACATAACTTGGGGCATCAAGTCTGCAGTCCTCTTAACTCGTGATAAGCCAAAGGATTTTGTAAACATTCAGTTTGTTGTAGTTCTAGAAGCAAAAAAATGCTATTGCACGTGACTTTAGTTAGTTTGTAATTTCTAGTAACGTAACTCGATGGTGGGATCATAACGATCCATTTTCTTATATTGCGCATTACCTTAGTATGTTTGATTCAAGGAATTTAAGGCTAGGTAATCTAATTCAGAGGGAATGAGTTCAATTCTTTGAAGCAAACATAGAAAACCAACTATGTGTAATGATCCTTAGGAGTATGATTCCCTCTAAAGTAATATCTTTCCATTGCAATGGTCCTATAGCACGATAGAATTGGATTTTGGGGTAAATACAAAACAATTGAATTACCTCAATCAAACGTTAATTTTTTAGATTTGAATTCAATTCATTGGATTCCATAATTGAATTCATAGGATTCTGATTCTTCCAATATCAAACAAGGTGTAGATCTAATGAGGTATGGTTAAATAAAATGTTTATGAAAAAAAACGTGCTTCCTTAAATATTATTTTGAGACATTTTAAAAAAATAATAATATTATTTTGACATTTTTCATCAACAAGCCTGGCAATCAGTTACACCAAATTGTAAATCGCCAATAATAGATCAATCCAATGTAATTCACACAAATTTAATCAACTCTAAATGCATTAAGTATCTTTATTTCAGATAATGTAACAAAATCTGAAAGCTAAATTGGTTAGCTTTCTACAAAACCGTCACTCGTTTAACTTCCTAAAAAAATGCAAAAAAAAACAAAAAAAAAACCATTAATCATTAAACTCCATTGAAAAATGAAGAAAATGAAGGATAAATCAGTTAAAAAAAACAAATTAATTTCAAACAAATTTATCAACCAACAGAAAAACAAAAACAAAAAAGATGCTACGATTTTGAAAACAAACATTTGTTAAGATAGAAAGAGATTGTAATTGTCGTTCATTCATAAGGGGGGCAAAAAAAGAAAAACTATTTCTTATTAGATTTTCAAAGTTTTCAAAAGAGTGGAAATTTTTCAAGTAAATTCATCTTTTTCACCTTCATTAAATTTCTTATTTATGAAGATGAAAATAAAAGATTATCAGGTTGTGATTTTAATTAAAATTTTATAATCAACGGAAATTGAGTTATTGTTCACGCATAGATGACTAATAATATTAACAGGGTTTCATACCCTAAAAATGAAGAAGGAAATAATGAAGGGAAATCATCAATGTTACATGTTGTTAATGGAGGAGGAGGTGCCGAGGATGCTAGGGTCATGAAACTTGAAAATGAGGTCAGCATACGAAAATAATTACTTTAATTTCTTTTTCTCTTGGTTCTTTTCAATTTAAATGATCACGTTTGTCCAAATCTTTTTTAGAACTTTTCTTCTTCATTTATTTATTACATCGATATTTGTATACCTCCAAATCAAATTTTATAGCTCACAAAAATTATGACACCCATTATAATAATAATTTATGTGAGTGGCAGTTTCAGGGGAGTTTGATGTGCAATTATATTTATAGAATAATAATGCATATTATATATAAGCATGCTTGTCCAGTATAATGTGTTGTACGATTATTGCAGCAGCATAGAACAGAATAAAGGGGACAAATTGAGACCTGCATCAAATATATCATCCTCATTTGCATTTAAACCTCATGAGGTTGTCTAGTTTTAGAATTCTCTCTTCTACATTAGGGACAACTCTTTGCTAATATGTGTGCCTTACAAGGTTATTCATGGTATCATATAAAATCAAGTGGTCATTTTTTCTAATTATGACAAGTTAAATTTTGTTACAGCTGTTTGATTACCAATATAATATGGGACTTCTTTTGATCGAAAAGAAGCAGTGGGCAAAAGATCTTGAAGAAATCAGACAAGCATTGGTAGTTACCAACGAGAACTTAAAAAGAGAACAAATGGCACATTTAATAGCATTATCTGAAATAGAGAAGCGAGATCAAGAATTAAGAAAGGCAGTGGGGGTTGAGAAGCAATGTGTGGCTGATGTATGAGAAGATATTCCCTCCTTTATCATGCATATTTTTCTTTTATATGAAAAATTTATTCATATCAAACTCAAATTAATAACGTTATTATACTTACGGCGCTTATACTATTCTAGAAGAGACAAATAAAGAAGAGTGTCATCTCATTATTTATTTATGTGGTTCTGAATTCTATAAAATGTTGAATGTTGCAGCTTAAGAAAGCTTTGCAGAAGATGCGGGCAGAATCTGCTGAAGTCAAATACGCATCTGATAGAAAAATGGAGGAGGCTCATGCTTTGGTTCTCAATGTTGAAGACAAATCAGCAGAGCTCAAAATGAAGCTTACAGCTGCAGACAATAAGTTTGTTGAAGTGAATCGAATTAGTTTGGAGATGAAAAGGAAATTGAAAGAAGTGGAAGCTCGTGAAACTGCAATTCGAAGTGAATACCACTCTTTTGTTGCAGAGTATGTTTTTTCAATTTGAGTTTTACTTGTGCAATTTGAATAAATCACCTATAATTATTATTAACCTCCACTTTTAGGAGAGAAATGCATGAAGTTACATTGCGTAAACAAAAGGAAGACTTGCAAGCATGGGAAAGATTGCTACAAAAAAGAGAGGAAAGACAACTAGAGAGTTGGAGGATCCTTAACCAAAGACAGGATCGAGGCAATGAGAATTGCATGAGTCTTATGCAGAAACTAAAGGATCTAGAAGAGGCTCAAAGAAATATTGACACTAACACCTTAAATTTGAGAAATAAAGAAGATGAAAAAAACATAAGGCCAGCAGATCCAGCTTCGAAATTGGAGGCAAGATTCACATTATCTATCTCATGTGTGTTGATTTTGTCACTTCGTGTATTTCATGGTAAAAAAAAATCATGTTTATTTTGATGGTGCAGCAGATTGATGTTGCGAAGCTAAAAGATGACGAATTACTTGAAACAAACAAAAATCACAATGTTGGGGGAACAGTGAGTATATGACTTTTCTTCAACCAAACACTCTAAATAGATTTACACAATTTTATCCATCCTTTAGAAGCATTTATCATTTATGCGGGTGCACTTAAATAAAAATATGCATTTAGATTTGGTTATGACAGGTGTGTTATATATTAATATTTGCAGCTAAAAGTTCAGAAGCTCCTTAATGATGCCGATCTTCAAAGAGGGAAAATAAAAAAATCTTCGGTAAATTTGCAAAGAAAAGTTGTTTTAGAAGACAAGGAGCAAAGAGAATCGATACATAATGAAGATAAAATTGGCAATCAAGAATATTCTTCTCCAGGACAAGAGATAAAAGACCTTCCTGACAAACGAATTCAAATGCGTAACGAGATACAAAATTTGAATGTAAGTGAAGAAGAAAAACACATACTTTACTTCCTACAAGCAGAACTGCAACAAGAAAAAGATAAATGCATACTTCAACAACAATTGTTGTTGAAAGAGCGTGAGGATCTGAAGCAGGAGAAGGAAAATTTTGAGAAGGAATGGGAAATGTTGGATACAAAAAGAGATGAGATTGCAGAAGAGTTAAAACATGCCAGTAAAGAGAAAAAGGTACTAACAAAACATATCAAGAAGGAAACATTGACAAACGAGAATATGGTGACACACGATTTCATAGAGTTTAACGCTCTCAGTATAGAGAAAGAACCACTCGGAAAATGCTCAGAAAATGAGCGAACAACATTAGCTGAAAAGGCAAAAATCGAATATGAGAACATCGTACACAATTTTGAAGTCTTAAAAAGAGAACTCGAGGTTGATTTCAACAGAAGAAAACACGAAGTAGAGAACCATATTTTAGAACAAAATAAAACATTGGAAGAAGAAAAGCAACGAGAATTGGAAAATATTAATTATATAAGAGAATTAGCTAGGAAGGAGAAAGAGGAAATAAAAGAGGAATGGCTTAAGATTAAAAAACAAAAAACAGAAGTTGCATGTAACAAAAAATATATTGAGGAATATCAATTTGATATGAAAAACTACATAAACAACCTTGATTTGATAGTCAAGAAGCTCAAAGATCAACGGAAAAAATTTGTAACATTACTTGTAAAACTGAAGAATTGTGAAAGTTGCGGACAAGTGATAAGTGAACGTATCTTTTGTGATATCCAAGCTTTCCAGGAAACGGAAGATTTAAATAGCATTCCTCTGCCAAGGCTGAAAAATAGAGAAACAACTCATGCTGGATTTTGTGCAGATTCTACTCCTACAAGTGACAATACGTCTTGGCTTCGAAAATGCACCTCAAATATATTTAGATTCTCTTCTCTTAAGAGAAATGAAAACAATACCACTCACAGTACGACTAAGGAATCACACGCACCTATTATGGAAATTAAAAAAGAGGCATCAACAAGATTATATGCAACAGTAAATATGACAGACCCTTTAACAGGATTAGATGCAATATTAAATAGGACAGACCTGTCGTCATCGAGTAATATGTTTGATATGCAAGAGACCCAATTGAATGACAGTGCAGGAGCGCATATACATGAGCTTTCTCAATATGTTGATACATTGAATAACAAGACTCAAGAAGGTACAAATAATGTCAAACAATCAAAACAGAAGACTGGACGAGGAAATCCAGGGCCAAAGGGCAGGCCTAGAGTTAGGAAATCACAGAAAATGAAGGATATGACTGCAGACTCCAGTAAAGAAGAATTTATTGATGTCAATGGGGAAATCCAAGGATCCTTTAATTTTTCAGATAAAGGGGCAAAGACTGCTGGTAGAAAGAGGAGTTATGTCAATGCTTCTAAAACCACTATCAATGAACACGATGTTGATAACGGTGAAAATCAGTCGGATGATTTTGAGCATGGTGGTCCCAGAAAGAGGTTACAAACTGTTGTTCTCGCACTGGAAACGCCTTCCAAAAGACGATACAATTTTAGGAGACCCAAAAAGTGAGTTACTATACATTTTATACTTCATCTACATTAGTTTTCAAACAATTTTAATCCCAAATTTTGATCCAAGTTTTGAGCAATAACACCCTTTATGTTTCTATCTATATAAATTAGTGTAGCAAAAGTTGCAGCAAACCGAACACCTAGCTTCAGTAAAGGAAAACTGAAAATGAAAGAAACTGATAATGACACGGTCATTGGGGAAAAAGTTTGTATACCTGGTATTGAAAATGAAGCTACCACACCATTTGTCAAATCAGACATTATGGAAGATCATTGTCTGATAGAGAAATCTGCTAGAGTAAGAAATATACCATTATTTTTCATGCTTATTCCACAAAGCTATATTATTTTCATATAATTGTTAACTAACAAAAATAACTTCCTTAAATAGGTGGAATTTGGAGAAGAAAATGATGGTGGAAATTCTTGTTCAATATCCATCGCAGATACTGAATACGTCTACGAAGATGAGATCAACAACGAATTTAGTGGAGAAATTATGCATGAAAATGATGAGGACTTGGAAGAAGATGAAAACGATGAGGACCATCTGGGTATGATAATAGGGATGAAGCTATGGAATTTTTTTACCACATAAAAGCACCAAGAACCATCTTTTGTAGGCTTTTGTAGCATATGTTATTGTTGAGACGCTTGGTGATAAGGTCTGGATTTATTTGTTGTTTGATCGATTAGACGAATTGTTATTTGATCCATAAGAAAAAATTATAGCCAATGGGTCCAACCCAATGTATACAACCAAAATGGGAAAATAGGGATACCAGAAATATTTAGTGTAAAAAGTGGATTTACTTGTAAAACTGTTTTTTAGAGTTTCTCCAATGGTCATTCTGTGAGATTCCTATATGGCAACCCAAACAAGACATTCTCCTTCCTATTTTTCCTTAACGTTAGGGAGGAATAAAAATTCATTTTCAATGGTGTATTTGACCTCTTCTTTTGATTACTATGGATTTTATTTTTCATAATTTAAGATTGTATTAGAGCTAAAAATGGTTATTTAATTTATTAAAGTCAATTTATTTATGTCAAAGCTGACTAGGATGGGATGATATCCTCAAGGTCAATTTAATAAAAATAGAATCATACGTATCTATAATAAGAACATTGATAAAAGAGATGTTAATTTATTATCTTCTTCTTCTCGGCCACCAAATTTGCAACATGTATCTGTTACCAAGATTTCCATATTGCAAGTTCTTAAGAGTTGGGATAGAAACATAAAAAGCATACCATCGAAAAATTATCTCCTTTGCAGCGATTTCTTTCTTCCATAATTTTTTTTTTAGAATTCTTGTCCATCGGCTGCTCCGGTATTGACAATCAATTTGGTGTCCTGATTTTGACATTCCTGATAATATTTTTTGTTAGGGAACTTCTGTGATGTGCCACCAAACCAACTTACTATAACATATTTCAGACATGTAATTGGTAGATTTAGATCCACAAGTAGATTTCAGGTCACATGACGTACATATTTAGTCTTGTAAAGTATAATAGGTTTATAATAGGAAATTACAAAACACTGTAGATTTTTGGCCATCAGATAAATTTTGATTTATGATGTTATATTTTAAGTTAACTCGTAGATTTTTGGGTTATAACGGGAGAAACTGGGTCCACTGGTAAATTTTAGCTCTTTGACATAATTTTAGATCGTATGGAGGATTTTGGGTTATGTGACTGTAAAGTTCCAAGACAAATGCTCTTTTCAAACTATAATTTTAAAAAATAGATATACGGTAGGAATGAATTAACACAATATTGAGTTATCTTCGTATAAGTGCCTTATATAATCCTAACCCAAAACCAATATAAAAGTAAAGATATCTGATCTAAGACAATACTGATTATGTAGAGAGTTATTTTAATAAATTAATTTAAAAATTATGCAGTTCCGGAAAAACCGTTCATTTGAACAATATAAAACCCGTGCAAACATGTAATGGATGGGCCCCACCGTCCGATGAAAAAAAGGTGGGTCTCACATATGGGTTTTGTAGTTTTCGTATTGTGCATAGCGGCTTGGATTTGTAAGTCTCCCCCAACAAATATGACCTTAAATACCAGCTAGATGTTAGCTGCTAGGTTCAATCTTTTTCATTGACGTTGATAATGACGGGATTATTGTCTGTGTTATTTGAAGTGACAAAAACCAAATTTGGTTCATCCAATTCGTGCGTGTACTAGCTATGAGTCTGCACGGTTTTTATATATTCTAGATAGATTGTTTGTCCAGATTTTTTGGTGAAAATTACTTGATGTAAATCATGAAACTATAATTATATGATTTACAAAATTGATAGTAAACTTGGGGGATGGGATGGAATAAAACCTATGTTTGACTCAAGTTGCAGTTGATTGTGGTCTCACGGTGGAATTCAAACTAATAATTTAGAAACTTTGGTCACATTACTTTTACACCGTGTTTAAACTCTTTTTAATTACCCAGTATATGTGAAGCCTATTATAAGTCCTGAGAAATTGTTCAGTATGAGTAGGCTCATTATTCCCATACAACCCATGACCAAATCTAAACTACAGTTTGCAATTCACATTATGTTATGTTTATATCGATGAAAACATATTAAAATAAAAACTTTAATAAATAATAATTAAAAAAATACATATAATTTTGGTCAGCGAGTTGCTGCTCAACAGAAAATTTATGTAGTATCTAGTATGCAACCTGTAGATGATAATAGAAAATACTCTAAGATTTTCCTTGTTTCTTCCCTCACGGGAGTTGTCTTTCCAATTAAACTAATTGTAATATTAATACGTAACATATTCGGGATACATAATTGGTAGATTTAAAGCCACATGTTACATGACATACATATTTGGGTTTGTAAAGTAAAATTAGGATCGCAAGAATTACATGTTATAATGTAGATTTTGGTAACCAAATAAATTTTTGGTTTACGATCTCAAGTTTTGAGGTAAGGTGTAGATTTTTGGGGTACGAAGTAGGTTTTGGGTCCCAAAATAAATATTTTTTCCTAAGAGGTATGTTTGGTTCACGGGTCAAACTTTGGTTATACGAGTCACATGAATGGTATTTTACACGGTGTGCATAATAAAAATACTAATGTATGTCTTGATAAAACAAATTATATGTAATACCTGCCCAATAATAGGTGTTCTGCCTTCTGATCATGTGTACCATTTTTATCACAAGGCATTTGTCTGATGATACTGCCTTACCATCGACCTTACCTTGATTTATGAAAATCTTGATGTGATTACATAACTACGACAACATCAATCTTTGTAAGATGTTAAAAGTGATGCTTGTATGACATACACCGGAAGCTATCTATTAGATAGTAGGAAAATAATAACATAGTATCATCATACCTAGTGCCTTGTGATTAAAATGGTACACATGGTCAGAAGAACAAACAATTCAACACCCACTATTCGTCATTATGTTATGTTTATATCGATGAAAACATATTAAAATAAAAACTTTAATAAATAATAATTAAAAAAATACATATAATTTTGGTCAGCGAGTTGCTGCTCAACAGAAAATTTATGTAGTATCTAGTATGCAACCTGTAGATGATAATAGAAAATACTCTAAGATTTTCCTTGTTTCTTCCCTCACGGGAGTTGTCTTTCCAATTAAACTAATTGTAATATTAATACGTAACATATTCGGGATACATAATTGGTAGATTTAAAGCCACATGTTACATGACATACATATTTGGGTTTGTAAAGTAAAATTAGGATCGCAAGAATTACATGTTATAATGTAGATTTTGGTAACCAAATAAATTTTTGGTTTACGATCTCAAGTTTTGAGGTAAGGTGTAGATTTTTGGGGTACGAAGTAGGTTTTGGGTCCCAAAATAAATATTTTTTCCTAAGAGGTATGTTTGGTTCACGGGTCAAACTTTGGTTATACGAGTCACATGAATGGTATTTTACACGGTGTGCATAATAAAAATACTAATGTATGTCTTGATAAAACAAATTATATGTAATACCTGCCCAATAATAGGTGTTCTGCCTTCTGATCATGTGTACCATTTTTATCACAAGGCATTTGTCTGATGATACTGCCTTACCATCGACCTTACCTTGATTTATGAAAATCTTGATGTGATTACATAACTACGACAACATCAATCTTTGTAAGATGTTAAAAGTGATGCTTGTATGACATACACCGGAAGCTATCTATTAGATAGTAGGAAAATAATAACATAGTATCATCATACCTAGTGCCTTGTGATTAAAATGGTACACATGGTCAGAAGAACAAACAATTCAACACCCACTATTCGTCAGATGTTATATATATAATTTATTTACAAGAACACACAAATCAGTGTTTTTCATTTTTCTTTATTTTTAAACATGATCAAAAAAATGTCAGCTCCTTGATGGAAGATATTACATTTCAAAGAATAAACTCTATTTTCATATAGGTTTTATTAGGTGTTCATTTGAAAGAATGAACTATGTTTTCATAAAGTTTTATTAGGTGTTCATCTGAAAGAATGAGCTCTTGTTTTTATTAATAATGGTGGAGTTTTTGTTGTTTGTTCATTTCAAAGAATGAACTCTGATTTTTTGTTCTCAATAACAAATTTTTTGTAGAATATAATGAAGTGTAGAGTTTTCATGAAAGGGAATGAACTCAAATCAACAGAAAGCATGATAGTTCATCAAACAGAATGAACCGCTACAAGAAAATTATTAGGAATTAACACGAAATTATATTTTTATCTGTTATATATTTTCAAATAATTATGGACCAAACAGAAAACGCGTTTCCCCAAAAGATCAAACATACTTGGGGCCACCTAAAAAAGGACCAAACAATTATTTCCCCTTTATAAATCTAGCTAGTTTGGGGCATAGGCCAATTATTTGGGGCCTATCAAATTTCTCTGCCAACTCTACCAAATGGCTATGGGGTGCCAAACTTCCCAAAAAGTCTAATTTACCCCCAAATTAATTCCTAAAACTAACCCATATAAATACTAATCTTTACAATTTTCAGTAAAATCCAAAAATATAAAAGACCTAAACCAAAATACCTTTCTATTTTCATTTTAATCTTTCCAAAATCTCAAAACCCTAATAAAAAAATTTGATCCTCTTCTCCAACGATCTTCGATCCAACCAAGAAAAAGGTAAATCTCCATCAACCCGTTATGGTATTCGCATTTCTTCATTGATTTACATGTTTAAAACTGCGATTTTTGAAAATCAAAATCTCTGATCTTACTTAGAATTAGTTTATGTTGACATATCGAATAAATCGATTATGGGTTTTGTTCTTCGACAATCAAGAGCATGCAGAGTAATCAGTTTATATGATGATTAACATCGACCGATTCAGGGTTCGAAATTGGAAAATGAAAAGACATCACCATAATCGGTTTATAAGTGTATGAACATAAACCGATTCCGGGTAGTTATTTTTTTGAACTCTGTGCTTCCATAATCGGATTTTATTTGCGTGTTAATATATCGACTGTGAAATCATCTCTTCGGATTCCATTCCACAATCGGTTTTTATATATGTATCACATAAACTGATTGTTTATGTTTGAATTCTTGTGTGTTTTTTGTTGAGAATCGGATTACATATATTTAATCATGTAGCGATTGTTAACTAGATTTTGTATTTTTTTGTAGATATGGACTTCAGACACTTAGCATTTTACTCTCGAGAGCTCACCCAGTAGGATATTCACAGGGTACCACAACCCGTGCCACACATGAGCCTCTACAAGTTAGCCTATGGCTGTGAGATCCATCTGGAGGAAGCCCTCGTACTAGGAGACAAACTTGCACTGGAAGAGCTCTATGAGGTCATCATGTTTGCGAGGATAAGGAGGGGATTTGATTCCAGCTGGGATAGATCGCAACAAATATTTGGAAGGTATGTTTGAAGAAATGGTTGAAGTTCAATCCCTCGCTGAAGCAGAAGATGTTGTTGCTGCTACAAATGCTCCTGGTGTTGCTTTTCCTTTTGTTGGTGCTCCATGATTTATAAGTTTGAGTTTTTAAGTTTAAGTTTTAGATATTAAAGTTTAAGTTTTTAAGACTCGGTTGTTTAAGTTTTAAGTTTTTAACACTCTTTTGGATGGTTAAGGTTTATATTTCGGATGATCCTGGTTTGAACTTAATGGACTTAAAGTTTTAATTATAATTATGTGTATCGTAAAACAAGTTTATGCGTGCTCAATAATTCTATTTTCTGAAAACAGGAAAGCAATCAGGCTACTCGATATGTCAACATAAACCGATCGCCGAGGGTCCATATTGAAATCGGTTTATGTGTGGGGTCAGTATAATCCGAGTCTTCATACCTTATAAATGTTTTCTTTTTCTGTATATTTTCTAGCTAGAATCAGATCACATGTGCATTTATATAAACCGATTATTATCGGTGAAAATTTAAAAAATTTATTTGTCTTTAATCAGTTTATATTGGCAAACATAAAGACCGATTCTTTGTGGCATGAAAACATAATCGGATTTTATGGACCTTCGAGAAGACTGATTGATCCAGATTATTTCATTTTTTTCAAAAAAAACAAAACCGTTGGAGTCTTTCTCTATATATAAAGACCTCATCCTTGGACCCCACTTGCCCAGAAATTGCTCATTTTATCCCCTTTCACTCCATATACTCCACAACTACTCATTTCATACCTCGACATACAAGAAATGACAACGTTTGATTCAAATGAAGATCTATCCATCACCAAAGCATGGTCCGAAACTCGATTAAAAATCAGTCCTCCGTAAGGGTAGATTCCGAAACGTTTTGGACAAAAATATTAAAAAATATAGGCAAGATTTTGGGAATCTGAATGGAAGAAGTGTTCAACAAATCCATGATAGGCACCAAGTCATCAAAAATGTGATACTTGCTTATATAGCTATCCAACATCGGATTTTGAACGCAAGCCACTTTAGCTTGTCCGTTGAACAATTTGTAAGTATTTTTGTGGATTATTTTGCGTAATCCATGTTGTTTGATCTTCCAATTAAACACCACTAACAAAGTAAGTTTATGTCGTATTTTTGTAGCACGGAGTCGTGAAAGCGCGCTACTTGGAGAAAAATGGGGAAGCATTCGCATTGATGAAAGCTATCACTTTATGGTATCCAAAAGTCCGTAGTATGGCCCGAAATTTATGGTGGGTGAATCGGACTCGGATTCCTCCGACGAAGATTGATGGTTTTAGAAGTTTTTTTGTAGGTTTTGTAGGTAGACCTCTATGTAAACCCTCACGAGACTATAACACTAGGGTCACCTAGGGGTTCAAAGGCTTGATGCACGTGCTAAGTGCATCCGTGATTCCTACGAAAATGAGTAGAAAAAATTCTTATGAAAAGGTAACAATCAGTTTATATGGGAAGTCAAATAATCCGATTTTAGCAACCTGGTTTTATCTATGCATACGTCCACCAATTATGGAAGTCCTTTGTCAATTTCGAAATTACCAACCCAAAGTTGTTTTACTAATGCATGAACGTAAACCAATTCTGACTAGTGTTTTCGGAAAAAAAAATCAAAAATTTCCAGTTGTTTGATGTTTTTGAAGATCGGTTTACATTAGTTGATATCACATCTAAGTCATAATTAACACCTAATACGATTAATTAAAGTTAATTAATCAGGGTAAAATAGATAGTTAGATAATAGTTGGATAAGGAGTTGTGTGAAATTTATTTTTAATGACCTGTTTTGTCATCTAGTAACAGGCCCCAAGTAAATGGACTAGGCCTCAAACTAACCAGGTTTATGAATCACGTTAAAACCTTGTACTACTGAAAATAATTTATAAACCAAAAAGTAATTACATTTAAATGTACGAACTTTCAAGAAAAAAAAGGTTTATAACAACTGGAAGTACGTCTTTTTTACCTGGACAAATTGGGTATACCCAGATTAATTGGAGTATACCTAATGAGACAAAACCCGGGTTATTATGAAGTAATATACAACACCCCTTAACCATTTATTTTCAAAATGGCTAATATATCCTTGTTTAATTAACACTAAAAAATCTGATTAGGTTAATTAATTGAGTAAATTAAAACTTCTGAAATTATGAATTTAAGTTATGAAATTTTGTTTTTGATTGAATTTATGTGGGAAGATTTTTAATGAAAAAAAATTGTTTTGAAAATATATTTTGCAACGGAAATGAAATCACACTACCCAAACACTTCTAAAAAGGGGATTGTCAAGCTGTTGAATAAAATCATACTCAAAATTAAAGAAGAAATCAACACTTTCAGTTTTGAAACTATGAAAAGTCGGCAAGGTCGGCAAATTAAGAAGATAACGACTAACTTTAGCTGGCATGCTTCTTTCTGAAACTATGAAAAGTCGGCAGGGTCGTATTCGAATACCATGTCGGCTTATAACAAAACGAAACACATGAAATACAAATAATTTTCCAAACAATTAGTCGGAAAGATGGTATTCAAATATCATGCCGACTTTATAACTATATGGACTCAGGAAACCAAACATTTTCAAAGCATTAGTCGGCAGGGTACAAATTTCAAAACCAACGACTGCTAAAAACACATTCATTCGGCATGGTATTAAGGTTGAATATCATGCCGACCCTGTAAATGACATTTACAGAAATGAAAAGTCAGCATGGTATTCAACCTAGGAAGACAACGAAAAAATCTAAACATGAAAAGTCGGCAAGGTCGTGGAACAAACATCTTGCTGGCGTCGCAACTGCAGGTTCACAAGTTCAATTTTTCTAACCTAATTTGACATGCAAACATAAAATTGAAGTATTAGATAGAATTTTAAGAATTAATCAACAATGAAAAATTCTAATCGACGTTTTTTTTTCCAATTGAAAACGATAAAATATAGAGAAGAAGAAAGGAATTGTTCATTAAATTGATGAAGAAGAAGTAGGAAAAGAATAAGGTATGGATCTAAAACCAAAAATAGATAGTTTTAGTTATTATTAAGGGAAGAGTACTTAGGTAACTGCATACACATTAAGCACCCCTTAACCCACTATTATGGTTGGGAACAGAATGAGTATACCCCAATTAATTTGGGTATACCCAATTTGGCCAGGTTTTTTTTTACATGGCTAAATTGGGACCTAGAGTGATTAATTTGGGCCTATAGATTTCCACATCCGCACAATAGAGAAGGTTAAGGGGTGTCTAAATTTGATGAGTTTACCAATTTACCCTCTCTAAAATATCCATACTGTCAGAGAACTGCTCGGTCGAACTCGCAAGCGTTGCTATCTCAAGCTTGTTTGTCAAGTTTAGTTGCCAAAACTATAAGTCTTGATTTATAATCTACTTATAGCTAAGTCTCGTACTAGGATAGAAAGTGTATTTGAGCTCTATACTCCACGGCGTTCATCATACAAAGACGAAGAACTACTCAAGGAACTGGTGGAACTTCATCAACTAAAAGGTACGTGGAGACTTGAACTTATCTATCACTCAAAAGTCTATCTACTCTATCTCCTATCTTGAGACAAAAGTCATATTGCTTTATAGACTTCGATTATACACATTTGTTATTTCGAGCCGAGTTTATCAAGCCTATCTATTTTTCGAAATATGTGTTGGTAAGCTTTCGCTTTGTCCAAGTTCATCTTTACTAGTGACGAAAGTCATATTAGTTTCAATCACCTGAAAATCGCTTTGACGAAAAATAGTTTGTGAACAACAACTATATAATGTTCTCTAAGAATGTTTCAATGATTGAAATGAGAGTTTAGAATATGTAACCATCTTTGGATATAAGCATATAGTGTGTTCGCACATTAGTATATAATTCCAAAACCGAGAACCAAAAATGTATGCATACTTGTGTGTACTAAATGGTTGATGGAGACTGGGTAAGTATGCGTACCCGTACGCATACTGGCGAAAGTTCACGACCGTGAATTTCTGCTGAGTTTGGAAATCAAAACCAACTCAATCCGGTTACAAAGTATACGTACATGTACCCATACTAGCGGAAAGTTCATGTCCATGAATTTTTGCTGAGTTTGAAAACCAAAAACAAACTCAAATCTGGTTACTTAAGTACGCATACCCGTACGCATATTTAAGTGTGTTATTTTCAAAAATTGGTTTGTTCATTAACTAAAACATTTATATATTAAGGAATACAATTTGCAAATTGTGGCTATAATGTTCATGAATCGATTCGAGTGAATCAAAACCAATTTTGCTTCAATTGTGTCTTGTATACCTCTATAAGATCTAAGCAATTGAACTACTCTCTGACTAGTTCTTTTGAGTCATTTGAACTAGTTATGGTGAAGATGAATATGGTTGATATGAAAGTGCTCATATGGATAATCATTTGGTTAACTACTGTTAAACCAACTAGGTGTACACCTTTAGGTACGGTAACACAAACCTAAATGAACGTGCATTTCATTTGTGTATAACAAGATAAGTTCGATCTAACGGTTGAAAGATATTAGTTTGAATTTAATCAGGTTTTCATCTAACGGTGAATATTGAATGCTTTGTTACCAAGGTAGCATTGATTGCAAACCCTGATTTGAAGACTATATAAAGGAGAACTCTAGCAATTGGGAAACCTAATCCCCACACCTCCTGTATGATACTAGTTGTATAATCTAGAGTCGATTCTCCTTTAACCTTAGGTTTCTTCTCGAGACCCTGTAGGTTAACGACTTGAAGACTTCATTGGGATTGTGAAGCCAAACCCAACTATTTTCTCTGTAGTTGTGTGATCTGATCTTGTTATTTCTATCGTATTGAGTACAATTGTAAGATTGGCTCGAGATTAATTTCTCCGACAGGCAAGATAGAAAAGTAGTCACAAACATCTTCGTCTCATTAATGTGTAGTTCACACTACAAATACATACGGTTTTGGATCATTATGTAAGGGGGATTGGTTTCCATGTGAGATGGAGTATTGACTAAGGGGGAGTGATACATATCACCATAGTATTATTGTCGAAGTTATGATAGAATTGAACTTTGATGATGTGTAATAATACTATGACATTGTATAACAATGATTGAGATCCTTTGTTTTCTCATTGTAATGGCTACGGATTTTCAACAACAGTGATGCTGAACTTACAACCTTTGGAATCAGTGGAGTACTTGGAAGTGACGAAGATTTCGAGTAATGTTGAAGAACCAAGGAGATCATGCATGTGGAAGAGAAGCTGCAAAGTTTATTTATTTTGTATCCCATATGTATTGATAGTTTTGTCACTAAAATTACAAAGGGGGAGATTTTTAGAGCACTGCTCGGTCGAACTCGCAAGCGTTGATATCTCAAGCTTTTTTGTCAAGTTTAGTTGCCAAAATTATAAGTCTTTATTTCCAGTCTACTTATAGCTAAGTCCCGGACTAGGATAGAAAGTATAGTTGAGCTCTAGACTCCACAACGTTCATCTTACAAAGAAGAAGAACTACTTAAGGAACTGGTGGAACTTCATCGATTAACAGGTATGTGGAGACTTGAACTTATCTATCACTCAAAAGTCTATCTACTCTATCTCCTATCTTGATACAAAAGTCGTATTGATATATAGACTTCGATTATACACATTTGCTATTTTGAGCTGAGTTTATCTCGCCTATCTATTTCACGAAATATGTGTTGGTAAGCTTTCGCTTTGTCCAAGTTCATCTTTACTAGTGATGAAAGTCATATTAGTTTCAATCACTTGAAAATCGCTTTGACGAAAAATAATTTGTGAACAACAACTATATAATGTTCTCTAAGAATGTTTCAATGATTGAAATGAGAGTTTAGAATATGTAACCATATTTGGATATAAGCATATAATGTGTTCGCACATTAGTATATAAGTCCAAAACCGGGAACCAAATGTATGCATACTTGTGTGGGTACTAAATGGTTGATGCAGACTGGGTGAGTTTGGAAATCAAAATCAACTCAATTTGGTTACCAAAGTATGCGTACTTGTACGCATACTAGCGGAAAGTTCATGTCCGTGAATTTCTGCTGAGTTTGAAAACCAAAAACAAACTCAAATCCGGTTACTTAAGTACGCATACCCTTACGCATACTTAAGTGTGTTACTTTCTAAAATTGGTTTGTTCATGAACTAAAATATTTATATATATTAAGGAATTCAATTTGCAAACTGTGACTATAATGTTCATGAATCGATTCAAGTGAATCAAAACCAATTTTGCTTCAATTGTGTCTTGTATACTTCTATAAGATCTAAGCAATTGAACAACTCTCTATCTAGTTCTTTTGAGTCATTTGAAATAGCTATGGTGAAGATGAATATGGTTGATATGAAAGTGCTAATATGGCTAACCATTTGGTTAACTAATGTTGAACCAACTAGGTGTACACGTTTAGGTACGGTTACACAAACCTAAATGAACGCACATTTCATTTATGTATAACAAGCTAAGTTCGATCTAACGGTTGAAAGATATTAGCTTGAATCTAATCAGGTTTTCATCTAACGGCGAATATTGAATGCTTTGTTACCAAGGTAGCATTGATTGTAAACCCTGATTTAAAGACTATATAAAGGAGAACTCTAGCAACTGGAAACCTAATCCCCACACCTTTTGTGTGATACTAGTTGTATAAGCTAGAGTCGATTCTCCTTTAACCTTAGGTTTCTTATCGAGACCCTGTAGGTTAACGACTTGAAGACTTCCTTGGGATTGTGAAGCCAGACCCAACTATTTTCTTTGTAGTTGCGTGATCAGATCTTGCTGTTTCTATCGTATTGAGTACAATTGTAAGATTGGCTCGAGATTAATTTCTCTGATATGCAAGATAGAAAAGTAGTCACAAACATCTTCGTCTCATCGTTTGTGATTCCACAATATCTAGTTTCGCCATCATACGATTTAGATTATTGTGAGGTGATTGATAATTCTAGGATGTTCTTCGGGAATATAAGTCCGGGTTATCGATTGGTTCATGTTCACCTTGATTTATCAAAAGAAGGAACAAAACTCGTAGGTATTTCTGTGGGAGACAGATTTATCTATTACTGTAGACTTTTCTGTGTGATACAAATTTGTTTATTAAAGTCTTCGACTTTGGATCGTAGCAACTCTTAGTTGTGGGTGAGATCAGCTAAAGGAATCAAGTGTGTAGTATCCTGCTGGGATCAGAGACGTAAGGAGCGCAACTGTACCTTTGATCAGTGTGAGATTGATTGGGGTTCAACTACAGTCCAGACCGAAGTTAGTTTGTAGTAGGCTAGTGTCTGTAGCGGATTAATACAGTGTGTGTTCAATCTGGACTAGGTCCCGGGGGTTTTCTGCATTTGTGGTTTCCTCGTTAACAAAACTTATGATGTCTGTGTTATTTCTTTTTCGCATTATATTTTGTTATATAATTGAAATATCACAGGTTGTGCGTTGAATCAATCAATTGATAAATCCAACCTTTGGTTGTTGATTGAAATTGATTGATACTTGAACATTGGTCTTTGGTACCGTTCAAGTGATTTCTCTTGTATTCAATTAGACTCGCAGATTTCTATTTGCTTGATTAAGTATTGAATCGAGAAATTGAGATGTAACTCTTGATATACTTTTTATAAGATTGAGTCTGACTGTCTAGTTGATTCCCTTAAAAGTATATTGGAGTTTGCCCATACAGATTGCTAAGCGAAATATTGGGTGTGGTTGCTAGACCCCCGTTTTTCACATACTACAAATTTACCCTCATTAACTCTTAATAATAAAACCTAAAACTAAAATCAGTTTCAATTTCAGTTCTATAAATCGATCTTCTTCTCCCTCTTTTTTCATCGTCAATTATCGACGATCCAAAAACGATTAATCACTTTTTTTTTTATAAAATGTCGCCGAGACAAGCAAGAGTGAAGCATCCTACTAACAGGAGAAAATGGGTCGATCAGGTACTTTTCTATCAACCCAATCCTCTAAACTAGGTTTTAGTAACATGCAATCGCTTAGTAATTAGAAATTTTGAAATCAATTTTTTCTGGGTTTACCAGAATCGGATTATGTTAATGTACGAGTGAACCGCTTGTAATTAGAAACGGTTGATGTTCATGTCCGCATACCCCGATTGTGATGAATGTCTTTCTGGTCCGAAAAATTTGAACCAGAATCAGACTATGTTAATGTCCACATGGCCCGATTTAGTTAATGCATGGATAACTGTTTTTTTCTGTAACTTTTTTTCATTAGAATCGGATTACATATGTGTCCACAAAAACCGTTTGTGTAGCCTTTGAGTTCTTATATGCTTAGTCAATAATCGAATTACATGAGCACTTATAAAAAACCGATTGTTGTTGGAATGTTGGAATCGGATTTTACATGTGTGTAAAGTAAACCGATTACAGTAAGAAAAAATGCCCCAACTTTTCTGTTCCTTTTTTTTGTTAGAATCAGATTACATGGGCACTTATACAATCCGATTGTTGTGTGTTATGTTAGGAATCAGGTTATAAATGTGTATCGAGTAGACCGATTGTATACCTTATATAATTCCTTTGTTGTTTGTCGCTTATATATGTATTCTACGGGCCAAACAAGGACAAGCAACAAAATCAAGCCGAGAAGAAATATAAGAAGAAACATGAATTTGCATCTCCTCAGAGTTTGGGACCTCGTCGACAGGGTGGTCAAAATTTAAATGCTTCCCACCGAAGAGACTCGAGGAGTAAAGCCTAAGGAATCAACATCAATGACCCACCACCTCAAACAGAGCAACCAACACAAGAAGAATCTAATTCTGATACACCTACTGAAGAAGGAGGTGGTGATAGAGAAGTTGTCGAAGAAGAAAGTGATGAGGAAGTTAATGAAGAAGAAATTGGTGGCAAGGAGATCAATGAAGAAGAAAGTGGTGACAAGGAAGGTGATGGAGAAGAGTAGTGGCACAGAAGGTGATGGAGAAGAAAGTGAGGATGAAGGTGATGAAGAAGAAAGTGAAAATGAAGGTGAAGAAAGTGAGAATGAAGGTAATGAAGAAGAAATTGACAATGAAGTTGATGAAGAGATGGGAGAAGTGCAAGAACAAGTCCAAGGAGGAGAGGTTCAACAACAAGTCCAAGGAGGAGACGCTCAAGAACAAGGTAAGACAGATGGTAAGAAGAAAGATGTTCCAAAGAAGAAGAAAGGTGACCACATGCCCCACCCGCTGAAGATGTTTCCTCGCGGCCCTAAGGATCCCTTTTACGGGTTACCCGGTGATGGAGGACAGATGTTATGGGGGTACAAAGACAGTTGGGCCGCGGTCGTCTGCCATACCATAGTAACTACCCAAACCTTATGCTACGTAACATAAAACTTATTATTTGCGTAGTGTTTTGTTTATTGTACATCGGGTTTGTTTTGTTTTATAGGATCACAAGGATGTCGTTCGTCTTATGAAGCCAGGAATGTCAGTGAGTATGATGAAGGGTTGGCCACTGGAAGCAATAGAATCAACCGTTGGAGAAGTTCAGGAAGTAGTCGACCTAGTCTATTCTACGGGGTTGATGCCTGCGGTCGAAAATTTGGTTCTTGGTTACGAAAAACCTCTTTGTTCCGCCTTTTCCGAGAGATACTATGGGGAAACAGATACTTTGCATCTTCCGTTTGGCGAAATGATGATAACTCCAAATGACGCGAAGTTCACTCCCGGGCTAAGCATAAAAGGTAAATCCGTGAAGCAAGAAGAATACGCGCAAGATCTTGACTGGGACAAGATTTACGCGTTCAACAAGAATGTGTTCCAATGGGATGAGGACAAGACCAAGTCATAAATGCTAGTAGGCAAGGCAAAGCAGAGAATAATCCATCTCTCGAAGCTGAGGGACAACTTCATGGGAACAAAGAAGTATCATGCCAAGGGAAAAGAGGTGACCCGTGAACGTATTATCGCCACGGACAATGCGTACGTCATTTACGTCCTATGAGATGTTATATTCCCCAACGTTTCCAGTGCCCGTCTGAACGCCAACTTTATTAAGTTGTTGCAACCATTTGACAAGATTCACGAATACTCTTTGGGCACTTCCATCCTTGCACACTCGTTGAACGAGTTGAGAAAGGCTTCTAGGGCTCAAAGGAACCAAATCGGAGGGAATATGGCTTTGATGCAGGCATGGATATATTTGCACTTCCCAATATTTGCTCAAAGGGCTTTTCTTTACAAGGAATGAGACCGCAGGCATTATGGAGACATGTACATCTACAAAGTAAGTCGAAGTCCCAAAATTTGGATTATCTGAAGTTGAGACGCAAGTTGGAAAATTTGACGGTGAAAGATCTTGTCTTTGACCCCTACAAGAAGGATTTGGACGGAAAAGGAAAGATGGCTGGGTGCGCCGAACAACAAAATTATTTTGGGCCTTTGTTTCACCCAAGAGGATATGTAGGTGTACAACTCAACGACAGTCACAAGACAATGCAGATACGTACAAAAAATCCCAAAGGAGCACAAGACGTTTAAAATCATTGAGAAAAAAAACCAAATCATTAGATAATGATATTGAGATTGATCACCACCCTTTACCATCATGTGAATATTGGGAAGACAGAAGGTACAATGGATATACTATGGATGATCGATTTCAAACAGATGATGAGGTAATTCCGGGCTACATGTCGTGGTACCTCAATATTTCGCTTACTCGAGTGATATGAGTAGATGAGAGGCCCCAGATGGAGAACAAAGATACAGTTTTGTTAATGGTTTTAGCATTTTTTGTTGAATATTTCTTGTTTAAAATGGAAATAGAAAAGCCGAGTCGGGTTCTTGATAACCCAAGCAAAGCCAGAAATCAGGTAAGGGAAAAATGTTAAGGCCAATGAAAAGCTGATTGATGAATTGAACAGTCTCGAAGATGTAGAAGCGGGTGCAAAGTTTGGGGAAGCGTTGGTGGAGGAGGAGGAGCCAAAGAAAAAGAGGAAGAGAGTCACCGTCAGCACAAAAAGGAACTCTGAAGGTGCATCGGGCAACGCCCAACCTCTTAAAAGAGAACAAGGTGGACGTGGTCGTGAATGAACGATTTCAAACTTATGTCTTTAACTGTGGATAATTATGGAGTCAAAACTTATGTCTTAAACTTATTGTCGAACTATGTTTGGTTATATTCCTAGTTTATGAATGACTGAATCTGGTTTCTTTTGAAAATTGTTTGTGTTTGTCCAAGACGCGACAAAAGAACCAACTAAAATGTGTGTGCAAAAAATGCAAGATTCTGGCAGTTTTTAAGTCAGAATCGGTTTACATTTACCAATATGTAATCTGATCCTGACAGTTCTCCAGGGGTTCACTTTCAGAATCGGTCTATGTGGTCATACCATGTAATCCGATTATGGGAGGAAAAGTGACGATTTTTCTGTAACTTTTTTTGCCAGGAATCGGATTACATGTGTATTATTAAAGTCTGATTGTTGAGAGGCTTATTTTGACAACCTTCCTAATCGGTCTATGTGGGTACTCCATGTAATCCGATTCTTCTGAGGAAAAGTGACACCTTTTTTGTATCTTTTTTTTTGCCTAGAATCGGATTAGATGTGCAATATTAAAATCCCGTTATTGAGAGGCATATTCTATATGATTTTGCAAGGACATGATCGGTCTATGTGGACATCTCTAAAATTCGATTGTGTGGGTTGAATTCGAAAAAAGTAGCCGTTGAGACTTCATCTATATAAGGACAACCTCTTTGAGCCGCTCCCACACCACACTCTATGCCTAGAAAATGGAATGGGAACCGTATGAGGATTTGTGTTTCTTTAAATCGTTTGACAATAAGTTTCGTGAATGTCCAAATGAAATTTATTCAATGTTTTGGAAGAGAGTTAAAGAGTTCTTTTACGGGCGTACCGGGAATCCCAATAACCGCAAATGGAGAGACTTGGCATTTCGATTCCAATACATAAAAAGCGCTATGCGAGAGTATGTTAAAGTTAGAAATATGGTGTACCAACATCATCCACGGGCTCCTCTTAAGGAAAACGTGAGTAATCCTATAATATTTATACTTATTTCATCGTTAAAAGTTCACGTACTAACATTTAAGAATTCACTGATTTCAGCTGGAACGTTTCAATGGGCCATGGAGAATTCGTAATGGGGAAACCAAATTCATTCACCACAACGAATATACGACGTTGTACCGACGTGCTCAGAGATTCATTGACGAACATTTGATGTGTCCAATTCTAGAATTCCCATACTGAATCTTATATATGTAATGCGCTAATTTCCTAAACTATGTAATGAATATTTTGTTTCTGAAAGTAAGGTACAATTGGGTTATGTGGACATCAGTAAACACCGATTGTGACATTCGATTTATGTGGGTATTTTAAAAAACCCGATTCTGGGTTTACTACGTTAATTGGAAAACTCAACCTAGAATCGGTTTACAACTGCACTAACATAAACCGATTATGTTTCTAATTTCTTAAGAAAAATTAAAAAAAAAATCAGGTTTTGATGATGAATTAATGGTAGTTGATTCAAAGGTAACTTGATTAAACATCATTTAGTCACCCAAATTAGCACTAATTAATCATCCCAGTTTTGCCATTTAGTAAAATAGTTGGATAATGGACTATCTTTTTGATTTCAAAATACTTTTTTTTGTCTTGTAGTCGTAGGCCCAAATTAATCACTCTAAGTCCTAATTTAGCGAGGTTTTTTTTAGCACTCGTAGGAATAAAGGGTTCATAACAAATAACGATATAACTTCAAGGTTCTAAGTCTACAAGTACCCCCAAAACTATACAGTATTATCCTATTTTCTTTCTAATCCGCTTTCATCTCTCAAACAGACTGCGGAATTGGAGTTTTCTTTTCTTTTTTTCAAAAATGTTTTCTGCAGTGATAACATCACCTCCTGCTCAATCATCACTCCTCCATTTCTCTTGTTACCCCAAATTCCCAGTTTCAATACTAAACAATCAATTTAAAAGACACCCAAATCTACCCCCTTCTTTTTCAGTTGAGAAGTGGAAAACATTGGGGTTTTCAACTAGGAAGACATCTACAGTTTCTGATAGAAGGCTTAGTTCTATCTGCTACTATAGTGGAAAAGAAGAATCTAACAGGAATTCTCCAGGAAAGGTGAGATTATTAAATCTCTAAATTTAAATTTCTCATTTGGTACTTTAGGAGGATTTCAAAATGGGTGAAATGTCAAGTTGATGCCGTGCTGTTAAAAATAATGTGGCATTCCAAAATGGGTTATTAGTTTTTTGATAACTTGAAGAATTCTTAGTTAAAATGTGTTTTATTCAGGAAACTGAGGAGAAATGGAAAATTCTCAAACGATGGGATGTGCCTTGGAAATGGCAAACAGTTTTTCTTACAATGGTTGCATGCGGATTAAGGTGCCTTTCTGTAAAGCAATCTATATCTGATTGTCCTTGTATTTCATTATTAAGGCAAAACATGTAGCTTCTGTGAAACTAATGTTTATTCAGGCAGTTTTGTGTTGACAGGACTGGTAGAGGCAGCACTTGTACCCTATCTAGGTTTGAACATTGGAGAGCTCAGTTTGGATGAGAAGGCTGAAATCTTGTTTCTGGACCAATTGTAAGCATCATTCCTGTAATGTCGAATCCTAATTGTTATCAGTTAACTGTATTTTTCTCTCCATGGTGTTGAGTCCTAATAACAAGCGAGTGTGTTTATAAAATCTTTATCTCTCATGTCTCTACAGCATCGCTACTGCAGTTGTACTTGGAGTTTTGTATGCTCTAACAAACACTTTTCGACCACTTCCGGATGACATTTTCAGTTACGGTACCTGTATGCCTTTCAAGTTCTACTAAAAATATCCACAAGGTTGAGCCTGATTGGTCTAAGAACTTGCGATCTACTATCTAATTAGTTTAGATATCAAGTTAAATTACAATACCATCACTGGCTAAAATAACCTTCACTGATTCGCAAGGGCGGTAACTCTTGAAATTTCTGGTCTACGTTCTGGTTAGATTAACTGAGACAGCTTCGAAGAGCAAGAGCCAACATGACACTACATGGAATCAACTGTATAATCTTTGGACCTTAGTAATAGAAATGTAATTATTTTTCTCATGGAAACAACTGTATAAGATTTTTCCCATGGCTTATCTCTATTTTGGCGGCCATTTGAGGAACTTACCTTTCTTCTCACCTCTTTTGGAATAGAATAATAATGTGTTGATACTTTGAGATGGATGAAATTGTTTCAGATTTCAAGGAACCCTTCAATCTGCAGAAGGGCTGGCTCTTGTGGGCAGGAATTGGTATTGGTGGTGCCATCGGCGCCATTGCACTAACAGGTGTTGCCATGGCCTTATTTAGCAGTGGCAACCCAGAAAGAGATGTGGGATATGGACCTTATCATAATTTTTATGTTGTTGAGGTTACTTCAATTTACATGTAACCTATTTCTAGCTTGAAATTAATGATCTGTTAATAACTTTCTTCAGACAGATGCTCTTGTTCGCTTACAACCGTTGATTGGTTCTTCAGGTATTAGGTACTGCCTTCATTATAAGCACATTGACCTGGTGTGAATTGCAGATATTAGCGTGAAGAGTATATATAATTGTGTAATAATGGTTACTAGTTGAGTTGGTAATCATGTCATGTACATTTTTTGTGGACAGTACTGCTTGTCTAGTAGGCATCACGGGGGTTTTGGCGCCAGTGCTTGAAGAGACCGTGTTCCGAGGGTTTCTGATGGTGTCCCTTACTAAGTGGTAAAGTTTCATTCTCGACAATTAAAATTCTTTCACTGCTGACCTACAGCTTCAATTTAGCTTGCACATTTTCCTTTCTGAGAAACTATATCACCTACAGAATGGAGGTCAAAATTAAAAATTCCAAATATGAAATTGATGTCATGCTTGATCACTTGGGTTATCATGTCATTTATAACTTACATTGAAACTAGAAATGTTAAGAAAGAGAATTTTTAATTGAAACATGATGGAATAAAGTTAAGATTGGAGAATTGGAAAACTGTTATCCAAGAAAACTAGCCTATGAACTTTGTGAAAAGAGCGTTTGTGGGGAAGAATGTAGTGCATAGTGCATACTCTTTCATGGGTGTGCATTTTCATACCAAATGTTGAAGGAGGGCTTGTTGCAACTGTACTTCACCATTTTGGCATGATTGGTTTACTGGTTGATATGATTTGTGAAAGCTATAAACTTGAGATGCTTATAGTTTTGATCTTTCAGCTACGGAACAATGTCACTTTTCTTCTTCTTTTTTCTATTTCTCTGATGTGGTAACGTGGTAGTTGAGTCTCAGGGTCCGCCCTCTGATATTTTGGACTTGCCTATAAAACGAACATGCAGTTTCATCTAAACCTAGTTCATTTCTTTCCTTTTCTGACTCAATTGTTGCTGTCTTTCCTGCAGGTTTCCTACACCAGTTTCAATCATTTTAACAGCTGCAGCGTTTGCTCTTGCTCATCTTGCTCCCGCAGAGTTTCCCCAGCTCTTTGTTTTAGGTAGTGCAAATGTTATTGATAAGGTATTTTTTAGTATTTGGGGGTTAACCTCTGTGTTTAACTTCTTCTTTGTAACAGGGACTGCGTTGGGTTTCTCATATGCTCAAACACGCAATCTTTTAACACCCATCACAATACATGCAATCTGGAATTCCGGTGTTATCTTGGTTCTCACATTTCTTGTGGTAAAGCAGTCAGTTTGTATTCTTGATTTTCTTTAATTTGTTTGATGTCTAGTAAGCTGTCTTGAGCTCTCTCATTTTGAGTCCTTATACAAATTCTATTCTTCAAGGCTAATTTTTAATCACATGACTGTATAGAATAGCAACTACTCTTCTACGAATCATACTTTTTAAGATTTTGAACTTGCACCTTCAAAACTAGAAAAGCACTTTGTAACCGGTACAATGTCATTTCTGATCCATGTGCTACCTCAATTTGTATTAGGGACTGTATTATGGTTTAGAGCACGGTGTATTATCTTATTTTGATGGTTAAAACCAATGGAGCCTAAAGGGTCTCTAACTTTCGTTTATGTGATTCCAGCTTCAAGGATATGATATCAAGGAATTATTGCAGACATCCTGAAACAAGGGTGCGGAGTTCTGTTAACTCACTCTTAAACGAGGTACGGTACTGACCTGAGTTTACATTGAACTAAAAAATGTATAACTGAGGATAATAGATAAATGTGAGTCAAATACAGCTGAAATGGTGTAAATTGAGCACGTAGAGGATGGTGGTCCATTTACCTGATACTACATTCTGTATGTAAAGTGCACGAATCAGTGTGTGGTACAAGTTACCTAACCATTAGAATATATGAAATTCATTTGTAATGAACTGAATCCCCTTGGTATATGAATCAACCAGATTGGTTTTTCTGTATCTCTTTTCTTTTTCATGTCTTTCCTGTTCTTCCTTAGCAAATGACCGATTGCTGGGAACTCTATGCCAAGAATGCATCAGCGCTTCTAAGTCAACTGTTTAGGTGCTGATCCAAATTCCACGAAATGTTAGATTTCTTAGTTTTTTGCTTAGTTTTTTACATTTTTTTTAGTGGTCACTGTTGCCATTATTCTGTTGATCCTTCTCCCTCCTTACCGGAAAATGTTTGTTATCTCTTTGTTCATAACTTGTTTGGTCTAATTGGATTATTTCATGACCTGATCTTAGAGCATCTCCGGTGCACATGATCGAGTTCATAAAAATTATGACTTCTTTTACTAGAAATTTATCTCACTGTTTCTACTTATGGTAAAGCAAAGACTCTACAAGAAGAGAGATAAAAGAGACAACAAACCTATGTGTAACTAGGAACAAAACAAAGGCAAGAGTTTTTAAACGAGGGCTAAAATTCATGGGTTTTTTCTTCACTGAATTTGGAGTCCCAATGATAAATATTTGACGCACTCAAATGATCAAATCTCTATTTAGTTCTTTCACTAACGTAAGAAGGTACATTTTCTGTTCTCAAATTAGCAGACACGTTTAGTATGGATTAATATATTCAATATTTATAATCTAAATGATCACAGTGGGTGGTCACTTATGACTACCGGGGAATGTGAGTTAAATTCATCATTCATCAAAAATATGCAAGAAATGGAGGAGTAAAATAGTTGGTAGCTTGGATTTCCTTTTGAATGTTTCAGAGGAAACATGAAATATTACCATTTTTGTCGAAGGAGCACACAAAGTGATTCGAAAAAAGCGAAAATACTGAGATTAAACTCGGCTGTGCTCTTCGGTTAGTGAGATTAAATCCATTTCCTTGCACAGTTTTTAAAAAATGTTAATCTGACATATTTTGTTGATTGGTCAAGTAGTTAACAGATGATCCCATATGCTACACCATAGACTAAACATATCAAAGGTGGAACTTCATACTATAACGATGAAATTATGAATAAGCTCTTTCTTGTATTTCTCTTGGCAAACTCAAATAAGTGACGAATCTAGTTATTACCACCCTAATCAATTTGAGCCAAAAAGTCAAATTTCAATTAACAAGCTGCAGTAGGCGTTGGGATGCCTAAGTTAATGAGCATTAACAGTCAAAATAAACAAACAAATTTCAGATTTTCCACTTTGTTTCTTAATATACTGAAGTCTGACAAGTCAGGGGTCTATTCTATATTATTTACCAACTAATGGCAAGAACGATGGAATAGAAGGTCTGATCAGAAAGAATAGAAACTGAATTTTTTGGATCTTGAGACATATATAAATATAATACTACTCATATAAAAATAACATTATCAACCTGTCAAACAAATTAAATCGAATAGAAGGGTCTAATACTCTTATTGCAGAGAATCTTTCAAAATTTTGTGCTACTTGGAAATTGGAATTCATGAACCCCACGTTTACATATAAACAAATGCAAAATTTGTGTTTCACTGGGAAGCTTGGTTTGTCGTGATTTGGTGAGAGAGATGAGACAGAAAGATAGGAAGATAGGAATAGAAGCTTCATGTAATGAGTATGTATATAGAATTGAGTGTAGTAATACTGAATGCAGTTCAGGGTTCAAAATCCCAAGAATTTGCTGAATTTATAGTCTCTTGAGATCATCCATCTATGTCTTAAACAATCCCTCTATGAAAGATAGAGTTGCCATTGACATTCAAACTACTTTGACTTGGATTTCTTGGGTGTTGTATTTACTCTCTTAAACTCTTACTTAACACTAACCCGCGATAGACGGCTTAACATTCGGTATTAAAACACCCTCTGGAAAACCCATATATTGAGTGTGAATTCAGCTAGCTTCATTTACTACTATGTGTTTTCAGTTTTACATATTTCAGCTGTAGGTTGTTCTAGTATTCTTATTTTCAGCTGTAGTTGTAGAGTTCTTACTTCTTGCAGACTAACTTGTTCTCGTACTGGTTCAAGTGAAGTCTTTTGAGTATATTGTGTTATATTTTATCTTAGAGATGGATGAGAAACATGATTATGATAAGGTAGATGAAGTTATGTTACCTGGGTTCCGGTTTCATCCAACTGATGAAGAGCTTGTAGGATTTTATCTCAAGAGAAAGATTCAACAACGTACTCTTTCCATTGAGCTTATCAAACAGTTGGATATCTACAAATATGATCCATGGGATCTTCCAAGTAAACCTCTTAACTGTCTTCACTAATATTTTTGTTTCTTTCTTACAGTCCTTTGTGTGTCAACTCAATGGATTACTTTGTTTCTCATTTTGCAAGAAGAAATGGCGACTACAGGAGAAAAAGAATGGTATTTTTACTGCCCAAGGGACAGGAAGTACAGAAACAGTACAAGGCCGAATCGAGTAACCGGAGGTGGGTTTTGGAAAGCGACTGGAACTGACAGACCTATATACGCTTCTGAAGGTTCCAAGTGCATTGGCTTAAAGAAGTCCCTTGTGTTTTACAAAGGTAGAGCTGCTAAAGGGATTAAAACTGACTGGATGATGCATGAATTTCGGCTACCTTCACTGACTGATTCGACTGCACTTAAGAGGCCCATTGATAAAAACTTACCACCAAATGTAAGAAGACCCTTCAGGTTTCTATTTGATTTTACTTTGAATGAAAAAAGAAACAACTTATCACAAGTTGTTTTTTCTTGGTTTTGCAGGATGCATGGGCTATATGCAGAATCTTCAAGAAAACTAACTCAATGGCACAAAAAGCACTTTCTCATTCTTGGGTTTCACCAGTGCCTGAAACAACTCAGTCAGATGTGCTTACTTATGGAACAAATTGCACCCAGTTCAGTCCTGAGAACCTCTCGTGCACAACTGACCAAGGCAGATCTTCGGCCATACAGTACTGTTCAAACAAGGATTTTACACCAACTTCTTCCACTAGTTTTTCTCCTAGTGAGTTTCATTCCTACGAACCAATGAATCCAGCCGTTTATAAACCAACCCAACATCCCATTTCAAACGGAGAAGTTCTACCTGGCTTCGCTTCGTTTCCTCCTCTTGATATGGCAGGTTCCGCCAAGTATTCAGTTGATGTTGCTTCTTTGCTTTTAAACTTGTCCCCTGCTTTACTTGGAGATGTTAGTAAAAGTTCAGAGAGTATAGATTTTGGTGGGACTGAACAGAGGACTAGCAATGGTTTTTCCACTAATTTAGTACAGGAGATGCAGGGAAATATGGGTACAGTAGAAGAAGATGAAGATTCATGCTTGAGGAAGAGTAACCAAAATGTAGCAACCGGCAACCAGTGGGGAACTGCTCGATCTGTAGGGTATCCCTTTGATCTGCCGGATGCATGGAAGACCAATTTTCCATGGGAATCTCCCCCTTGCCCAAGTGAAATGTCGACGAGCTACTCGACAAACAAGTGCTACATTTAATCGAACCGGTACACGTGAAGTACTTTTGTAGTAGCTAGAGTGAGGAAGTTGGAGTTCATGTGAGAAACGTTCTGTCTGCAGGTTTTCTGTATAGTTTTTCTTTATTCCAACTACACACGTTTAGGGTGGATTAAGTCTGTTTTCTAGGTTCTAAGTTCTAACCTTGTTTCTCATTAGAACATTAATATAGATTAAATTTTGGAGCTCAGAATCAGGATTCTTCTATGTGATATTAGAGAGACAATCAAACGTAAACACACAAACATAAAACCATGTGCAAGGTCAAATCAAGCGGATTAAAACATAATGCGCGTTTTTTTTTTTAATACCAATAACAAGGAGAAAGGCAGGACAACGAAGGATCCTTGTAATAATTTACAGGTACAATACAGAGAGTAACCATCCAGTTGAAACAGCAACAACTGGTCAAATAACATCAAAAGTTTTGGTTTCGGAAGATGGAATGTCTAATGTTTTTTCACCCGGAGAACTTATTGGATTATTGCGAGCGGAACGAACGGGACGCGCTTTGGAAGAAGCGATCTGTTATAGAGCCGTCTTATTGGGAATAACGAGGGCGTCTCTGAATACTCAAAGTTTCATATCCGAGGCGAGTTTTCAAGAAACTGCTCGAGTTTTCAAGAAAGTATACAGAACAGGAGTATTGCAGTACCATTACCAGAGAAAACAACCAAACTTCACTATTTCCTCAAGTTAGTAACCAGCTCAAATTGCGGTTGATTAGTTCTAAATTCTGCATCATTATCATTTGATTCATTTCTGTCAACGGAAATAACTTATCTTCTCATTTGGTGATAAATTCACAAACCACTCCACCATTCGCCCTAGCAACCTTCAGCTGACTTCACCACTGGCCTACACCAGTAGATGTTTGACAGTGAAACATAAGCTCCTCCATTTGATGGTTTCAACTCAATAACCCTTTTTGCTGCCAAGCTCATGTAGTCTACAATCTGCATCAGATGGTCTAGTAAAGTTTTCAGCCTGTTTTAATCTCCCAGACCTGCCAAGTACATCAACCATAGAAGGTCTACTAAAGTTTTCAGTCTGTTTTAATCTCCCAGACCTACCAAGTACATCAATCATAGAAGGTCTGGTAAAGTTTTCAGCCTGTTTTAATCTCCCAGACCTGCCAAGTACATCAACCATACAAGCCCTGGTTCTATTTTAGTCTTTCGTATCGACATCGGATAGAAATAACCTTCATGACGTGCCAAACCAGATAAAACAACCTTCATGTGCCAAACCATTATGGCTACTAGCAGATAAGGCTCGACAAAAGTGTTACGCTGGTAGAACTCTCACTATTCTATGTATCCACATTTTGAATACACTGTAACAAGTGAGCTTACCAGAAAGGTCTGTCTGACGATTAAGGTCTCAGTTGCATACCTGGGGATGAAGAAATGATCAGATATTCAGGTGAACCTTTTTACATCATTTCCAACTATAACTAAAAAAAACAAAAACATGCAGACTGCTCAGCCTCAGGTATACGCATCATTTCCGACTATAGCTCAACTATAGTTCATTCAACTATAGTTCATTCCCCTGACCAAGAAATATAACACAAAAACCCACTACTTGTGAGCCCCATACAAACTTGCCAATCGTGAAGGGATAGATCTGTCACCCGCAAGAAAGAATATGTGATCTCAGGGTGAAATATTTAGCTCAATTGACAAGAGGACTTGTGCTAAACCATCACTTAACCAAAAAACCCAAAGATAAATCAGGATTGCTAGTTCAATACTCAAGGACTAGATTAACGTAACCAAAGGTGTCAATATTGAACAAATAATTAGGAAAAACGACCTAATTAAGCATTTGTCATTAAAAGCCAATAAAAAGCTACCACCAACCACAGTCTGAAACAAAGACGAGACTTTCCAAATACGAAGACAGACTAAAAATACTTGTTTAGCATAAGAAGTTTTCACAAAATCAAAATTTCTTCTGAGCCTACTCATCCAAACCCAAAAGCTTTCGGTTCTCTCAATCTAGGCTTTTGTGGAGGTCTTCTCCTTGGCCTTCTGGATTTTCAGTACCTTCTTCACAATTTTCTGCTCTTCAACCAAGAAAGCACGGATGATCCTACAAACAAAAAGAAGCCAACACTCAGTGAATACAACACACATAACGGAATAACTAACATCCGGAGAAAAATCACAGAGAAACTCAAAATGGCTGCCATCTCAATCACATATGAAATCATGGACGTACCTCTCTCTGACAGCACTTCCAGATAATACTCCACCATAGGCACGGTTCACAGTTCTCCTGTTTCTAGATAATCTAGACCTCTTGTATTCAGCAGGTCTTAGATGAGGAATCTGAGCCAAAGGAAAACTTGGTCAGCATACACCATAATAGCTACAACGATAAAGTAAGGAATGAACCACTACAAAAATATTGTACTATAGGAATTCAACGCTGATCAGAAGACTGGTAAGAGGATTAACTGGATCCTAAGAGCTCAAAATTGAAAGGAACAGGCAGATATCACACATTAACTACCAGACCATGAACTGCACTAGATAAAAGCTGTCTCAATTCAATAAGGCTGTATACAAGATTATTTAAGCATACACAAAGAGAAGGAAATTAACGCCAATAATCTAAAGCTGCAATACCAGGCTAGTGGGTACTGGAAGATGATCACTGCTGCATTTCTAAGAGATTACCAACTAGGCAAAACACAGATTTTAATGAACTTATCTAATACATTTTAACTACGTGAAGGATGTCATAATAATATGAACACATTTCAGATGTTGCAAAATAAAAGAAGAATATACTGTGGACTAAGAAGAAGAACAAGACACAAGTTATTTTTGTTAGAAAGTAGATTGTAGACAATGAGTTGCATTTAAATAATAGAGCATTAAGCTATTTCTGTTAGAAAGCTAAAGCAGTTTCGGAGACCAAATAAATGCATTCTGCATCAAATATCATATATATGTGACTCATAATCGTACGATAAAATTACATTTATCTGGAAAATCCATTTCAGAGGCAATGTACGCAAGTCCCGAACACAAGAATAATATACTGCAGACTAAGAAATAAGGACAATGCAGAAGAGAAGAGGAAAAAGTAGATTGTAAACAATGAGATACAATTCAAATCATATAGCAGTAGATGTATATATAGCAGTTAAATGTAGTTAAATGTATTCTGCTATTTCTGTTTGAAAACTATAGCAGTTAAATGTATTCTGCTTCCTAATCTCACAATTAAGTGTTTGACTACTACTTTTTCAAAATTAATTAAACCAGTAACAACTAGAATGAAAACTCACAGACAACAGGCTTTTCAATTAGATACTGTAGACAAGCTACTTGCCTAAATCCTAACCCATCCATACATAAAGATAAAACCCTAGAAATATACATATCCTAATGCAGAATATAAGGGTAACACAAGATACAGAAATAAACCAACTGAAATCAAGATAAAACAAGCAGAGATACACTATGTCATAGTAGTGAGAGAGGCTCACCCCTTGAATCCTCTTTCCAGTAACAGGGCACACAGGTCCTTTAGCCTTCTTCTTGGTCCTCTGGAGAATGTTCTTTCCACCTTTATATTACCAAAAAAAAACATATAATTATAAGTATACAAACGATATGAATATAGATACCAAAAACTGAAACCCAGAAAAGAAACACTAGGGTTTGCATAAGATTAAAGGATAACGAAGATTTAACCAAAAGAAGAAGAAGATTAATATACCAGGGAGTTTGACAACCCTGTTCTGGTTGGACTTGGTGGCATAACTATGCCTGGAGCGGTAAATTAATCTTTGCACCATTTTCTCCCACCGCTGTTTCTTTCGCAGACTGGAAAACTCTTCTCCTTCTGTTTATTAGGCAACTCCACAACAAAAAATAAAAGGAGGAAATAAACTTGTGAAGAGGAAGCTAAAGGATTAGCTAGTATTAAAAACCCTAGCCATCCTACGGTTATTACTTACTCGGGTAACCTTAACGGCTTAGATAAGCCATAGGTTGAAAAGGTTTATTTGCTTCGAGTGTCTCTAACGGATCTGAAATAAGCCCATTATCCTTTGGGGTTTGCCGGTTTGGGTTGTCCCTCGAACTAATGCGAATTACTAGAGCGAGCACCAAGTTGGTCTTAGGCTTAGTCGTATGGGCTAGATATCTAGCTGCTAGATTGGCCATCCACGTCAGCATGGGCAATCTCCTAAATTCTATGGGATGGCTAATCTAGCAGCGGGACTACCATATAACCCCGAACCGTTCGGCGCTTTAAATCTCAGCCATTAGATCAGAAAATTTTCTCCCAGATCTGAACGGTTCAACGTTTAGACCATTTTTTGAGCGCCGAACGGTTCAGCGTTTCAATCTCGCTGATATTTGGACTGCGAGCATCTGGTAGGAGAGAGAACTATCAACTATCACTGTTAACTTTTTTCCAACACTTATTTTTTGATTTGCAACACTTTTTGGCCAATCTAGCACTCCAATTTAGCCCATAAGAGTTAGCCTTAGACAGTTGTCTTTGCATTCCATTTACTGTATAAAGGTTCCCAGGGAGCTCATTAGAGGAATATTTCTAATAAATACGGTTATATCCCCACAAGTTTTCCAAATTAATCCCGTAAGTACATATAATTCAGAAGAATGTGTACAACCAGGTGACGAGCCAACTGAATTAAAAAAATTATGACAATCAGGTAACGAGTCTTGCAGAGTCTGCTCACAAATGAGTTAAACGTCAGGTTTTCGGGATGTATGAGTACGTTTTCATATTTACTCAATTGCTCCCATCAATATTTTTGTTTAGATTTCATAAGAATCACGAAACAGTTCCAGACAAGCTCACAAGAGAAATTGTTCTTCAAATTCTCTTCCTGATTCTAATAAGATTTCAAATCCCAATCCCATGGAGGCAGGGTCTACATTTAGTCTAATCTCTCGTTATTTTAAGATAGATCGACAAGTGATATTTAGCGACGTGATGGTCTGTCGTAGACAGAACAAATTAATTGAGATATTTCCCACTAATTAAAGAGATGTATAATTGATAGGTTGTTTTGATTAGCAAACTAAAATAAAATTAAAAGAGGGATTGGATTGATTGATTAAAGCAACAAGAAGAAAAAGATTATTACATAATTGATAGGTGTTGTAAAACACCTAATTTTATATCTAATATTTATGCTTTCTTTGCTATTATCCTTGTGAATTGCATCTCTTATGTTTAGTTTTGAGTTATTAGGTGCAATGGAGTCATTCGGAACAAAAGAATGAGAAAGCGTTTAATTGGAGCAAAAGGGAGCAGGCGAGTGACGCGGGAGTCGAGCAAAGTTAATATAAGGGTTGCCATTTGGTTGACCCTTATCTTATCCATGGGTGCCTTAAGTCATCCTAGATACCCCTTATCTACTCTTCTTGGGCGGAAATATCAACTTCCATTCTAACACGAGACCCAAGAATCAGAGGAGCAATGATTTCTCTTATTAGGGATGCACAACGGGTAGGGTGGGTAGGATATGGCCTATTTCGCCACCCTACCCGCTTACTGGCGGGTAAGAAATTTTTTACCCGCCACCCTACCCGCCATTAAACAGGTAAGATCCTACCCGACCCATTAATTGGCGGGTCGGTAGGATAGGGTGCCGGGTATAACCGTTTTTTTTTTGTTGGGGTCTGCCTTGACTGTATACAAAAATGCTTCAGAAAAAAAAAAGATCTTGCAACAGCACAAAGGCCAATCTAGCTAAATATGTACCCAATGGTACTGCCAATCTAACTAGGTAAAAGTGAACAAACAAAAGAACAAAAAAAGATTTTGCAACAACACAAAGGCTCAAGAAACAAAAGTTCTATTCTTTTCAAAATCGACGATGAATCCCAGCATAATTTCATTTTTTTACGTAACCTTGTTCTTCAGATAAGAGTATCATCACCAAAAACTCTTCATATGACCTTCTTCAATCATCATCTACGATGATGGAATACGTACTAAGATCACGGAATAAATCTGCACAAGTTATCTCTTGTTAGATCCTCTTACTGATACAAGGGAGAGAGCAAGCATATAAGTAGTACTATTACAAAAGACGAGACAATGAGAGATGTCAGGCCGCCACACCAATACGAATATTCTGATCAGATGCAGAGGATGTAAATGAGCAAGCCGGATAAAACAAACATGCCTGTATAAAAAAGCAATTCACAATTACAAGAATACTCTTCCTTCTTGTTACTTCATTTCTCAACAAAAAACTCCCAGTTGCCGAACCAATATGGATATCCATACTTTAGGTTGATAGTAGATGTCAAATACAGGGAAAAAAGAAAACCTTTTAATCTAGCATTTACTAATGGCTAATGCATTGCCATGTTGCAAGAGCAGTAGACAACAAGGTGTGCTTTTTATGGAATTCATTGCCTTTTTTAGTACTATCCTAGAAGTCCATGTGAGTTACTTATCACCTAATGGAAGTGTGGCAAGAGTGCAGATGAAGCTGACTACAAGCAGATTTTAAATCCTAGTTCCATGTCATTTCTTGCGTCTTACATAATCTCCCAAACGAGGCTATCTTATGAGTCTAGATCCTAAATCATTTTACAATTCATACTTCAATCCTAAGAACTTAAAGAGTCAAATTAACTACTTCATAATCACCTGGTACCAACTCAAATGCACAAACACCCTACAAAGCGAAAATCAACCTAAATCCAAATAAAGGTACATGCTTCGAGTTACACAACCGATATAACCTTACCAAGAAATATATTTCAACCATGCACAAACATCTCTTTTGTAATCTCAACCATGTTTGCTCACACTATGCCTGCACAAACTAAACCATGTTTAGTGACTTTTCCTGATGTGAAGATCAGTCTCAAAAGAAATAAAATGACATCAATATTACCTACAAATGAATTTTCTAGAAATGTCATCAAGAAAAACTAATATTTTCGAAGAATAAGCGAGATTTATCTAATATGTTTTGGTGGCACGAAATTTATCTCTTTAGCCCGGAGTAAGAGGTAGCAATTTTTGTTTGGTCATGAAGGTGAGCCACCAGGACACAACATGCACTATTTATCCGTCTAAGTCCTAACTAGGGAAGCAACAAAAGTTTAAAATCCTTCCACCAGTGACTCAACTGTTTTAACATTTCATCACTGCCAACCTCTCACTCTAGCCTAAAACCAACCTCAAAGACCGAAGTATAGTCAAGAAGTACAGTTAGCTAAAATGCTACCTAGCCAGAAACTTTAATAAACCTCGTTGTCAAACCACAACTAAATTAGAAGATCACTAACTAAATTAAAATTAACTTTTTGTAAACCCCAAAATCAATTTAGAAAAACCTAGAAATTAAAATTAGAATATGGAACACCCCTAGCAATTGCAATCTACGAAAGTACAAATTCACTCACTTATGGAAAACTAAGCATCCAAATTCAAATCAGAATCAAGCTTCTGAAATATCAAGCTCAACTCAAGTGAATCACTCATACTCTAGTTAGGATTAGGATCCTATATAACAAAGCAAACAAACCCAAGCAAAAGAAATACAAATCAATCACAAAGTAAACAAGAAATTAGAGAAATGTTAATTCTCACGTTTGATTTCAGTAGTATAGGGTTTTTCATAAAAATTTCAAAATCAGTTACTAATAAAAAGGAAATCAAGACTCTAACTTTGATGTCGTCCTCCATGTGGAACAAACTAAACTCCTGTGAGAAATTTCATCAGTCACTTAACATGCATGTTAATTTCTCATAATGGCAATCATATTACTCAAATAATTTCAAATAATTTCTTCAAATACAAATGAAACCACCAAGCAATACAACATACTTCAGGTATAAAAAGAAAAATCCATTCAGATTATCAAAAAAAAAGATAATTATGTGATTATTATGGACTTACCTAAGATTGGACGTCAGTTCATAACTTCTTCATCAGATTTGCCGGAATTAGATTATTAGGGTGTAAACGAACCAACTGAGTAAAGGGTTTTAACCGAGACCTTGAAAGATGAACACAAATTCGAGAAGAGTAAGGTCTAGGGTTAGCACTGGGAAAGGGTTTCTATGACTTTGTGTTTGATTTGAGGAGGAAGAAGAAAGAAGAGAATAGAGATAGGTAGACGAAAATGCCACTTTACATAATACCCCTAATATCTTTTAAAATAACAAAAAAAATAGGCAGGAGAAAAAAATAATGGAAGGGTTATTTTGTCTTTTCAATATAAGGCGGGTAGGATAGGATAATTTGGAGCTTTACCCCTCATCCTACCCATTTAACGGCGGGTAAGAAATCTCTAACCGTCAACCTACCCGTCACATGGCAGGTAGGGTAGGATACGGTTAAAAATCTGGCGGATAAGATAGGATTGGCGGGTATCGGTTGGGTATGTGCACCCCTATCTCTTATCATTAGCCTTCCTTTCTTTCACTATACCCGAATTCAGAAATTCAGAGAAGAGAAAAGAGGGCGGCTCTGTTAATATGCAAAGAAATGGAGAGATTCAGAGAGAATCAGATCGAGAAGGTGGTTTAGCTGGAATTGAAGTTCCAGTATGCTTGAGATGGATTTGATTATTAGGGTTTGAAGAATTTATGTGATTCAACACAGAGAAAGAGAATCTTTGGCTGTTCAGATGGGTCCTGGTGATGATATTTGATAAGGGTTTTGAATCTGGAGTTGAATTTTAGGGCAGATAAGATGAAGAAGAAGCTATAAAAGAACTAAATTGTTTCTGCTGAGATGGAAGAAAGGGGATCTGAATCTGGTTTTCCTGATAGTTCTTGAGTTGAATACATAAATGGGTTAGCTGAGAATGAGATGCAGATAGAGATGATATTGATGTTGTCTAGATGTATGTTTAGGACAAGGGTTTGAAGTTGGTGGTTCTGGGAAAGTTTTGAAAGAGGAGAATCATATGATGGTGCTGTAACTGGCATTGAAGCTCAAGTCTGTGAGCTGAGATAGAAACTGAGATGCTCTAACAGATGGCTAAATGGCCTGGCATCTGGTGTTGGCTGCCATAGGAAATTGATGGCAATGGTGGAGACTCAGGTGCAGTTCTGGTAGGATGGATGTGTATGAGCTGAATGGCAGAGCAAGTTGAGTTTGAACCAGTGGTGGTGTTGTGTTAGAATGGGTCTGAGTTGAATTGAACTGAAGGTGCATGGAGCAGCTGAGTCTGACAATGGTGTTAAGGCTGAGATGGAGATTCAAGGGTTGTGAAAGCTGAGCAGTAAGGTGTTGTTAGTGACAGTGAGCTGGAGGTATTCGAGGTAACGGTCAGTCTTGCACCTGCAATGGACCGAGGAATGACTCGAGTTGCGCTCCTCTGGTGGTGTTGGTAGCCAAGAATCAACTGCTGCCATCGTAGTCTGTGTGGTGAATTTGAGATTGCAGGTCATGGAAAGTTGAGATGAGACTGGTCACTGATGGTTTAGTTCTGTGTGAGAATGGCTCGAGGCAATGATGAAGTTACAGGGATTGGCAATGGAGTTGTAACTTCAAGAGACAATGGTTGCTGGTTATAGCAGCTCAGGTGCAGTGGAGGTTCTGGTGATGCAAATGTTGTTGCAGGTGAAATATTTGTGGTATGGTTTGGATTTGAAGAAGACGATGAATCTGAGATGTGTCTGAGTTGATGTTGCTGCTTAGATGTATGCCTAGGTACAAGTTATGATATGAATGGAAGACGCAGGTGATGGTGTTGTGTGTAGTGAAGCATGGCCTGAGGCTGAGAAGTTGAAGTCGGAGATGGAATTATGAGATGGTGGTTGAACTGATTCAGTCAAGCCATGGTGTTAGCTGTTGCAGCTGCAGTGGGTAATGGAAGCCACGATGCTGTTATGGAGCAGAGTGAGAAGTAGTAGTGCTGCAGCAGATGAGCAGTTGAACTGAATCAAAGAAGTACTAGCTGCAGAATGGATGCAATGGAAGTGAGCGTGTGATATGAATGGAAGCTGGGATAGTCGTCATGTTGCTGTTGTCTACAAGGGACAGAGAAGAGGATAAGCTGGGATGCATCGAGGGAATGAGTTGTGCACTGGTGGAATCGCAGGAATGGTTGCAGCTATATGTATGTGGAACTAATCTGAGCTGAAGGTGATTGTGTTGTTGCCATGGAGTGGAAAGTATTTAACTGCAGTATAGTTGAGTATGGAATGAAGGGTGAAGCGCAATCATGGAGCTAACTTGGTTATGGCATGGGCAAGATGGCTTGATGTGCAGGAAGCAGCCATTATGGATGGATGTGTAATGCTGCTGCACAATGATTGTGTAACAGAGCTTAGGCCAGTGCAATGGCCTTGGCCAATACCAACTCATCCCAATCAGATGAGTTAGCTGATCTGACTCATTGACTCAGCATGACTCACTGAGCTTGACCGTATTGACTGACTCGTTTGACCGGTAACTGGGTGGATTTTGTCGGTCATCTGAGATACTTTCTCCGGCCAAGTTCCGACCTTGTTACCAATTTTCCGGCGACCACTTTTGGGGTATATTTTCTACATGGGTATTTTCACATATGGAATTGGTGGACCACATTGGATATGGGCTTTTGGAGGATTGACCTAGTTTTGGAAAGAGGAAAGGCTACAAAAAGGAAAAATTTCTATAACTTGGGAGGACGTATTTTCTACTTGGAGTTGGGGTTTTGGAAAATGGCGATTAGGGTTTGCTTTCGCTTATTTTTCATCTTCTTCATTTCATTTTTGATTATGATGAACTCAAAAGCTATGAGTAGCTAAATACAATTATTGGTTATGAGATAAAGTTGATTTCACAACATGATATTGTTTCAATGAATTAGTTTTGTCTCAACTTTATTGTTTATGATTCATGGTTTATATTGTTATATGATTTGATTGTTTGTTTGGTTGAGTCCGGAATCAATCCGATTTGCATTCATTTCTAAAGCTATATTAGGGTTTTCAATACGAAAAAGTTGTTTATCCCTGATTCTAAATAGCATAATTGTAGGTAGTGCTTGTAGTGATATATCCTACTAGTCACAAGTAAATCACGACCTTTGTTAAACCGGATTAGTGCTTTTACATGTTCGTTTGCATTGATTAGTCTTATTCCATAGAACTTAGTGCTTTTAGGGAGTTAAATTTAATTATGCTTTTACACTTTAGGTTGCTTTCTAGGAAGAATTCACATATGCATCTTTTAATGTGGTTGTGATGAAATCAGGAAATTAGCTGGATATACTTGCGATCAAGGTATCCTAGGACTTTTAATAAATGAGAAATTAAAATATCAATTCTAGTCATTGATGAAAATACATGTTTGTTAATGATATTATCCCGTGACCAATATCTTCTTCTTATTCCAATTATTATTTACTTTGCTTTCAATTATTTTTATTCCTTTGATAAACAAAAATCCCCCTTTGGTTACTTAAGAATCTGAAAATTGCATAACGACAATTGTCTCTCTGTGGAAACGAACTCTTTCTTATCACATACTTCATTTATTTTAGTTAAGTAAGAAAGTGAAATTATTTTTGACGCATACGACTGCGATCAAATTTTGGCGCCGCTGCTTGGGAGGCATACGACTTGTTATTAAGTTTTTAGTTTCTTATCGTCATTTATGCTTTCATATTTGCTTTTTGTTTTCTTGTCTCGTTTCTCACTTGTTTGCAAGAATTGTTTTCAGGTACCTAATCCATGGCTTCTAAAGATTGGAACTATCCAAGGTGCGGGATCGCTACTCGAAGAGGCACAATACTCCAACCAAGTCAAGACACGACGGAAGAACAAGAGCTAGAAGTGGAAGAAGAGTTACAACTATAAGAAGAACAAGAGGTTCCATTCGTAGAAGAATCACTAGTTGAAGAAGAAGAAGCGATGGGTGATGCAAATCGTACACTCAAGGACTTGGCTTCTCATAGGCTTGATGCACAACAATGGTGTATCCAAACTAACTCAACCTTCGAGATCAAGCCGGGGTTTCTTGGAGAGTTATCAAAGTTCCATGGCATGGTGAATGAAGACCCAAACAAGCATCTTATGGAATTCCATACCATTGTCAAGGCCATGCTTCCAGCGGAGACTGATGTCGATGGTGCAATGTTGAAAGTTTTTCCATTTTCTATGGTGGACAACACTAAGGATTGGTTGTACTGTTTGCCATCTGGAAGTGTCACTACATGGAACGGGTTGAAGAAACTCTTTCTAGAGAGTTATTTTCCTGCGTCAAAGGCTACTCGAATTCGCAAAGAGATATGTGGGATAAAGCAAAATGTGGGAGAATCTTTGTATGAATGTTGGGAACGATACAAGAGATTAGTGGCAATCTTTTCACACCACCAATTCAATAACGCTGTGATAATCCAATACTTATACGAAGGTCTCCAATCAAGTGATAAATATCTAATTGATGCAGTGGGTGGTGGAGCACTAGTGAACAAGACGGTGGCCGAAGCTTCCGAGTTGATTGAAAGCATGGATGCAAACTCGCAACAATTCTACACAAGAGGTGAACCAATGGTTAGGCGAGTGCATGAAGTTACGGATTCATCATCACACCGTGATCAAATGATGGATAATATGGAGCAAATGATGGAAAAGATGGTTGCAGTTATTTTACCTTCATATGGTGAAGATTTGGAGCAAGCTAGTGCGGTCTTTCCAAATCAGCAAAGACGGTATGATCCCTATTCCAACACTTATAATCCGGGATGGAGAGATCATCCAAATTTCATCTATGCCAACAAGAAAGGTGCAGTCCAACAACTTACTTTCAACCGTCCGAGTGGATTTCAACCGCAACAACAACAATTTCAGCAACCGCAACCACAACAATCAATGCAAAATCGAGGTTCTGATATCGATGCAAAGCTTCAAACTATGATGCAAGTCATTTCTACTATGTTTAAAGAAAGTCAGCAGGAAACTAAGAGTGCTATCAAGGATTTTCAGACACAAATGGCTCCATGACGATGGACATAAACAAATTGAAGGCACAAAATAGTGAGAAATTCCATTCTCAACCTATTAACCCAAAAGAGGGTGTCAATGCTATTACGTTGAGAAGTGGTATACAACTTGTGCAACCCGAGGTTACTGATTCAGGCAAGGTGGAAACACCAAAGGAACCTGTTTTGGAGGAGAAGAGTGATGATTCTCCCCAAACTTTTGAGGTACCTATTCCTAACTCTAAAACTCCGGTTTCTACTTATGTTCCTCCTTTACCTTTTCCTCGCAGATTTGCGAACTCCAAGAAGGCGGAACTAGAAAAGGATATTTTAGACGTTCTTAAAAAGATCCATGTGAACATACCACTCATAGATGTGATCAAGCAAGTTCCCAAGTATGCAAAAGTGTTGAAGAACTTGTATACCAATAAGCGAAGGCTCAAAGGTAATGAAGTGCTAAGTGTGGGGGAAAATTCTTCGACAATCTTACAACACAAACTCCCACTGAAATGTAAGGATCCCGGTAGCTTTGACATTACAGTTACAATTGGTAACACCACATTTAACAAAGCTATGTTGGATTTAGGTGCATCCGTTAATGTTATGCTTGCATCTATGTACAATTCACTTGAGTTAGGTCCTCTTAAAAAGACTAGAATTGTATTGTAATTAGTCGATCGCTCTAATGTTTACCCAATGGGTATTATTGAGGATGTTCTTGTGCAGGTTAATCAATTAGTATTTCCAGCTGACTTTTGCGTGTTAGAGATGAATGAAGGGTCACCAGACTCGTCTCTTCCATTGTTACTTGGGCGTCCCTTCATGAAAATTGTGAAACCATTATTGATGTGGACAAGGGAACGCTAACTATGGATTTTGATGGAGAAACAATATGTTTCAACATTTTCAAGACGATGAGATATCCTAATGATGTCCATTCTTGTTTCTCCATTGATGTTATGGATACATTGGCACAACAAGTGTTTGAATTGAATGGTGAAGATGCTTTGGAAACCATTTTAACTACATCCATGGATAATGGTATAGAGTGTGGTATTGAAGTCAAGGAACCCCTTGGTGATCTTAATTCACTACAAGGATGACCGGAAACTCATAATATCTCTTTTATTTCTTTACCATGCAGTGATGAAAAGATTGTACCTTCGATTGTTAAATCTCCAAAGTTAGAATTGAAACCTCTTCCCGATCACTTAAAGTACTTGTACTTGGGTGACAAGGAAGATTTACCTGTGATTGTTTCTAACAAGCTTAGTGAATTACAGGAGCAAAAACTTCTAAGGGTGCTAAGGAAGTACAAGACGACCATAGGATGGACAATTGCTGATATCAAGGGTATAAGACCTGCCGTTTGTATGCACAAGATCCGTTTGGAGGACGATGCAAAGCCTACAAGGGAAGCGCAACGTCGTTTGAACCCCCCATGATGGAAGTTGTGAAAAAGGAGATACTCAAGCTTTTGGACGTGGGTGTTATCTATCCCATATCCGATAGCAAGTGGGTGATCCTGGTACAAGTAGTACCAAAGAAATCAGGTGTGACGGTGGTGGAGAACGATTAGAACGAACTTGTCCCAACTCGTGTGCAAACTGGTTGGAGGGTTTGTATTAATTACAGGAAATTGAATGCCACCACTAGGAAGGATCATTTTCCATTGCCTTTTATTGATCAAATGCTTGAACGTTTAGCTGGACACTCTTATTATTGCTTCCTTGATGGCTATTTAGGTTATAATCAGATTGTGATAGCACTGGAGGATCAAGAGAAAACCACTTTCATTTGTCCATTCGGTACTTTTGCTTATAGAAGGATGCCTTTTGGCTTGTGCAATTATCCAGCTACCTTTTAAAGGTGTATGGTAAGTATCTTTTCAGAATATGTTGAAAACATAATTGAAGTGTTCATGGACGATTTTAGTGTATTTGGTGATTCATTTGACCGTTGCTTGCACAACTTGTCACTAATCCTTGAACGATGTGTTGAAACAAATCTGGTGCTAAATTGGGAGAAGTGTCATGTCATGGTAACTCATGGCATAGTTTTAGGCCATATAATATCTTTTAAAGGCTTGGAAGTCGATAAATCTAAAATAGACCTTATTCGTGCTTTAACCCCTCCAACTACGGTGAGGGAGATACGCTCTTTTCTTGGTCATGCAGGTTTTTATCGTAGATTTATCAAGGATTTTTCCAAGATAGCATCACCACTTTGCAACTTGTTGCAAAAAGATGTGGTTTTTAACTTTGATGAAAAGTGTATGGAGGCATTTAATAGTTTGAAAGAACTTTTGATTTCGGCCCTTATCATTAAACCACCGGATTGGAGCAAGCCTTTTGAGCTCATGTGTGATGCAAGTGACTATACGGTTAGTGCGGTGCTTGGATAACGTATGGGGAAGACATCTCATGCTATTTATTATGCTTCTAGAACGTTAAATGAGGCCCAACAACACTACACAACCACTGAAAAAGAGTTGTTAGCTATTGTTTTTGCTTTGGAAAAGTTTCGCTCTTATCTAATTGGTACAAAAGTTGTTGTCTTTTCTGATCATGCAGCACTTAGGTACTTGCTAATGAAGAAAGAAGCGAAACCGAGGCTTATACGATGGATTGATAGACGCATTTATGTGTCTAATATATCTCAATTGTATAGATTGTTAGTGCTCGATTTTGTACTTATTTGGTTATTTTATGTTTTTGTAGGTGTTTTTGGAAAAATAAGCTTTTGCGGCGAAATCGGCTCGATATGTGGCATTTGAACCTCCGCAAATAACGTATCAGAAGCACCACAGAAGTGTGTTGGAGACACCCCAAAAACACCCCGGAGGAACCCCGAAAAATTACTGTTTATGCCCAAAAATTACTATTTCCACCCCAATTGCTAAAGGGACCCCCGAAATGGGTAAGGGGGATGTCGCCTTCTTCCCAAAATTCAAAACAGAAATTTTGGCGGGAAAGAACTTTGCTGACGGAACAGATTTGGAACTCGATTGTTGGACGTTCTTTGGAGAGATTCGACCGCCAAACTAAGTTGGGCTGGACTCGAATGGAGTAAACAGGGTTTGTACATGTGTTTTGATTGATTAACTTGGGCTGGATAATCCGGAATATCGACTAACAGGGAAGAAAAATACTCGGTTCAAACAGAGAAAGAAAGTCGGGTCCTGTTTGGTTTGTTGCCAGAAATATAACGTGACTAGAATGCAGATATATCTTCCCACAGATTCTAATATATCTTATAAAGGCTTTGGAAAGTATACGGCTCAAAAGGAAGACGCGTAAAGAGAGTTTGGCAGAGAAAAAACCCGTAACTTGCTGTGGAGATAAACGAAAATATTGGGGAAGATTTAGTCGACCTATTGTGTATAAAAAGGTTGTTACGAGTCCAAGATAAGTTATCAAGAGTTTGGGGAAGGTTTGGGACGCAAAGGAGCGAAGAAGAAGGATTAATAGCAATTCCCACCTGCTGCTGCTGCTGCCATTAGAGGACCTTGAAGAACACGAAGAACAGACTGCACAGAGCAGTCTTATTTTCCGCAGCGTCAACAACAGCAGCGGAGTGTCGTTGTTTTACTGCAGTTCCATGGTATCGTTTCTTTCTGGACGTATTTTGTGGGTCACAGAACCACTGTTTTATAACTTTTGACTCTTTTGATCACACTTTGATCTTTGAATTAATATTTTGAGTGTATGATTAATATGAATAGCTAAACCCCAATACTGGGATGATGGAAGAAACCATTCTTTATGCATGAGTAATTTTTATTTAATTCTTTTATGACTATTTGCACTATTATGAATGGAATTATGATTTTTATTGATTATTTGTGATTTTGTCTGATGATGTATGCTTAATCCATGAGATTCTTGATACATCATGCTTATGATTTACATCTAATACTTTACAAAATCTATTTTTCGCAAAGAAAAGAGTCGATATTTGTTATCATTATAAGCTATAATTGTTTAGAATTAATAGTTGATTCGCATGAGTATAAGAATTGGTGGAATCCTGAGTCCTAGTATTTCTTGATCCTGTGACAAATTTTGTATATATTATTGTTTTAAAAATATTTTCAAGTCCGAACAACGAATCCTTATTTACCGCAATCGAAATATTACAACAAAATGGCGCCGCTGCCGGGGACTTGTTTTTAGTTTTTTTTTTTTTTTACTATTATTTGTTCCTTTTTACGTTTCTTTTTGTGTCTTTGATTTACAGATTCGAAGTGGAATACTAAGGACTTGGGAACAAAAATCTAAAAGCTAAAAGCTAAAAGAAAAGAAAAAAAGACATAATTTTTTTTTAGGATTTAATTTTTATTATTATTATTTTTTTGTATATAGATTTTATTTATTTATTTTTTAGAATTTGTAAATAGGTTTTATTTTTCATAATTTTTGTAATTTTTGGACTTTTTATTTGGACTTTATTCTGGACTTTTGGACATTTTTTATTTTTTTAACCCTACGGAAGGGTCTTATTATTAATAAAAATAAAAAATAAATATAAATTGTTTGCAGGGAAGGACGACGATTACAATATCGTCTCGGCCCCTCGGGTTCGTACATGACATAGGAGTCGTGGCCCGAGTCGACTTCAACGGTTCATCCCCCGTCTGGTACTGGAGGTAAGCTTTCGAAACACCCGCGAATCCCCTGTTAGCGGGTTTAATGTATTCCTTAAGGTGATTCATTGATTGAGGACGAATTTGGACTATTTTTAAATTCCTAGTAAAGGGCAAGGACTGGCCAATACAAGATAAGGGTTCGGATTTCATCACCGCTCCCTTCTTGCCCGCCTTAGGAAAACGAAACCTAACGCGAACCCAAGCTTAAAACTTGACTAGAACGAGACCGATAGGGTATCGCGCTTATCAGGAAAAAATTTCGAAGGATATTGGTTACTTTCTTAAGCACACCTCGAAGTTCATGATGGTTTCTGTGAGTTGAATGCGTGAATGCGCTGCCTTGTGATAGCGGTGAGGCCTTGGGTATCAAAGCTCCACTGAGCTTCCCTCGCCTCAATTCAACTTACTTTGACTCGGATTGATTCCAAAGGGGTTTGCTTAAATTGTAACGAATTCCCCTTCGAGAGATAGAAGCAAGTCTAGAAACAATCTAAGTGGAGCTATCATGCTTTTTGTTTGCTAGATTTTATAAGTTTGATTTGGTCGAGTCGGCCTTGTTTGTGATTTTGTAGAATTTCCTTGCAATTAAGAATGTCAAACTGGTATAATAGAAGCCAATACAATGAGTATCGAAGCCAATACAATGAGTATCGACCTGAAGTTGAATATGAACATCATCAATTTTATGACCATGGTGAGAATAATAGTTGGGAACGCCAACCTTTTCAAGGTTATGCTTCATACCATGGTGAGCCCAATTACTATCCACACGCGAATTTGTCTTACGAGCAAAAATCTTATAATTCCTCTCCTCTAGATGAGGCGCGTAGGCTAATTGAGTCCTCACGTCGTAGGTTACTTGAGTCAACATATGAGTCAACTGAGATAAATGACTTAGTTATGGACGAAAGAATCGCAACTAATAGTGAACCTTCGATACATGATACCATCAGGAAATCTTGTGAGTGGATTGAGAAGCGTTTGTTAGAGGCGCATAATGCTCGATATAGTGTTTCCGATAATACCCTTGAGAATAGTTATTTCTATAATCAGGATGACGAGGTTAGAATTGATAACACTACTTTAGATGAGGTTCAACCATTTTCATGCTATTATAATAACGATTGTGATGAGGATAGTGCTGATGAAGAATCAGAAACATGTGGGAATAGTGATCAGGAATGTCTTACCCCAATTGAGCCTTATAATGATTATATTATTTCTGGTTCAGATCCTAATAATTTTAACAATTATTCACCTATTCATAAGGACAAGGATTTGACTAGAAATATCCCCGTTTTAGACGATGTAGTATGTCCTGTTTACGAATCCGATAAAGGTTTAGAGGAACCGGTTTATCTTGAGACTACTGTTTTCGAGTCGAACGATTTAGAAACTGTAATCGATGATGGTTTCGAGGAACGGTTTTACCCTGAGAATACTGTTTCAGAGTCGTACGATTTAGAAACAATAGTCTTAGATGAACTCGTAGAGATTAATGAGGATGAACCTGACTTAGAAGAATCAATTGCCCATTTTCAGGAATCTGATGACCTAGGAATTAGGGAGATTGTGATTAGTCTAACTAGAGACACTGAAAGCTCTAAGTTTGGGGGTGATTATCATTATCCATATGCTTTAACTCTTAGAAAGGTCCCTCACTTGGGACTTGACATCAATGCCTCAACCATCTTACAAGATTATCTTCATACTCGCTCTCCCGAACCTCATAATGTCCAAGAAGAAGTTCAGTCGTTAGAAACCCATCCTCTGGTAGATGTGGTTAGCCCAGGAAATAACACCAAGTTTGAATTTATTTTCCCACCAAATAGTTTTCTTCCAAATGTGGGAACGTTTGTATTTAAAATGAGTCGAATATTAAGTTCTGAGACTAAGCCTAAGTACTTTAGGTTAATAGAATCGACATATTTTCCTAAGAATGACCACTACTCTCACTGTGGTCAATTATGTAAGTCAAACCTGATTGACTTAGAAGATCCTCAGTTATTTAGGTTATTATTTTGTGATTCTAAGTTCTTATTTGAGTTTTTCCAGACTCTAGGACCTAATAATTTGGATCCAAACTATGAGGAAATGCATCCGAGGAAAATATCCTATTTAGACCCTTTCATAGAACCTGAACCTGAACCGCAAATAGCGATGTTATCAGGAAACTAGGTAAGGGCATGCTAGTATTGTTCATTTCATTGGTTCACTGCAGTTTCCTTTTGTCAGCTCTTTTTGGTTTTAAAGACCCACAGTTATTCCGACTACTTTTATACTGTTCGAGTTGACTAATCCTTTCCTAAGTCTGGCTGAAGACTTTAAACTTAGCACTTCTTGGGAGGTAACCCAATCCCATGCAACACGGTAATATCTTTCCTTAACTCTTTTGCTTCAAATGGTAACAGTTTCTCCTTGTTCATGCTTTTAATTTTATCTTTAGAACATTGAGGACAATGTTAGATTTAAGTTTGGGGGTACGGGAGAAACTTTTTAGTTGCATTATAAATAAACTCCAGAGCCTAGAAATTTATGCATATTAAGGATAACACTAACCAATCTAAGTGGATGGAAGCATTTTGGTTTTAGGAGTTGAGGAACCAATCTGACTAGATGGAAACATCTATAAGAGTCTATTCATAAAAGCACAGAGCTCAGGTGTTAGAAATAACATGATAGTTTCGCCATATGTCATTGAGTCCTTTTCACTTCTGTTTTTTTATTCATTTTAAACTATGTTTCTCTAAGTGATTAGGTGGGGCTCACGATTCAAGTTGTTACCATTGCTAGGGTGAAATAGAGTGATTGAGATACCCATGAAAAAAAAATGTTATGAAAAAAAAAGTTATGAAAAAAAAAAGAAGAGAAATTTAGACCAGACCATTAGACCAAACGGAATAAAACTAAATAAAGTCGACCACTGGAACCCTTGTATATGCCAGCTGTGTTGACCTAGAGTTAGGATTATCGACCACTGGTTCCCTTGTATATGCTAGTGAGTTGATATTAGTCAGACTAGTATCTCAGTCATTTAGGTTAGGTTCATCTTGGCAGAGGCCTTCAGACAGATATGAGAAACACCGTTCACTTAGTCAACATCAAAACCATCTATGTTTTTCTATATCCATCTCTTAATCAATCCATGTGATTTGTTGACTCCGAATATGATGTCCATAGTGAAACTATCTTAGTAGAGCTCTGTCACTTATATATGATTTTTAGTATGCTTGAGTGCAAACTGATGAGTGCTAAAAAGTGCATATTTCTATATATTTTTCTTGGCATTTAACTCATCTTTTGTGCATTAATTCTACATTTTATCCCATATTCTGTGTTTTCCTTGTTTTCAAGAATAAATACTTTTCTCAATTAATTTTGCATTTTTAGGTACTAAATAAAGCCTGGTTAATTCACGGAGCGAAAAGAGCAAAGAAACGGCAAAGACTCCCGCAGAAAGGCAGCGAAGAATGATGTTTGCAAGAGCCGGATCAACTAGAAGTGGGCTTGAAGAGGAAGAATTGTCCTTAAAGAAGATATGGGCTTGGCATACCCAAGGCCCAAAACCCTTACCCAAATCCATTTCCAATATCCATACCCATTTTTATGAGAGCCGTCAGATTGGATCCATCACATCATCCAACGTTCGCCTCATCATCGTGCATCAAACTCTGAAGCTCCTGTCAAACATCATAGTACCTAACTCCAATCTAAGCCGTCAGTTTTGATGTATCACACATCCAACGGTCGCTCCACGCCTGCTTCCATCTTGCTGTTAGATTCATTTCAGAAGTGACAATCCAACGCTCATCCTCGCTGTTCATCAAACCCTGCTGCTCCGCCCAACACTATAGTACCTAACCCTATACCCAAAACAGAACCAAACAGCCCCTACCCCAAATTCCATCAATCCCATCTTCTCCCTCACCGTCTGCAGAGAAAACTCTACCATCGCCACCATCCCTAGCCGCCTTCTCCTCTGCCATACCCACTCTACTTCACCAACTACAGAAACCCATCATCACCACCAACCTTCCCTACTAACTATCAATCGATTTCATAGATTTCACACCCCTCTTCTCACTGTTGGCGTGTGAAAGTGGTGAAATAGGATGATGGATATGAAGCTAGAGCATGGAGAGGAAGAGGAGCAGCAACAGCAGTATGGGTAAGCAATTGTCCCATCAATTTCTCGAATTTTGTTGTAACCCTTACCCTAACTGTTGATTTGGGAATTTGGGGGAAAATTGTAAACCCTAATTTTGGGTATAAATAGAAGGCTTGTGTGTTGTGTTAAAGATATGCCTGGATTAGCCAGAGCACCACCTTAGAGGCCTGGACTAGCCAGTGCTCTCTACTTGAGTCCTGGACTAGCCACTGTTTTCATTTTCTTCACTACTTTTTCCACTTTGTTTCTTTGTCACTGCCTTTGGCTCACTACCACTGATTTTTCTTGTTAACTGTCACTTGCTTCATCACTTCAATTCACACCCAAGTCTCTGTGGTTCGACCCTGCCTTGCACACTCACTACAACAGACCCTGTGCACTTGCAGGTATCAGTTTGTGACTCTTTTAGAGAGGCACCAAGTTTTTGGCGCCGCTGCCGGGGACTTGGCATTGTGTGGTTGCTGTTTTTCCTTGCTTTCTTTTGCTGCTATTCACTTGCATATCTTGCATTTAGTATAATCATTTAGTGTAAGAATTTATCTCATCATAACTTGCATTCATTATTGCATATTCATCTTTGCATTGCATACTCATTGCATCTTGCTGTCCTGATTGCATATCATATTTGCATATTAGTCATCTTTACAGTCTTGCAGTCAATCTTGCGTTACAGTTCTTGTTCACTGCCTTTCTTTGCTGTCCTTGACATTTTTGTTGAGTGACCAGGTACTGTGACCTTGCTGTGAGGCTGAGAACAAACCTCTGGTGCTGTTGTGCTGCTGTGCTGCTGTGAAGCCCAAATAGAGTTGCTACTGCCAAGCCTGCAACATTTCCCCTGTTCAGCTACTGCTTGTGGTGCTGCTGAACTTGTGGTGCTGCTGTTGCTGCTGAGCTGCTTCTCCTGCTGCTGCTCCTGGTCCTGAAGCTGTTGCCCCTGCTGTTGTTGTTGTGACCTTGCTGTGAGGGCCACAAACTGACCTGGTGCTGCTGCTGTTTCCTGCCAGGCCAAGCCTGTTGCTGTTGCTGAGTTGATCTGGTGTTGTTGTCTGTTGCTGCTGTAGCTAGACCAAAACACAACTGGGCTACACAAGCTAAGGAAAAGAACAAGGCCCAACTGGGATGTGCAACTAAAAACAGAGCAGCTGGGTTGTGCTTAAGCAAGTAAGCCTAAACCCATTAAGAGAACCCAACCTGTGGGCTTCCATTTTTAATTTGTGGGCTTGTAATAATTTTTTCCATTTTTTTGTTGGGCTTGTAATTTAAGTTAACTTTTGAGTTTGTATTTGAGCTTAACTGTGGGATTGTCCCTATCAAAATTTTGGGTTTCAAAAACCCAACAAACAACCTAAACAAGTTTAACTGAACCTACCAACTCAGCTGGGCTTCGTTAGTTTCTGGGCTTGCTGAAGTCGTTAGTGGGCCGTGTACCCAAACTCTAGGCCGAAAGTTGGGCTCTGTTTCACAACAATTTTTCCAAAACCCAACAGTGGGCTTGGCCTTTTATCCCATAAAACCAAAGTTTTCAAAACCCAATAAACCAAAGTGTTTTCTTTTCCCATTAAGTCCAAATTTTCTAAAACCCATTAAAACCAAATAGTGGGCTTTGTGTCTTCTCAATATGGGCCAACCTCGTGCTCTCCATGAATACATGTATCCCACAATAAAAATTCCATTATCATGTATTGTCTTACCTCAAACCAATAACCCTTTTAAAATAAATGCAAGCATGATACAAATACTTCCTATATTTCGAGGGTTCGATTCTGAGAACCCCTATACTCATGTAAGAGAGTTTGAACAAATTTGTCGGACTATGCAACCTGATCATATGTCCGAAGACTCTCTGAAATTGTGTTTGTTTACATTTTCTCTAAAGGAAAGGGCCAAACATGGTTTTACGGTTTGAGACCACAATCAATCAACACTTGGAACCAACTCACAAATCTATTTTTCAAAAAATTCTTTCCACATCATAGGACCATCGTTATTCGTCAAAGTATCAATTGTTTTGTCCAATTGGATGGGGAAACTGTTTTTCACTATTTTGAACGTTTTAATGATTTGTTGAGCGAATGTCCGCACCATGGATTTGAGAAGTGGAGACTTGTCGTCATCCTCTATGAGGGACTAGACTTTAAATCTCGAACCATGGTTGAGTCTATGTGTAATGGTAAATTTCTTGATAAATATGTGGATGATGCATGGAATTTTTTAGCTGAGATTGCAGAGAAAACCCATCAATGGGAATCTGTTAGGGAAACAGGGACAACACCACATGGTATGAGTCACCCCCATGAGTTAGAGTCTTATTCTTGTGATAGCTCCGACCTTAGGATTGAAAATTATTCTAGATTGCAAAATCCCTATCATGATGATGATGATGATTATGATGTTATGTTAGAAGAACATGTCTATACTGAAAATGTTATGGAACCTTTGGGTTCAAATACATTAGGCTTTTCTGCCCCGACCTTCATGAATGATATTTCTTCTAGTATTCCATATGCATGTGATGTTGATACTGATTTAGATATTGTGCAATTATCCTGTGAAGAGCATGACTTAGGTAAATCTTCTGTTGACACTAATGATCCTATGCATGAAAACATAGTTGATGTGTCTAATTCCATACTTAAGCCACAATATATTGCTTCTGTTGATGATAATTTGAATATATCGGATAACCATGATTCTGAATTAGGACTTGTGCAAATTTTTTGTGATGATGAGCATGCTACACATCTTGAGTGTGACTTAAATAATGCTGATGTGACTGATAATATTGATACTCTTGTTCTCATGCATGTGAGACACTTAGATGTCACTTTCTTGCCTAAGTCACAATCTGATAGCCTTGCATCCTACCTAGATTTGGTTTGTAACAATATTGTCAAACCAATTTTCATGAGAATACCTAATCTAGGTCTGGAGCTGTGTGCCTCTCAAGTCCTCTTGGACTATTTTGCATCTAAATACAATACTTTCGAGGAGCCACAGTTAGGATATGCATGTTTGCCCGTCCCTACCAAAGTTCACTTTGAGTTAGACCTTGTGCATGATGAACCCCCAAAACTGCGAGATTTTGTACCCAAAATTATATATGTTGAAAAATCCAGGTTTTGGGGTAGCTCATTTTGTTTCACAGTTTCACTTGCGTTTCTTTCTTGTTATATTTGTGTGAAGCTGTTGAAACCTCTACACTTTGTCTTTTGGGTTGATCCTCAACTCTTTAGATTGTTAGTGTATGGTGAATTTTTTGTATATAATCCAGTAGATAAAAATTTTAAAAATCCTTTTGTTCCTTTTGTATATATTTTTCTAATCCAATATGATCTCGGCTGACATATGTTGGATTCTTTCCTTGAATAACGGAGTTCTAATCTTGCTTTCGCCGAAATCGGGTATTCTCTTTCCTTTTTCTCTACTCAACATGATCCTCTTCATATGTTGTATTATAATTTTGTTCATATTTTGAAACATTGAGGACAATGTTTAGTTTAGGTTTGGGGGTGAAAAGTAGATACTTTGATAATATGCCATAATTGAAAACAAGAACTCCTTCTTTTTGAAAAAATTTAAAAATTCCAAAAAAAAATAAAAAAATGATAAAAAAACATAAAAATGGAGCTCATTTACCTTGAAATGTTGACTCTTGTGCAAATATGTAATTTTTAGGAGTCTTAGTCTAGATATTTAGGCACCCTGATTCTAGCACAATTCACACAGTGATAAGAAATTTGCACGTGCACGATCTACCAATACATGTATAGCCTCATCCTTGAGGTGTTCTATCGGAAGTTTTAGTTGCCAATCACTTTAGAATACTGAACGAAACTTGACTAGCTTGTTCTTTGGTTGGTTGGGATAGAAGGTGGAGGTTCCATTAAGAAAACAACCATCGAATTTAACTGGGTGCATCAAAAAGGGTACCTCTTGCAAAGTGTCATGTAATTTTTTGTTTCTTTTTTCTTATGTATCAAAAATGTTGCTTGTTAAAAAAAATAAAAATAAAACGATGTATATTTTCAGAAAAAAAAAAAATCAAAAAAAAAATAAATAAAAAAAATCAAGTATTTATCAATTCCATCCTCTCTTGTTCCAAAAATAAAAGAGAGTAGTCAATGTAAATAAGAGTCATGTAAAGAGTCATCTTTTGTTGTATTATAGTAAGCAAGGAAGGGTGCATGCCATTGATGTACAACGCGAGTAATTGTGAAATACCTCCAACTCATTCACAATTCTCGTAAAGTCCGGACAGCTAGCTAGATTTCGACCTCGGTTCTTAGCCTGAGAAACTATCTCTTGGTGATTAGTAGTCATAACATTCGATCTTTCTTTACACATGTGTAGATACACTTTACACTCTTATCACATGTCTTTATTTGTTATCAGTGCTAGGATTGTGCCTTTGATAGCTAGATTGACATCTCCATTTTGCTGTGAGCTTCTACTGTCTTGCACATGTCACATTTCATGGAATCTGAGCTTATATTTTGTCCTAGAACTTTGTAGGTACGTTCTAAGCAAACCTTCACGAGACTTCAACTCGTCCACTAGGGACACTTAGTGGTTTAAAAGGCTTAGTGCATGCGCTAAATGCATTCGAGAGACCAGCGACAGTGGTATAGGTAGGATTTCCTTAGTTTTGTTTTACTTGAGGACAAGTAAAATTCAGGTTTGCGGGTATTTGATGAGTGCTAAAAAGTGCATATTTCTATATATTTTTCTTGGCATTTAACTCATCTTTTGTGCATTAATTCTACATTTTATCCCATATTCTGTGTTTTCGTTGTTTTCAAGAATAAATACTTTTCTCAATTAATTTTGCATTTTTAGGTACTAAATAAAGCCTGGTTAATTCACGGAGCGAAAAGAGCAAAGAAACGGCAAAGACTCCCGCAGAAAGGCAGCGAAGAATGATGTTTGCAAGAGCCGGATCAACTAGAAGTGGGCTTGAAGAGGAAGAACTGTCCTTAAAGAAGATATGGGCTTGGCATAACCAAGGCCCAAAACCCTTACCCAAATCCATTTCCAATATCCATACCCATTTTCATGAGAGCCGTCAGATTGGATCCATCACATCATCCAATGTTCGCCTCATCATCGTGCATCAAACTCTGAAGCTCCTGTCAAACATCATAGTACCTAACTCCAATCTAAGCTGTCAGTTTTGATGTATCACACATCCAACGGTCTCTCCACGCCTGCTTCCATCTTGCTGTTAGATTCATTTCAGAAGTGATAATCCAACGCTCATCCTCGCTGTTCATCAAACCCTGCTGCTCCGCCCAACACTATAGTACCTAACCCTATACCCAAAACAGAACCAAACAGCCCCTACCCCAAATTCCATCGATCCCATCTTCTCCCTCACCGTCTGCAGAGAAAACTCTGCCATCGCCACCATCCCTAGCCGCCTTCTCCTCTGCCATACCCACTCTACTTCACCAACTACAGAAACCCATCATCACCACCAACCTTCCCTACTAACTATCAATCGATTTCATCGATTTCACACCCCTCTTCTCACTGTTGGCGTGTGAAAGTGGTGAAATAGGATGATGGCTATGAAGCTAGAGCATGGAGAGGAAGATGAGCAGCAACAGCAGTATAGGTAAGCAATTGTCCCATCAATTTCTCGAATTTTGTTGTAACCCTAACCCTAACTGTTGATTTGGGAATTTGGGGAAAAATTGTAAACCCTAATTTTGGGTATAAATAGAAGGCTTGTGTGTTGTGTTAAAGATATGCCTGGATTAGCCAGAGCACCACCTTAGAGGCCTGGACTAGCCAGTGCTCTCTACTGTTACTTCTTGTTTAATTTCAAGTTCAGTAATTTCAATTGTATTGTTCACCATGTCTAGTATGTTCTAATTACTCTTGCTAGGGTGTAGATGAAACCCTTAGTCATATGTTGAGAAAATTTCTGTTCAATTTAATGTTCTTATGATGTTCACTGTTGTAGGATGATTACTAGCTAAAGCATTCAAATGCACTTGTGATGATTTGTACTGTGAGAAGACAGTTCATGCTAGGAGTGAATTAGATAACATAGCTAGAATTATTATCCATTTTATCCTGTTAGGGATGCTAGTTTGCTAAATTGATCAAATGAACCTGTGATAGGTTGTACTGTAAGAAGACAGTTTATGCTAGGGGTGAGTTAGTGAGAATGGTTGGCATATTATCCATTTTATCCTTCCCTGGAAAGGAACAAGAACATAAGTTTAATAGGTATTGCCTTAGCTTAGGATTATTAGGTGGATTCAAATGCCCTAGTGCTTTTAGTCACTGTCACTAGAAATAGTTAGGAAACTTAGAAATCAGTAGAAAGATTTAGAAAACAACACCAGCTCCCTCCTTGTCCCTGTGGACTTCCCTTTATTTGCTCACTCACTACTTTAGATCCTGTATACTTGCAGGTTTAGGTTAAAACATAGTTTTAGGACTTATTCCTTTTGCTATCACAAACTCGTGTACAACAATTGGAAATTCTCATTAGGGTACTTCCTCCTGCAATCAATAAGTATGCCAACCAAGGAGGTTCTTTAGTGCTTTCCAAGGTTTTGCATAGATAGTTAGGGTTTGGAGTAAAGATTTTGTGGGTATATCTCTAGTAAGCCCTCCCGAGACTATAACTCGGCCAATAGGGCCACCTAAGGGTTTAAAGGCTTATTGCATACGCTAAATGCAATCGACGATGCCTATGAAAGTGAGTTAGGATTTTATTTTGTAGTTTTGATTTGCTCGGGACTAGCAAATAATAAGTTTGGGGGTATTTGATAGACGCATTTATGTGTCTAATATATCTCAATTGTATAGATTGTTAGTGCTCGATTTTGTACTTATTTGGTTATTTTATGTTTTTGTAGGTGTTTTTGGAAAAATAAGCTTTTGCGGCGAAATCGGCTCGATATGTGGCATTTAAATCTCCGCAAATAACGTATCAGAAGCACCACAGAAGTGTGTTGGAGACACCCCGGAAACACCCTGGAGGAACCCCGAAAAATTACTATTTATGCCCAAAAATTACTATTTCCACCCCAATTGCTAAAGGGACCCCCGAAATGGATAAGGGGAGGTCACCTTCTTCCCAAAATTCAAAACAGAAATTTTGGCGGGAAAGAACTTTGCTGACGGAACAGATTTGGAACTCGATTGTTGGACGTTCTTTGGAGAGATTCAACCGCCAAACTAAGTTGGGCCGGACTCGAATGGAGTAAACAGGGTTTGTACATGTGTTTTGATCGATTAACTTGGGCTGGATAATCCGGAATATCGACTAACAGGGAAGAAAAATACTCGGTTCAAACAGAGAAAGAAAGTCGAGTCCTGTTTGGTTTGTTGCCAGAAATATAGCGTGACTAGAATGCAGATATATCTTCCCACAGATTCTAATATATCTTATAAAGGCTTTGGAAAGTATACGGCTCAAAAGGAAGAAGCGTAAAGAGAGTTTGGCAGAGAAAAAAACCCGTAACTTGCTGTGGAGATAAACGAAAATATTGGGGAATATTTAGTCGACCTATTGTGTATAAAAAGGTTGTTACGAGTCCAAGATAAGTTATCAAGAGTTTGGGGAAGGTTTGGGACGCAGAGGAGCGATGAAGAAGGATTAACAACAATTCCCACCTGCTGCTGCTGCTGCCATTAGAGGACCTTGAAGAACACGGAGAACAGACTGCACAGAGCAGTCTTATTTTCCGCAGCGTCAACAGCAGCAGCGGAGTGTCGTTGTTTTACTGCAGTTCCCTGGTATCGTTTCTTTCTGGACGTATTTTGTGGGTCACAGAACCACTGTTTTATAACTTTTGACTCTTTTGATCACACTTTGATCTTTGAGTTAATATTTTGAGTGTATGATTAATATGAATAGCTAAACCCCAATATTGGGATGATGGAAGAAACCATTCTTTATGCATGAGTAATTTTTATTTAATTCTTTTATGACTATTTGCACTATTATGAATGGAATTATGATTTTTATTGATTATTTGTGATTTTGTCTGATGATGTATGCTTAATCCATGAGATTCTTGATGCATCATGCTTATGATTTACATCTAATACTTTACAAAATCTATTTTTCGCAAAGAAAAGAGTCGATATTAGTTATCATTATAAGCTATAATTGTCTAGAATTAATAGTTGATTCGCATGAGTATAAGAATTGGTGGAATCCTGAGTCCTAGTATCTCTTGATCCTGTGACAAATTGTGTATATTTTTGTTTTAAAAATCTTTTCAAGTCCGAGCAACGAATCCTTATTTACCGCAATCGAAATATTACAACATGGATCTTACTCTTGCAAGAGTTTGATATTGAAATCAAGGACAGGAAAGGAATTGGGAACACCGTTGCGGATCATTTGAGCCGTCTTGCTGTGGACAAGGAAGCTATCTCATTGCGTGAAATTTTCCTGGATGAGCAACTATTCTCAATTGCCTTTGGAGAACCATGATATGCTGACATTGTGAACTACTTGATGTCTAAGCAAATCCCAAAGAACTTGTCTCATGCTGAGAGGGACAAACTTAAGAAGTTGGGGAACCAATACATATGGGATGATCCATACTTATGGAAACATTGTAGTGACCAAGTAATAAGAAGGTGCGTTCCCGAATCTGAATTTAATTCTATCTTGACTTTTTGTCACTCATATGCTTGTGGAGGACATTTTGGGAGTAAGAGAACCGCTCACAAGGTACTTGAAAGCGGTTTCTATTGGCCAACCTTGTTAAAGGATGCATATATATTTTGTACAACTTATGATAGGTGCCAAAGAACAGGCAATCTAGGTGCCCGAAATCAAATGCCACAAACTTTTATTCAATTTATTGAAGTTTTTGATGTATGGGGTATTGATTTTATGGGTCCTTTTGTCAACTCTCATGGGAATTTTTATATCTTACTTGTTGTTGATTATGTCTCCAAATGGGTGGAAGCTAAGGCCACCCCAACTAATGATTCTAAAGTGGTTTCGGATTTTGTGCAAGCTAATATCTTTGCAAGGTTTGGAATTCCAAGACCCATAATTAGCGACGGGGGTTCTCACTTCAAAAACAGGATCTTACAAACCTTGTTGAAGAAGTATAATGTGTCGCACAAGATTGCAACACCTTATCGTCCCCAAAAAAATGGATAAGCCGAGGTTTCTAACCGGGAGGTGAAATCCATTCTAGAGAAGACGGTGAATCCAACAAGGAAAGATTGGAGCATGCGACTTAATGATGCGTTGTGGGCTTATAAAACCGCATACAAGACACCTATCGGGATGTCTCCCTTTAGACTTGTGTATGGTAAACCTTGTCATTTACCCGTTGAAATTGAGCATAAGGCGTTTTGGGATATTAAACAATGCAATATGGAGATGGATGGGGCTGGAAAGCAAAGGAAGTTACAACTCCAAGAGCTAGAGGAGCTTCGAAATGATGCATTTGAAAGCTCGCGCATTTACAAGGAGAAAACGAAGGCCTTTCATGATAATATGATTTCTATAAAATAATTTTGTGTTGGACAAAAAGTGCTTTTGTTTAATTCTCGCTTGCATTTATTTCCGGGTGAATTAAGGTCACGATGGATCGGAACTTTTATTGTTACTAATGTGTTTTCTCATGGTGTAGTGGAAATTCGTAGCCTAGCTACAGGAAAGGAACTTAAATTTAATGGGCACCGGTTGAAACCATACTATGAGAATTTCACTTCCGAAGTGGTGGAAGGAGTTAACTTTGTGGAAGTACTCCCTTTGGAGGAGGCATATAAAGCAAGGAGATAGTCGGGCTGACGACTTTAAACCAAGCGCTAAATGGGAGGCAACCCAAAGGATGAGTATTTCTTGTCTTGTATTTATTTCTTGTCATGTTTTTAGTTTTTCTTGTCTTGTCTTGTTTTTATTTTTTCTGATTTCTTGTCACATGTCATGTTAGAATTTCCCACCTTGACTTACTTTGAATGACTCAATTTACATTGAGGACAATGTAAAGTTTAAGTGTGGGGGAGTGGTTAAGCATTTGCATTGTAAATTTTTCATGAAATTTTCAACTTTTGTGTAAAATAGTGAATAAAAAACTCCAACTTGTGGTTAGTTTAGAGTCACATAGTATACATGTCGCTAAGATTACATCGAGATTCTCATAAGAGTGACTGAACTTAGAGATGACAGAGAACATGATCGGGTTTCTTACTTGTATGAGAGTTAAAGTTGAATTTAACCATCCCAGTGGCAAATGAGGTGCAAACTGAATTCGGTATTAGAGTAGTGGTCCCCTATAGTGGAGACTAACCATGTTACATCATGAGAGGCACCGACCTTCACTTCTTTGTACCTGTCTAAATATGTGCTTTTAGAGTGTGTGTCACCGTACGTAAACTCCGGGTAGAATGGTGAGCTACCCAACCTCCCACCAATAGAAGCACTATTTTGATCTCTTGAATGCTATTTTATCAATCATGATGGTGACATCGAATTGCTAACTTACATACCACTTGTAATCTTGCTCGCAGTTAGCACCATCCACTTTATCTCTCTCTACACCAACAGATCCATAGAAACACCATCATCATCAACAAGAGGAACATCACAAATTCGAAGGAAAGTTGAAGACGTTCAAGGTTTACAAGCAACAGTACAGAAATGAGTAGATTCAGATCTAAGTATATCAACAAGACAAAGAGCATAATTTTTACCAGTTGAAGACTATTGTACAAGAGTGAATATTATCAAGATGAGAATTCAAGAAGTTTATGATATCGAGACATACAAGTTGTGAAGAATCGAGCGGTAAAGTACTTACACAATGGCCTTTGTACTTGTATTTTTATTTTATCTTTATTTTTATTTGTTAATTTGTATTTTATTTTCTCTTGTCTCAAAAAAAAAAAAAAAAACTTGGGACATGGTCATCATTATGCTAGGTCCTTTGTTAAAAAAAAAAAAACACAAAGAAAAGTTTTTTAGGTCCATTAGTTTTAATTTTGTTTGTTTTTGTATTTACTTTATTTATCTTGCATCTCAAAAAAAAAAGAAAAAAAAAGAAAGAAAGGAAAAAAAAAAGTGAAAAAAAAAAATTCATTGCATCATATTTTGGTTTGTTTAATTCATTTTTAGTTTTGTATTCTTTCAATAAAGCCAATGGAATAAGAAATTTTCATAATGAGGTTTCAAGCAACAAGGAAGTAGAGGAAAGAGTTACATTGTCAAGATTCTGCGAAGTTCAAGATTTCATCATCAAGAGTTGAAGACGAAGATGAAGACAAGGATTAAAGACCGAAGACATTTCTATGGATGTTGTGAGAGTGGTGCTAACTGCACGCCGAACGGATAATGAGGTAAGTAAGCATGTTCCCACCTTCGTTAAGTGGTTGATTTCCTTTCTTAGAGATCGTCGGAAAAAAGGGTTTTCAAAATGAATAAAAGATGTGGGTTTTCAAAACAATTCGGAGGGTTTTTGCCTTCCTACCATTCAACGTGTCGCAAGATTCTATCTTCATTCCTACCTTGACACATGTGTGATCCATAAAAAGCTATTTATTATTGAGATCAACTTCATGAAATCCTTTCTTGTGAGGCAGAGTCGAGACTTTCGATCACTCCGAACCCGAATTTCTTTCGATAAGGGATGGTTATTTCTCTCTCAACTTTTAAGAATGAGATTATGTTCATATATGTGTCTAACTTCTTACGACTAGTGTGCAGAATCTCTATGTCTTCTTAGCGCGTTGGATGGTATCATTACGTAGAACTAGTAAGTTGGAAATGTAGGTTTTGTGGGTATATCTCTGGTAAACCCTCACATGAGTTGTATGTATCCTTTAGAATAAGTCTCGTTTGATTTTCCCGTGGACAAAAAAGTATAAGTGTGGGGGAATTTGATAGGTGTTGTAAAACACCTAATTTTATATCTAGTATTTATGCTTTCTTTGTTATTATCCTTGTGAATTGCATCTCTTATGTTTAGTTTTGAGTTATCAGGTGCAATGGAGGTCATTCGGAACAAAAGAATGAGAAAGCGTTTAATTGGAGCAAAAGGGAGCAGGCGAGTGACGTTGGAGTCGAGCAAAGTTAATATAAGGGTTTCCATTTGGTTGACCCTTATCTTATCTATGGGTCTACTCTCCTTGCGCGGAAATATCAACTTCCATTCTAACACGAGACCCAAGAATCATAAGAGCAATGATTTCTCTTATCATTAGCCTTCTTTATTTCACTATACCCGAATTCAGAAATTCAGAGAAGAGAAAAGAGGGCGGCTCTGCTAATATGCAAAAAAATGGAGAGATTCAGAGAGAATCATATCGAGAATGTGGTTTAGCTGGAATTGAAGTTCCAGTATGCTTGAGATGGATTTGATTATTAGGGTTTGAAGAATTTATGTGATTCAACACAGAGAAAGAGAATTTGTGGTTGTTCAGATGGGTCCTGGTGATGATAACTGAGAAGGGTTTTGAATCTGGAGTTGAATTTCAGGGCAGATAAGATGAAGAAGAAGCTATAAAAGAACTAAATTGATTCTGCTGAGATGGAAAAAAGGGGATCTGAATCTGGTTTTCCTGATAGTTCTTGAGTTGAATACATAAATGGGTTAGCTGAGAATGAGATGCAGATAGAGATGATACTGATGCTGTCTAGATGTATGTTTAGGGCAGGGGTTTGAAGTTGGTGGTTCTGGGAAAGTTTTGAAAGAGGAGAATCATATGATGGTGCTTTAACTGGCATTGAAGCTCAAGTCTGTGAGCTGAGATAGAAACTAAGATGCTCTAACAGATGGCTAAATGGCCTGACATCTGGTGTTGGCTGCCATAGGAAATTGATGGCAATGGTGGAGACTCAGGTGCAGGTGCAGTTCTGGTAGGATGGATGTGTATGAGCTGAATGGCAAAGCAAATTGAGTTTGAACTAGGGGTGCACATATCCTATCCATACCCACCAATCCTACCCTACCCGCCAGTGTTTTAACCGTATCCTATCCTACCCACTATTTGGCGGGTAGGGTGACGGTTAGGGATTTTTTACCTGCCGTTAAATGGGTAGGGTGACGGGTAAAAATCGAAATTATCTTATCCTACCCGCCTACCCGTCTAATACTGAAAAGACAAAGTAACCCTTGTATTGTTTTTTCCTCCTGCCTATTTTTTGTTATTTTAAAACATATTAGGGGTATAATGGAAACTGGGCTTTTCGTCTACCTATCTCTATTCGCTTCTTTCTTATTCTTACACAAATCGAACACAGAGTCACAGAAACCCATCTCCTTTACCAGTGCTAACCCTAGACCTTACTCTTCTCAAATTCATGTCCATCTTTCAAGGTATCGGTTAAAACCCTTTACTCAGTTGGTTCGCTTACACCTTAATAATCTATTTCCGGCAAATCTGATGCAGAAGTTTTGAATTGACGTCCAATCTTAGGTAAACCCATAATAATCACATAACTATCATTTCTTTTTTCAATAATCTGAATGGATTTTACTTTTTATACCTGAAGTACGTTGTATTGCTTGGTGGTTTCATTTGTATTTGAAGAAATTATTTGAAATCAGTTGAGTAATATGATTGCCATTATGAGAAATTAACATGCATGTTAACTGATTGATGAAATTTCTCATAAGAGTTTAGTCTGTTCCACATGGAGGACGAAATCAAGGTTGGAGTCTTGATTTCCTTTTTTATTAGTAACCGATTTTGAAATTTTTATGAAAAAACCCTATACTACTGAAATAGAACGTGGGAATTAGGATTTTTCTAAATAGAACGTGTGCTTGATATCTTAGAAGCTTGATTCTGATTTTAATTTGGATGCTTAGTTTTCCATAAGTGAGTGAATTTGTACTTTCGTAATTATGTATTAACTCTTTGCTTCATCTATTTGATTATGCTTAGTTTTCCATAATGTAATTATGTTTTGAATTAGATTGCTATGTGGCTATCCTGATTTATTGTGTATTAAATCTTTGCTTCATCTATTTGATTATGCATATAGAGAGTTCTTAAGAGAAACGATGCTGGTGACCATTTTCCTTCACTTGCAAAATGCTTAGGCTTTGAACTGTTAAGCATCGTTATCAGCAAGGTAAGATGTTGAGTTCCTCATGCATATGACAGTCACCAAAGGTAAACCCATGAAATTGTTTTGTACGAGAAAGTTTTGACTCTACATACTGAAATTAGCTGTGGATTGAAATCATGTATGCCACATTTGGAGCCTAAAAGAAATAAATTGTTGTTTACATGGTTTTAACGATGGGAAACCATATGGGGTACTGTTAACAGTGGGTGATGTATATGATTCTTGCTTACTAGTTCCTGCTACATCTTACTCCGGGTCTCTATATTGTTTTTTAAGAATGTGTTTCCCTACGTGTACTCTAACAGTGCTGCTGCATCTTTTACTTGCGTCTGTTTTTTTATTTCCAGGCTCTCTCACCTGAAGAGATAAATTTCGTGCCACTAAAACATATTAGATAAATCTCTCTTGTTGTTCAAAAATATTAGTTTTTCTTGATAACATTTCTAGGAAATTCAATTAAGGAAAAAACGTGAATTGATTCTCCAAGCTCGTAGTTAAGTGCAAGAACAAATGATACAATGTTTGCAAATCTTATATAATTATTCCCCTTTAACTGCCCAGTTAGTCAGAAGACTGATCTTCACATCAGGAAAAGTCACTAAACATGGTTTAGTGAATGGCGTGTCTTCTTGCACCGGTCCCTCTAAAATACTGATATAACTTAAGGTTTTGAATAAACCGAACTTCAAGTATGCAGTGATTTTGTGATGTTTCACCATTTTTAATTTAGCAGCATTATAAACTAAGTATTTTATGTTTGTTCAAGCATTAAAAATCCATGTTTACGCACGTCGATTTGATCAGTAATGTTGTTTTACAGCATTTTCATGCATGGTCAAACCATAATTTCATGAACCTTAGAGATTTCAAGATTCTTATGATTCATCCTGAATTGAATGTCTGTATAACGAAGACCTTACCTTACCTGATGAAACCATTTTGATAAGATGCATGCAAACCTTACCTTACCTGCACAGAACACCTGGTAGTCTCTGTATTAACTTTTGGTTCGAGTGTTTCTTTCAAATATACTTACAACATTTATAGGTAATTGCAAGATAAGTCTGTATGACCATTTTGGTTGTGTGTTGTAAAACAGAGAAAAGCCATAATCTTGTGGAGTGTTGGAGGTTGAAAAATTGGATTCTAGTGAGAGTCAGAGAGACCAAATCATGAAATCTAGCAGCTAGGGGAAAAAACACTTGACCTTTTTGGTGTCTCAGTTTTCTGGTTAATAGTAATATACAATATGTACTAATGTCTTTTGAACCTCGTTCTCTTTTCATGATTTCGCATTGTTGGTATGCTACGACTCTTAATTAATCTTTGTAAATCAGCTTTGATATGTAGCGTATAAAGAGATTTTGATGTTGACTGGCTTTATCTGTTGTTATGCAGCTTTATTTGGTGATCTTAGTACGTACTCCATCATTGTAGATGATAACTGAAGGAGGTCATATGAAGAGCTTTTGATGATGATACTCTTATATGAAGAACAAGGTTACATGAAGAACATGGAATTATGCTGGGATTCATCGTCTGATTTTGAAAAGAATAGAACTTTTGTTTCTTGAGACTACAAATGGCTTTGTGCCAAGCAAGATGCTTTTGTTTGTTCATTTTCCCTTGTTAGATTGGCAGTACCATTAGATAGGCTGGCTCTTATTTGCTGTATTGTTACAAGATTTTTTTTGTTTTTTGGGAAGCATTTTTTGTATATACAATCATTAACCGGAACATAGAAAACTAGAAGAAGGGAAAGAAAAAAAAACGAATTAGTGCTTTTACACGTTCGTTTGCATTGATTAGTCTTATTCCATATAACTTAGTGCTTTTAGGGAGTTAAACTTAATTATGCTTTTACACTTTAGGTTGCTTTCTAGGAAGAATTCACATATGCATCTTTTAATGCGGTTGTGATGAAATCAGGGAATTAGCTGTATATACTTGCGATCAAGGTATCCTAGGACTTTTAATAAATGAGAGATTAAAATATCAATTCTAGTCATTGATGAAAATACATGTTTGTGAATGATACTATCCCGTGACCAATATCTTCTTCTTTTGATTATTCCAATTATTATTTACTTTACTTTCAATTATTTTTATTGCTTTGATAAACAAAAATCCCCCTTTGGTTACTTAAGAATCTGAAAATTGCATAACGACAATTGCCTCTCTGTGGAAACGAACTCTTTCTTATCACATACTTCATTTATTTTAGTTAAGTAAGAAAGTGAAATTATTTTTGACGCAAACGACTGCGATCAAGAATCCATAGTCGTTACCAAACATTAACTCAATTAACATACATGTTTACCTTTCGTTAAATCATATACCACCAACCATAGAATAGCGGGTACGCTTAGCTATCCCAAAACTCCTTGTATCACCGGATAACAGGTACGCTTAGTCACCGGATTCTATTTAACCGAACCACCTTGAGGTCTGCTTACATTATATAGTTCAATCAAACACATTAGGGTTTGTGAATTTAGGTGGATCCCAATAGATAAACTTAGTACGCTCTGTTCACTTGCTAATGTTATCTTCACACGCGATTGCTCCACAAAATTCCTCTGTAAGTTCTCACATTTTCTACTTGTTTAGGAGATGCTTGACAATTACAGATCACTCAACTCTCTACTAGCATTAGATTGATCAATAAATTAATTCGGTTGCGCTCCCAAACAATATAGAAATCAATCATAAATATTATATAAGATGACTAAAACTCCAAATAAACTTGTATAACTAACAAAACTTCTTATTTTGAACATTGAATCCATCCATAATCAACAACAAATTAACTACTCATGATAAAAAGAAAGAGGGAGAAGTAGATATCTCATAGTTTCCCCTAAAGGAGTAAACGCTAGAATAAAGATGTAAAAACTTGCCTCTCCTCTATCTTTCGGTGATAAAACCCTCTTCAAAACTTGTTCGGAAACTCTTGAGAAGTCTCCTTAAATATCCCTATGAATATCAGGTTTGGAAGTACTTCAGAACTAATTTTTCCATAATTGAGAAGTATTTTTGTCACTTTTTGAAGGTGAGGATCGGTCTTACCCTAGATCCCGAAATAGGTAGGTCTCGGTTCCTATTTGATTTCCAAACTATTTGGCCCATAACTTTGGCGTACGAAGTCAGAATGACCTCATTCTTTTTGCGTTCTTATCGTCTCTTCACTCTCTACAACATAGAGTTGAATACTCCTGAATTTGGTCGATTTCCTCCTGGTCCTTAGTCTACGCTCACAGTTTATACCCGTTTCAGCACTCTTTTCGCTCCTTTTGGATGATTCTACCTAAATAAGACAAACAAAGGAAAACAAGAGTAAGACAAGGTAATCTGAAAGAAACATAGCAATACAAAAATGGAAATGATAACAAAAGTATAGTAAATTATGCACTTATCATGATGTCGTGAAAAATCATGTGGATCTAACCATATAAGAGGTTAATGAGAATCTTACTTGAATGCAGCTAGCATTCTTGCTACAATTATGCTTATTAGGTACATCTAGTTGCTCATTTTCTGATGTATTTGGGAACTTCTATCCATCTGGTTTTTTCTTTTGAGGGCTTTGGTTGTTTTTAGATTGTATTCTCATGCCCTCAATACAACAACTTTTTCCAATTAAAAAAAGAGCTCACAAGAGGTGTATTACCCTTGGAAAAAAACAATTGTTCCGAGGCGTTGTTAATTCCTACGTTTCTGATTAAGCAAATTTGTATTTTCAAAGAAAATCATTCCGAACAAAAAGTTGGGGATTCAGAAAGGACATACTAATTATACTTAGATATGTAATAATGGGACAACAATGTCTACATGATTTTACACACGGTGATCCTTCTCGGAAATGTTGATTCGTTTCGGAAGCACTCACCTTACATATTGCGTTCCCAAAATGTTGACAAAATCACACAGAAGAAATTATGGATTCGAAAATTTTCGAAAACTATACAAATTTTTATCCTGAGATGATGAGGCGTAGTAAATTATTAATGAGTAAGGATCTGTGGACACTCTATACATGATTTGTGCCATTTTCTCCACAGACTCAAACGACTTTGAATTTAAACCTAAAATTTTGATGGTACGTTTCACTTATAAGTCTCTATATTCCTACTAAAATTGAGCATAATGCAATATACCAAACCTCACCATCTACCGATTTTAATTTCAACCGTTAACAACTGGTTTTTAAAGGTGTAGATGGTGGTTTATTCGTCTCGAATTGTGCTCATTTTTAGTAGGAAAGTAAAGTGTTATAAGAGGAACATATCATCAAACTATTAGATTTAAATCAGTATCGGTTGAGTTTTGTGGAGAAAATAGCACAAATCATGTATGATAGTGAGTATATAAGAGTGTCCATGGATCCTCCAAGAAATTGTTCAGCGTTGACCAAATTACTGTATCGTATTATTTGCTTGACCACCGTTGACTCAATTATTGACGAGAATCCGTCCCTAGGTCAGAATTTTGAAATTAACTTCTCGTTCGTTTTCCGGACTTCCTCATCCCATGCCCTAAGAAAAAACTCTTCTCCCCCTAAAATTTCCCTCCCTATCTCTGCAGCAATTTTCAGAAAGAAAATGTCAAAGACAGCATCAGATTCCGGAAGCAATACTGCAGCAGTTCAAGCCACCAACGATGATGCTTCCGCCAGCAAACTGTAAGAGCTCCCTCTCATTCGAATCTCTGAAAAATCTAACTTTTGAGTTTGGGGTTGTTTTCTTTTGTCATATTAAACCAAAATTTGACTCCAAAATTTGTTAATTTCTTGTTCAGAATTTGCTTTAAGTTTCGTTTTTGTTTTACACCCCTGCAATACTTATTAGGAGATGATTCAGTGCCGGATATAATTAGTTTTATTTTTCCGGACTGCTTGGTCTTTTCAGCATATTATGTAACTCGAAATGAAATCTATCAAATTGGGGTTTTTATTTATGGATCATCAAGGGAATACTTGTATTCAGTTGGGTATGGAGTTGACGATATTAGGTGCTAGTGACCTGTTGGTGTGTGAAGTAAGAATGTGTGGGTTTACAAGAGAAGGGTAAATAAGAATTTGGGTAGAGTACAAGGGTAATGTACTTCGAATAATCGAAGGGTGAATGTTTTAAATAACTGCGTAAGTGGTAATGTTTTTGGGGCTGGGTAGTTTCGCTCAGAAAATTTAATACATTTTCTTCCGCAAATGCCACATTACAGTAAGAGCGTTACAAGAAGATGTATGTTTTAAAATCATGTCTTTAGTACTGCAAGAGTTGAAGCAAACTAAACAGTTTTGATTATGGTGAAATTGAGAATTACATGAGGACTAGTTTCAACAATCTCATTGCACTTGGGTAATGAATTTCTATGTGATGCAAACATCTATAAAGAGAATATCTAAAAGGAAGTATATGATACAAACATATTCAGTTGGAAGAGGATTTGGTTTTTGAATGAATTCAAGGCGCCCATAGTTTTATCCAGAAATTCTGATTCTAATTTTATATGGTTTATATAGGTGGCTCTGGTAATTTTAATTTATTAATTGTCTATGTTGGAGCTAGCGGTGAGATCCCATTATCTGTTAAGACCCCATGGAACTGACGTCCGCCTGATAACGAGTTATAGTGTCCACAGTTTAATCGATTTGAGACTTGAGTTAAATATTCTATGCCTGTAAGTGTGTCAACCATTCTATTTCTGCCTTGGTGTCACTTTCTGAAAAGAAGCTCGATATTTAGTTGTGCCATCCTGCATTAAATTTTGATTAGTGTTAGACCGATTATCATTCCAGGTGCTTGCCCGTGATATGCGGGTTTTTTTTTATCAGAAGCTATAAAACTTTGTGCAACTTTGAGCATCCTGTCCAACCTTAAAATGGCGCAAATCTTTTTTCGGCAATACTGATTATTTGTTATTTTTTAATGGAAAGATCGTGTATACGGAAAGGATATATGAAAGATGACTACATACACTTGTTTGTAAGAAGGCCAGTGAGGAGATCTCCAATAATAAACCGTGGTATGGGAAATGTTGGGAAGTTAAAGTTAGTGTTTCATGCTCTCACCACATAGTTTAACTCGCTGACATTTCTTCGTTGTGTGTATATGAATGTTGTCTGCAGGATACTATGCTCGTTGGGCTGCTCTCAGAAAGATGCTCCTTGAGTTTCTCAGTTATGGAAAGAATAATGATGACAGATGCTGTGGAAAGAAACAGATATTATCTCTTGGAGCTGGATTTGATACAACCTACTTCCAATTGCAGGTTTCTGCAGTTCCTTGAAACAAGTTTTGATGTTAACTGTTGTGCAAATAGTATTATGTTGGCTTTTAAATGTTAGACATGTCCTATGATTTTATGGTTCCGTTTTATATAATTCAATTTCCATTTCACAGGACGAAGGGAATGCACCCCATTTGTACGTGGAGCTGGATTTTAAGGAGGTAAAACTTGAAATGTTCATAGTTACACTATGGGTTTTACAGGCAATGCACTAGCTTATTTTGTGGCATCAGAAATTGAAGTTTCTGAGTTGGTGAAAGCTTGTAGTATGCTCTAAAACTTATAGAATCCTATATATGCATTTCCATCCAAGTGGTCAATGTTTTCTTCTTTCTTCTTTCTGTGGGGACTTCTCTGCTATGTACCTAGAAACTTGTACTGTTCCTTTCATGTTCATTTAAACGAGTAATATTATTCCAGCCATCCTTTAAAAAAAAACTCGAATAAAATCTAATTTATTTATGTTAGGTGACTAGCAAGAAGGCGGCTCTTATTAACACCAGCCAGTTGAGGGATAAATTAGAAGAAACAACATCCATTTCACCTGGTAGGTCCTGTTTAACAAGGAAGTTTCTGTTCTATACTTAAATATTAATCTGAAACATGAGATTTGCATTGAGATCTTTGCAAGTTAATGTAATGTAAAATTTGATTTGATTCTGTGCTACTTTGAGTACTGTAGTTTTCGAATATGTTGAAAACTGTCTGTTCAACCACTAAAATCGTTTTCAATGATAAAGAAGTATGAACTAGTTTTCAACTTTTTAGCCTATTTAAATCGTCGAATTCCTTCGCTAACAAGTTTTGGCTATGCAGAAAAAGGTGAAGTACTAGGTGACCATTACAAGCTACTTCCAGTTGATTTGCGTGATATAGGGAAGCTAGATGATCTGATAGCTTACGCCAAGATGGACCCCAGGTATTGCATGAATTTGGTCTCATTTCTACTGATGAAGTTCAAATCCCTCACGTTCAGGACTTTGTAATGTAGCTTATTTGTGTGTCCGTTTTGGACTGATACATTGTCTGTTTCCGCCAATCGTTAACTGAACTATGCTGTATATCATTCCTTTTATATGATCAAATTTTAGAGAAACTGAATCGTTCACATTTCCACATCTCAGTATGCAACGATTGAGAGTCTAACCAACACTTACATTCCTCAATCTGTATTGCATTCTTCAATCTTCTGAGTTCGTATAAAATTGCTTTATGCTTACACTTCAACTTCTTCCTTTTCTTAATATATTTCGGGACCCTTCAGATCTTTTTCATTTTTTTCATCTGTTATTATATATTTCTTTAATCATTACACATATTTTATTGCTATTTATATAACCATCACTTTATGGTTGTCCTTTAACATAACTAAACTATGGTTTATTAGATTAGAGTGATCTGATGAGGGAATGATTTAACTACACTATTTTGATGTTGTCATCAGCCTGCCGACATTTATAATTGCAGAGTGTGTTCTGATATACTTGGATCCAGAGTCAAGCCGTTCCATTGTCGGCTGGGCTTCAAAAACATTTTCAACTTCAATATTCTTCTTATATGAGCAGGTTCAGTCTCCTTTTCCGGTGTTGGAATGATCATCTTAAATGTTGTGTAATTTACTGAGTTTTGCGTGTCAATGTCATTTGATAAGATCTGTATATTTATGCATAACAGATTCTTCCGGATGATGCTTTTGGGCAGCAAATGATCAGAAACTTAGAGGTATCAAGATTTCTTATTTAGATTTTTAGATTTGTCTGAGTTGATATCGAAGCTTTTCTCCTGCTTATCATATACAAAAAGTGAAGTTTATTCATGTGAGGTTGGTTGGAACTTGGAAGCTAAAGTAGGTGTAACTGAAGATCATGCTAAATGGCATGTGCCTTTTCTTAGTGGCCCCCTATGTGTTGCCAGTCTGTGTTATTGATATTTGTTATGTTGATTGCTTGGTCAGGACGAGTGTGACTTGCAACAAAATTTTGATGACTTTCATACTTGAATGCTTATCCCTAAATTCGGAGAGTCACGACCCTTAATCAATTTTAACGGCCCTTGCATCATAATGGCCTTCTTCTTAAGTGATTTTGATCCTATGGCATTATGGAAAAGTATTGTTGTTCAGAACTAGACATGGATGAAAATTGTTCGTACAGATTTTTCTAAGTTTTTTGTTTCCTAACAGGGAGCTATAGGTGCCTCAGAGAGACGATTCCAGGCTCATTTTTGTTTGGGTTAGTCTGTTCAAAATGATTCCCAGTCATAGAGCCTTGTAAGATAGTATGTAAGCTGCAATTGTAGGTTTAGCAAATTTTATCATTAGTGGTGGGATCTTTTCTAGTTCACAGAGGCTAGAATAGATGACCCTGAGAGTTGAGTTGTTCTCTGGTGTTCTCAGAGTGACACATCAGGTATCTTGCGGTGAACGTCACTGTCTTGAACTGGGAATCTATAATTGGATGTGAAGGAGCTTGCTCCTTTCTCTTTCTATCAATAAATCATAATCCTTTCCCTTCCAAAAGAAAGAAAAAGCTGTTCACATTGGATTTTGGTTTTAGCATTCTTCTTTATAAGCCAGTGAGAGACTGCACCAAGTTTCCTTACAAAATCTTAATATCATTTGCAGAGTAGAGGATGTGCCCTCTTGGGAATAGATGCTACACCAACTTTGCAATCAAAAGAAAGACTCTTTCTTGACCGGGGTTGGCAGGTATATATCTTGTTTGGTACTTTTCCTCGACAATCGCCTATCATCTTTATTATCGTATTGGTTGATGTGAGTTTCTCCTTCAAATGGTAATGGTATCTTGCCCTAGCCGAATCAAAGGTCCAACTCTGTTGAAACTTTTTGATGGTTTGAGTTCATGTATGCTAACTAGTGAAACTGTCCGTGCTAATGTTTCTGAAGTGCATTCCGCCTTTTCACTTTGTATTTTCAGAGGGCTGTTGCTTGGGACATGCAGAATGTTTACAGCAAGTTCATAGACCAGAAAGAGAGGCGCAGGTGAACAGAGCCCTTTTTATTTCCAGTTTGTTTTAGTGAACTTTAAAATCTCTTCTTGCATATCTTTTTTGTACCTGTTTTTTCCTCTACTCCCTTCATTTGATAAACAGCATAACAGTAAGACATTTTAACTGCAACGTTACATATGCTGTATTTCTTGTCGATCAGGATTGAGCGGTTAGAATTGTTTGATGAATTTGAAGAATGGCACATGATGCAGGCAAGTCCGCATTTTCAATTTATTTTTAGTCCTAATTCAGAGAGAAATATTCTGATAAACAAACAAAATTAATGTCGATAAAACTGTCTTTCAGGAACACTATTGTGTGGCCTATGCAGTCAACGATGCCATGGTACGACCCCCTTCTCCCTCCCTCTCTCTCTCTCTCTCTCTCTCTCTCTCTCTCTCTCTCTCTCTCTCTCTCTCTTTCTCTCTCACACACACACACGCACACAGACATTGACTTGCTGCTCTTAATACTGGTTTGACAGGATTTGTTTGGTAACTTTGGCTTCAAGGAGAAAACAGAAGCGGGTGCGGTTAGTGCGGATTGAGGGCTACTTTGCGGACCTAACTATAAGTTCTTGGCAGATATACAATTAATCATTTTAGCGCGACGAGTTTCACTTTTTGTATTTGTGAACTCTGGATTTGGATTATGTAATATTATTCTTCCCGTCATTTATTGAAACTGACCATGTATGTGAATATGTGATGAGTAGTGATGGTGAATGAGGGACAGCTAGTTTTGCCTAAAATATACTCGTTGGACTTTAGTCAAACAAGTTTGAAATAGTTGAAGAGTTTTTAGTCCATACAAAAAGTTTTTTCAAGCTTTCAGAGTATGTAACAAATGTTCAGATACAACAGAAGCATCAACAACATACCTGTGACAACAAAACAGTAAAGCACACCAAGTAAAGAAGTAATACCATCAGATGATGAAGAAGAAAACAGCAGCACCGCAAGAGCTATCAGCAGCAGTACCAACAGTTCCTAACAACTGAAAACTCAAGGTGGAGTAGAAACAAGTTTAACTTAGAACACACACAAGTCACGGCTGAAACTCAAAATCTTATATTCATTCAATTGTTATTGTGCCCTGCTAATCTATTTGTTGATCTAGTAAAGCCTCTGAGAAGTAGTTATAATACTGGAAAAACATTCAATTGTGAAAAGTAAAAGTATTCCCGGAGACTGATGGTTGATAGAAAAAAAAGCTAAACTCAACGAGTAGCAAGAGATGAACTAACAACATCATCACAAGTAGTAGATATCCCAGCTAAGTAAACAAATAAATACTGAGAATCTTGGTTTAAGAAAGTTTCTAGGACTAGTTCTGTAAAGTTATTGGTTGTTGGAAAAAGTATTTAGATGCTGGTTCTTAAGGTTTTAGAATCAGATATGTTCGACCAACAAATGATAACCTGGTTATTGAAAAAGTTTCAAGGACAGGTTCTGGTTTATAAGAAAAACTCAAAACCAGTTATGTAAAGGTATTGAACATGTTGAAAGATATTGGAAATTTTAAGGTATTAGGTATTAAAAAGTTGTAGTGGTATGGATGCTTAAAAATTTGGAAAAAAAGGTATTGAATGAGTTACCTAAAGTGTTGGTACCTCAAAGAACAAATACATGCCCCTGAATAAGAAATCCAAACTGAATAACTAGAAGCACAAGAAGGATCATCACACATATCTGTCGTATTAATATGAGTCTTGTTGGAGAAAAATAAGTTTTATAAAATGGTTTTGATCTTGATGTGATTTGATCTTAGTACCTAAGAGTTCTATGGATACTCAGTCATTTCTTTTGAGAGAATGAAACTCTCTCACAAGCTTTACCATTCTATCTATTTGAGACTATACCGTATGACTTCTAGTAAATTAATTGCAAATAAGAAATTTCGAGTCAAGCTTGTATTGTGAAACATCTCGAAATATGATTCACGCAATGGATGTTCATTGGTTCTTTAGAAACTTAGTTCGAAAAAAAAATGTTCAAGAGCTAATCTCTTGGATCATTTGGAAATTGTCCAAGCAATGATATTTATATTTATGGCAAATGGGGAGGTTTCATATATCAAAAGAGAAATTAAGAACTACTGTAATTTTGACACATGGTAGGTTGGCGAACCATCTCGAAAACCATGAATATATGAGTTCTGAAATACACAAGTTCGCAAACCTTAAAGTTCAGAATGGGACAGTTCACCAACCCGGTTCACGAACCGTGGTGATCTTTTTCTGAGAATAAGGTATTGCATTACTGAAACCAGACGAAAAACAAAAGAAAGATTGTTGTCATACTATCAAAATAGGACACGCCCTGTTCTGAGTTTGAGGCAACAATCTATTGGTAGTACTAATACCCCCCCTTTTGATTAGTTAACTTATGTAATCTAATAAGCATATTCAAAATGGCTGGTAAATCTTCCTCCCAGCTGTTGAACCATGGTGATCTGAAATTATTAAAAGGCTAACGGTTGTCGAACCCAGATCGCAAACTATTTACATCTAAGTTCACGAACCATAGCGCCCTGAATTCCTAAACTGCTTATTGTTCATGAACCGTTTTGTCCACGTGAATATATAACAGATGCTTAAAGACTTATTTTTAAATATGTTTAGCATCGCTATGACTCTCATAAACACCTCTAAGACATCTACGATCACTAAAACACCTTGTGTGTGCATATTGATTAGAGTCTTACGTGTTTTTATGAAAACGATATTGCTTACAAGTTCGAAAGGCATATTTTCCAAGAACTATCATATTACACGGTTCACGTACCCGGACCACTATGTATATTCTTCAATGTGATTTCAAGACAAACTTCTTACATGCTTACTTGAAACCCTAATTAGAGTTTCATCTAATCCGAGAAAATGTTTGCTTAAATCTCAAGTTATCTTAGCTTGAATCTAAGCAACCCTCAGTCTTGAACATCTATAAATAGAGACACTCATTATACTGGAAAACTCAATCCCCGACACTTTGTGTCCTAGTCGATTGCTAGAGTCGTCCTCTATTGACCTAGGTTTCTTCTGAGAAACATTATTAGGTCTACGACTTGGGGATTCGTGAAGCCACGCTTCGACTATCTTTACCTTGATAGTTCATCTATCCTGATCTTGTTTTTCTGTTATTGAAGTTCTCGTAAACTTTTTTAGGAAAGATAAATAGAAATCACAAAAAAAAATTCGTCTCAGATTTTATGATTCCTCAAGATAGATATCTAAAAACTGATTTTAATTGATCAGTTCACGATTGTTCTTAAGAGGTGGTTAAGAATCCAAGCTTCTCACCTAACTGAGTGTAAGTATTCCGAATTTGTGAGGTTCCTAGCTTTGTCTATTATAAACATATTTCCAAGCCTTGATCTTTGATCTAAAGGGAAATCAAATAGGCTTATCTGTTAGAGGCGGGTTGGCATCAAAAGTCATCACTTAGGTAGAAGCAACTCTTAGGATGTAAAGGACGTCGGTTAAGGGAATCAATTGCATAGATCCTTGCGAAGTTCAAGAGACGTAATGAGTGGATTGTGAACTGAATCGCTTGAAGGGTGGATTCGGTCTCAACTACATTTCATTCCGAAGTCTAATAGTAGACTAGTGTCTGTAGCATGTTAATACAGTTTGGTGTTCAAATATGGACGAGGTCCATGGGTTTTTGTGCAGTTGTGGTTTTCTCGTTAGCAAAACTTATGATGTCTTTTGTTTTTCCTTTTTCGCATTATATTGTTTATATTATAATAGTATTTACATAAGTAGTATATTAATCGTAGTTGATATGTCCATATAATTAAGATAAACTGTGAGACTTGTTTCTTGTAGAATTCGTATCTTGAAAGATAGATAAAAAGTTTGGAACTTGGCAGAATTCAGATTTGAATATTGGGGTACGACTAGATTGATCTTGGATATTAATTTTTGAGATCGTCCATATACTCTTCTTAACAATCAGACTCATGGAATCCATTGTCTAGACTTTTTGATTAAGAAGAGATAGACATATAAACTCTATATGCATATTGTCAAGGATCATTAAATTGGTCTACTTGCAATTGTATTAGGTTTTGTCCATACAATTTGCCAAACAAAAAAGTTGGTGGTGTACCTGGTACCCTCTCCTTTTCAATTGGTATCAGAGAAGGCAAAAACCTATACATAACAAGTCTGTGTTTGTGGAACTCTAAGGTATGGACATAAGTGCAATCCCTGACAACATATCACAAGTTATTGAAAGCACTGTTTTTATGGATTTTATCAATGAGAAAGAATCTCATTCCTCTTAGCATTAGATGAACTTTATGTTCCCATGAAACATTCTATTGCTGATAATTATTATCCCTACTATATTATTGATGAGTATGACTCAGAAGTAGAAATAGAAACAACCAAGAAAAGTGTTGAGCTTCTTAAACAACTTAAATTTAAGGCTTCGAGGTTAACATGATAAAAACAAAGTCAACAATCTTATTGGTAAGGTTAATACAAAGGATCCACACGAAAATGATTCTTCTCGAATAAAAGACTTAAGTAGATATGTAAATTATCTCACTTGAGGCACGACTAAGAAAAAATACCTTGGATGTTCAACGTCTACTGGACACTCCAATTCCATGTTGCGTTTGTGAATCTGAAAAATTAGCTTTATCTTTGGCTTCTGTGAAAATAAAAGAGATAGAGAAAGTGATTGCCGATGGTACTCAAGATAACCTAATAAAATCTCCTTCAGAAGTCCCCGTTCAAAGTGTAATCACTTTGACCAAATATGATCAGTCAGGTTTCTCTGACCAAGAAAAAATTGTCTTTCCAAGAAAGAAAATTACTTCTGATACTTCTCGTGCCATTTACACTCCTTTTGATCCTATCAAAACCCAAAATCTTTGCTACTTCTGTAATTCAAAAGGACATGTTCGAAGGAAGTGTAAGTTTAAATTGGAAAACAATCGATTTGAGTCTCTTCAAAATACCTTGAATCTTATCTTAAAAGAAGTAACTAACATTCAAAATTTGAAACCATTGGGTTTGAAAACGAAGGATACTGGTAATACCTGCTTCAATTGTATTCGTGCACCCGTAGAAATCCTAGTAGAACACCAATTCTCTTTAGGAATTCCTCTTGTAGACCTTCTTGCAGAACCTTAATTTTCTTTAGAAGATGCTCTTGAATAACTTCTAGCAGAATATTAATTCTCTTTAAAAGAAACTCCTCAAAATAATTAGGGTTTATCATTCCGTAACATATTTATTTCTTCCTCACAGAATCACCTAGAAAAATTAGAGATATCTTGATCTTCAAATCTAGGCTTTATGAATAACACCTAGGAACAGGTTTCGTACTATCAAAGAAGATAGCTTCCATGTACTTTACGACCCCCAAGTAAAGTCTTTTGAAATCTCACTCTTGTTCGTGAAGAATAAACATATGGAAGAAAAAAACTTATGCAACACACGTACAATTTTTCAGGGGATATATTGTGTGGTAACATGAAATCTTTATTTATAGTGAATGATCAAGGATAGGTTGCTTTGAAACAAATCTACCTTGTCTAAGAAAGGAAACACCCAAATACTTGACCAAAATAGGCTTTTAGTCACGTAATTACGGTTTTGGTTCGCGAACAGTTGCCAAAAATTCGTGTACAATTTCTTATTCACGAAATCAACCTTAACCATACTTATAAGTGTTGCTTTAATAAATCACTCATAACTTCTTCATTTTAACTCGGAATTGAGTGATTCTTGGCTCGTTGCATTCGTACACTCATTCACTACAACATGAGGACTTTTTTAATGATAAAGGTCATTCTCACAAAATTCGTGGTCTCAAATATCCTCGAGCATATATATAAATATATATATTTATCGTCATAGGAATTGTTCTATAGAGTGAGCACTTGTTTCGATAGATATAGAGGTAAAGTAAATAAGAGAATCAAGAGTTTGTTAATAATCTTTAATGATGTTCTCCAAGATGTCTTCGTGTAGTCTTCAATCTCCATTGTCCAACGATATCTTTGATTCTATACTCTACTTCTTAAACCTAGTCTAGTCTGAAACTGACTGTACTTACTAGATCAAGAATGTGTTTTGTCATCTAAATTTGACAACTAACTTGACATACCAATGCTAGTGGATTCAACCGAGCAATGCTCTAACACTTGCATTTTCTCCTCTCTAAGAGTTATTTTTTCGCATTACTATGTACATCAGGTTCCATCATCTTAAGATAAAGAGAAAAATAATTACTTGTTGAGCATCTGCTCCAAGAAAGGGTTATCTATCTTCAAATTGCTATGTGACGTTTTGAGTGAATTGGTTTAATAAATGTCTTATCATTTTTGTATTTATGCACAATTATCACGATGCAACTACATCATGACTTGATGTGAACATTAACAAATCTTATGCTCTTTTGTACTACATTTTCCCTGCCTATCGGACTCCTAATCAAGATGGAAGAACATGATCCGTCGGATTGTGTACATAACAAGCTAAGATAAAAGTATGCTCTTAGTTTTTTTTAATCATCTATGTTGATATTTAATACTTAAGCAATATTGATGAACTCGACATATGACAATGGAAATAATACTTTTTTAGTGCAATAATACCTCTTAGACGAAAGAGAGTTCGTGAGTCTATGTTGTAATGTTCACATTTTACTGAAACTCCTTGGTAAGAAAACACAGTTCACGAAATGTTTCCTACTTTAACCAAGTTTCCAAAGTTGTGGTCACAGAACCGTCTATAATTTTGAAAATACCTTTAAAGCTCTATAATTTTGAAAATACCTTTAAAGCTTTGTTATTTAAATACCATTCACTTGGATTGAGATTTTTCATTCAAGTCCTTTCTGCAATCAAGTATGTCTCCCATACCCAGTAACAAAAACATGGAAGAAGCTCTTGGTAACAATTGCAACGGTATTTTTCCAAAAGGGAAGAAGGAAAGAACTCTCGTAGAAAATGATGTTGAAGACTCCAATACTACTGAGGATCATCTCGATGTCAATTGTTATTTTGCATATGACCATCAAGATGTAGAACAATAAGAGATCATCTCTGCTAATGTTGTTTATATTTTTCTTAAACAATTTGAAGAAACTCTAAATATGATTTTCTTAAACAATTTTTATAAAACATATGAGGTCATTGACAGGCTTTCGGGAAAACCCTATATAAATAACCGCATTCGCACGGTGTCTAACTAGTAGAAAGAGGAAAGTACGGGTCGAACCCACAGGGAGCGGTGGAAATACCGTAATCAAGATCTCTAATAACACTAGTGAGGAATAATATTTTTGGATTTTTGGAAATGGAAACGAAAATAATAAAACAAAACTAATAACATAAACTCAATGGGAAAGACAGTAACAAGGATTTATCATATCCACCACTATTTCTATTCGATTACTGAAATGAAACATAACTCATGAATATTTATTTATCGTCCGTACTATCGACATCACCTATTATATGTATTAGACTCGCAAATATCACTGGGACACCGTAAGCATGGCACATCAAAAGACTAAATCCAAGCATGCACCATCAAATTGTATTAGTGAGAAAATTATACGAGACTAGATATAGGTTCACAAATAATATCTGGCTATTCTAAGCATATCCCATCAAAGGAATTAACCCAAGCATGAAATATCAGACAATGAGACAAATATATCTGTTATCCTAACAATTATGCACAAAGGTTCTACAAAACCGGTGAAGCGACAACTCATATTTCGATAAATAAATACACAATATTAAGAATTAATCATATTCAAATCATAATAGTCTTTTTGCTCAATTTTATTCAATTCAAAATAACCTTAAACTCCAAGTGGTTTCAATCATAAACCCTAGTTACAAAAAAATCTAACAAGACATGGCTTTCTCAAAAGCCATAAACAAATATATTAGAGATTCACTAGCTAATCCAAATGGAATTGAAAAAACGAAAGAACGCAAACCCTTCTCCGTCTCTCCTCCATGGCTCCGTAGCCGCCTCCCTTCTGTTCGTCTCCCAAAACCGGCCTCCCTTCTTGTCTGTGTTCGTTTAGCTTTTATACGAGTAGGGGTCAGCATTTTATCCGTAATCCGTGGATTTAACCGGGACCAACCGTATTTGTGTGGATGGATGCCCGAACCGTTCGCTAATGGGTTGGACGCGGATGAAATTTTTGAAATTCAACAGATTACGGATTGGGCCCGGATGCAACTTTGAAAATCCGTCGAACATCCATACCCGTTAGATTAAGGGCATTTATATAGTTTCTAGAAAATACTCCCTCTGTCCCACATTAGTTGAGCTAATTAGTTTTGAATTTTGTCCCACAAATAGATGAGCTATTTCATTAATCAAGGGATATTTCTAAAACTACCCTTTTAATTGATTATTGTTACTATAAGAAATATGTATAATTTGATAGCCATGTTTATAGTCGTTGCGTAGGTGTTTTAAAATGCTTTTCAACGGTATATAAAGTTTACGAAAAACCGTGGTATAGTTTAAGAGATAAATCATTTCTAAGTTTTACAAGTTATTATCCATAAGGACATACTTGTAAAAAACACTTAAACCTACTCCCCTTTTCTCCTTGCCTTAATAATTGTGCAAACTACAAATGACTCAACTAATGTGGGACGGAGGGAGTATATGGATAGTTTTAGAATTTTTAGTTGTTTGCTTGGAGTGTTGTCCATGACACTTCTATATATATATATATACATATATAAAATGTGTAGGTTCTATAAGAAGTCATCTATATAGGCTTTATTTTTTTCATTATAAACTAGATTTTGTGTCCGTGCTACGCCCGGGCAGCTTCGCAAACTTGGTTCACCAATTCAATCTACAACTACAAACTACAAATACAATGCATCACTGCCTCTTTCTTTGATTTGGTAAAGCTCGGCTTCGCCTCGCCTCGCCCAAGTCCCCATTTGATTTGGTAAAGCTCGGCTTCGCCTCTCCAAAGTCCCCATTTGATTTGGTAAAGCTCGGCTTCGCCTCGCCCTAGTCCCCATTTGATTTGGTAAAGCTCGGCTTCGCCTCGCCCAAGTCCTTTAAATTGATTGGAAGCTGTTGCAAACGAACCCTAGCAGAACTTAATAACCCAAACAGGAATGCATCCACGTCGTTCTTGTGGACGCTTGACGACCTTCGTATTCATTAGGAAAAATTAACTTGACCATTCAGTGGCAATATCATTGGAAAAGCAAGTATCCGTTCATATCCTTTTGGATAGTGAACACATCTTTAATGTATCTGTGGTTAACACTTACATTGTCCATTCAGTCAGTGCCAATATCATTGGTCAAGTCCTAGGTATATACATAGTCAAGGCATGTGCATTAAGAATGAAAAGTTAATGCACATAGTTTTTTTTTCCATTCAGTCACTTCTAAGAGATTATGCAACATGGTTTTCTTTTTTTCCTTTCTCATAAGTTTTTTTCTTTAACATGAAAATCTAGATTTTGAGAATCTCTTTTCTCCATAGCTTCATGTAATTGCTTAAGATCCTTATTGTACTATTTCTCACGCAACTAACAATATAGGAGAACCATGTTGCACAGTATTAGGAAGACTATAACAGTACCAAAAAAATAACATTCTAAATCACTTCATGTTGCCGCATTACAATTAGTAGAACAGTATGCTGAGATGCATATATAACCATCATCACTTGTCATACAAACGTTTATCTTAGGAGATTCCATTTCAGAATGGCCATACACGAAATCCGACTTGAGAGTGTTGCTTTGAAGAAGCTTTCTTCCCCTTCAAATTTTACTTGCAGCCGTTCTCGTTCTTCTTCAGTCTGTGCAGCAGCACCAGCCTGTCGAAGTCGTTCGTTTTTTGAAGTAGACGCACCACCATCCTGTCTACGAAGACATTTAGTTTTCTAAATAGGCGACGTGTCCAGCACCGCCTCTTTTCAAGAACATGATGCTACTGTTCGTAGGATATAACATCAAAACTACCATGAATATGGAAATAATCTTTGGAAAAAAAGCTTTAGTAGAAGCAACTAGTGGATAGTTTGGTGTCTTCTTTAGCTTGAACGTGGCAACTCCTGCTTATACCTGCAGAAATAGAGGCACAAACCAAGTCAGCAGCATGCTGTATCCTTGAATATGTAATATATAATCACTGAAAGATTCATACATTTAAAAAGACAAAATGTTGCAAGCCCCATATGAAGTATGGTTAATGCTTGTTATGAAAGCGAGGGGTGGATGAATTCTACTAAAACATAGCAAGTTCACTGACGGTGGTTTCAAACCTGTGGTAGAGAATTCAAAGTTGTAAAACATTAATAAAACAGAACAGGTACATTAAAAATAGACTCGTATGTTACTATGTTCACTAATTTTTTTATGAACTGGACTCCAAATATTTACTTTCTCTATCTCGAATTCTAATGCAGTAATAACCACACTTCCCAAATCTTCACAATCTCCTATATTCTTCTTAATATCTACAATCAACAACACCAATGTATGCAAATTCATCTCGTTCATAAATAGAGAACTTAAACCAATCCCAACAGCTTATAATCACGGCGAAAGAACTAAAGAACCTTGTGAAAAACTTGAGAGAGCTTGTAAATCATAAAAAACCGGTACACAAAAATTGATAGTTGTCGGTATGTACCAAAAGAATATGAAAACTGTTGACAGAATTACCGCTATGTCTTCCTAAGATCAGAAAGCAATAACAGAAGAACATAATTAGTTGATATAAGAAAGAGTGTGTTGAATATACACCTGGTAAATTTTAAAAATTTACATTATTCTTATAAGTTCCACTTGATCCCAATCAATTTATAATAGTTCATACTTTCCTTGCAACATATTGAAGTTACTGTAAACTGATAAAATCCTATGCAAGTTTGTAATACATAATTAATTTGCAATATTCATAGCACATGAAAATGGAAATAAGCTAAAAGGTACCATAATACCAAGATTCTTTGCAGATTAATAGATGCACGATCAGCAAGAGCATAAATGCAATCACTTCCCTGGACTCGTAGCACACAACGCTCGGCAATCACTAATTTAGGTACTAAGTTGCAACAGATTTCCCAACCATTAACATCTGCACAATGTTATGAGGCTTTGAAGGTCCCAAATTCATAAGCACATATATGCAAGCTCTGTAATGAGAGAAAATGGTGTTCATTGCAAATGAATACTGAACACTTTACTAAAGAAATATAGTATCAAATTAGAAGATAGCCAATTAACACTTCTGAATCACAAATTTACAATCTGAAAAGGCATGAACTTGAAATCCAAAACCTTAAACTAACAAAGCACGGAAATTATAATCACCATAAACATAGACCTCAAGCCCACGATTGTCAGTTTTCAATTCCGACACTCCTTCCAATTAGGCCTCTCTATAACTTCCACATTTGTCAAGCTTATCTGAATCAATATGAATAAGGGGATTAGATGACATACATGTAATCAAGCATACTCTAATTATATATAAAATAAATCATTGTTTACCTTAATTAAAGCTCAAAGGATCTATGATAATTTGCAAAGAAGAAAAATCGTCCACCTTCAATAAAGCTCAAAGGATCTATTAATTGTAGCTCCACCAGAGTATGAGCTTCAATTTATCAACAACAACATCAATTTTAGCAAACATAATTGGGTGAATTTGGACAAGATGCCTCATAATATTTAGAAGATATGGATAGTTTGGTCCATCTTACCAGAGGTTCTAGATTGCCTTTTCATGCATCATGCAGTCCTGGCCGAAATCCAAAAGAGATGTGTTTTTCTATGATCTGTTAGTCGACAAAGGGAAAGAAACTTGAGTGTGGATACTAAATAGTAAGAATAAAGGTTGATACTTCATATATTGTATTGTTCCCCTATAATTAAATAAAAGGGTCAATTTACAGTTCACAAACTACATTTAGTATTTGAAGAAGTACAACATTGATCCATAGTTTATTGACAACGTAATAAATTTTGAATGAAAATCAAAAGTATTATGTCACACTTACATGAAGAAAAATACTTGAAGATTTAACATCGAAACGTATTTACCTGGCCTTACTTTTAGGTATTTGCAGCCTAAATAGCAAGACTAAAGCGATCTTAAAGAGAGTTTCTCCTATGGAATTAGTATGTAATTTTGACTGAAACACCCAAATCATAGGTTTCCAGCAACATGATTTGAAGATGAGCATGTTTAAAATTTGACAACAACACTGGACGCTTCCTAGCCAACTGATCATCATGCAGCACACCATAATGTTGTATTTATTAGCAAGAATAATGGCCTTGCTTATTATCCATTGCCAATACATACAGGGATAAAGAAAATCAGTCTTCTAGATGCCCATATCTCAATCGCCTCTAAATACTTTTTGACTGAGAGAACATATAGAAACAGTCTTATCTATGGATTGAATCAATGGTCCTCTGTTGCCAACCCATCACATTTAAAAATGCAGTTCTAATGAGAACAGTATACCAGCTTTGCAATTCTAATGTTGTTCTTATCTCTTAGCATTTGAGTTACCCAAATAGGTTTCCAGACTGCTATTAGGCTCCTATTAAATGCAATTCTAATGCAAGTATTTCCAGAATCCTATTAAACACACAAATCCTGATTAGATAAAACAAAAAATTGGACTAAACTTAAATCAAGGGATACAAAAATAAAAGAAACATTAACCGATATAAGAGGGGTTGTGAACCTACCAATCTCGTTTTCAGGCTCCATAGAAGGACAAGATCTTTACCCCCCACTGTTTTGGTAGCTCGAATGCTGTTAGCTGAGAACATGACATGACATTACGATAGAAAGGAGGTACTTGTTCGCGGTCCTTGGATAGAATGGAGGTCCGTTTATTTATCCCATGTTGTCTCTCAAAAACCCTAATCCAACCAAGAAGAAAAACCAAAACCCTAATCAAAATTTAGGAAAAAAATAAAATAAAAATTGAGAGACAAACCACTCCATGACGTGATATTTTTCTTTTGAGAAAGATGATCGAATTTGCTGAATCACGGAGGATGAAGGAGAAGGGTTTCACCGAAGAGTGTCACAATAAATTGAGAGACTGGAAGACTTTCACTATAAGATGAAAAACGATCAGATTACAAACAAACAAAAAAGAGCTAATAATTTTAATACCTAATCGTTTTGCAGAATCAATCAGATTAAGTCGCACATCTTTCTGATTTTAATCCCTGTGAAAAAAACCCTGAAAAATCAACAACCCGCAACAATACAATTAAGTTCAACGTAAAGTAAGAATTGGAAAAAAAAAAAGAACACACAAAACTAATATACGAAGGTTAGCTATCAATTTTTGTATGAGACAATATGTGCATCCCTATTGTGCCAAAACCTAATTTCAGTCCAGTCAAATATATATCCTACAAATCAAACCTACAAAACCCAAATTCAAATATTAGAGGTAATCAAACTAAATCATAAAAAAACGAAATTCAAATATTAGAGGTAATCAAACTAAATCATAGAAAAACGAAAATAAATTAGAAACACACCAAAATCGCTGAATTATTGTTGCTGCTCGAGAAGGTAAACAGGTGAGTCAAGATCACAGCATACTGCATACGATGAGAAAGTAAGAGATCCAAAGAAAAAATAGGGAGAGAAAGTTTTTAAGAAGAGACGGACGTAGGGTTAGGTTTTTCTTTGTTTTTTTTTTCTTTTTCTGTTTTGTGTGATAAATACAAAAATTTCTTTATTTTGTGCAAAAAAGACTTGTTTTTCTCTCCTTTGAGAAAAAATGAAACAGAGCAATTCTGTGAATGGGTGAGGGTCACCGTTAAACGTGGAGCCTTATGAGCTTAGGATTTTAAAGGAGTTAGATTTTAACTAAAACAAATCCATTGGATTATCCGCACCCAATCCGTTCATCCGTGCATCCATTGGATGTTGGATTGGATGCGGATGCCAAATTTGAAATCCGTAGTGTATTGGATTGGATGCGGATGAGGTGAAAACCGGTTCATACCGGCCCATGCTCACCCCTAATACGAGTGCTGCGAAGAAGTTCACTTTGGGCCTAGCAAGACTTGGCCCAGTCCGACAAACAGAACCCATTTTTCAAATTCAGTCGATTACCGAAGAACTATAATTTTGGGCATACCAAAATCTTCCAAGGCATACTGAATGAAGACAAAAAAGGTTGTGAAATAGCAAAATCAGATAACCCCTTAACCCAAAAAAAATTTAATGGCAAATCTGCCCTTTACGTATTAGTGTTAATAATCTTGATTAGTGATTAAATTATTTTGTTTAGTGATTAAAATAATTTTCAGAATTATAAGAGTTGTTAGATGAAAAATTTGAGGAAAAAAAATCAAAGTTTTGGTTTGGTTAAGAAGGAGAGAAAGAGAAGGAGAAAGTGAGAAAATTCTAATTCTTGATTCAATGGAGGATGAGGAGGGTCATCATTCATCTAAAAAACCTAGGAAAATACATATCAACTACAACAATGATCCAGAAATGGCTGATTTTTTAGATTATGAGAATGATTTTACACCCACTCAAACTCAAGCTCAAACTCAAACTCAAGATGATGATTTTTATGAGCCAAATCCTGATGATGAAGACATTGATGAGGAACCCAATGCTTCTAATACACAGGTACACTTATATCCTATACTTAATCTCACTTCTATAGCTCTCAATTATCAAAAGTTAGGTTTTTTGAATTATGGTTCGGCGAAACAGGTTGAGGTTCGGCTCACATCTATGAGCCGAATCTACCAATTGATGAACGGTTCGGCTTACTGAATTTGTTTACTGCATGCGCCGAACCTATAATTTCCAATTCCAACCCTTTTGCTAGACACTAGTTCGGCTTATATGAAAGTTTCATAGTAAGCCGAACAACATCCTGAATAGCCCGGAATAGAATCATTACTAATTCGGCTTACATATCCAAAATCCTATGTGCCGAACATAATTTTTTAATTTCTGGGTTGAAATATTGTTACTGGTTCGGCACATATGGAGAATATCGTATCAGTCGAAACCTCTTATGTTCAAGGTTCGGCACATAATATGATTATCGTCTGAGCCGAACATGAATTTGTTAATTTTTGGGTTAAAATATTGTTCGTGGTTCGGCACATATTGAGGATATCGTATAAGCCGAAACCTGTAAATGTTTATAGTTCGGCACATAATGTGATTATCGAATGCGCCGAACCTTGTTATTATATTCCCTTTCTAGTGTTTAACCTTGTGATATTCTTTGTAGATCGTGCTTGGACCCATGGAAAATCAACCTGATCCAGTAGACATAATTCACGAGGATACCAAGGATCACTTCCAAAATGATTTGGTATGTAAGAACCTTTTGTTTACCTCAATGTTGTCGGAATATTCCAAAGTTTTTGTTACAAATTACTTGTTTTGGAATGAACGTAGATATGGAAAACTAAACCAGAAGTTCTAGATTGGCTTGAGGAACACGCGATGAAGATAAATTGTATACTAGTTAAAGGACAACAAAGACGATGGGATCGGTTTGAAATGATTTGTGAGCGTAGTGGAACCGGCACTAGCAAGGTTAAAAAGGAACTGTATACATTGGGAAGACCGGGAGAAAGAATAGGACGAAGACGAAGAAAAGAAATTGCCCTTTCAAGATCGTTTTCAACCTCAAGAATAAGTCCATGAACAAAGAAGATCAATATTGGATAATGAATAAAGATATGGATTGTAGTCATAACCACCCACGTCCCAAAGACCTTCATGGACATGCGAAAGTAGCGCGACTCAAACCCGACGAGATGCTAGAAGTGGATAAAATGACACGGGCACGTTTGCCACCTTCTAGGATTCTTAGCAAATTGAAGGCGGACAACAAAAATAACAAGTCGACTATGCAAACTATCTACAATGCAAGACAAAAGATTAGAAGACTCAATTTGCAAGGTAGGATGGTGATGCAACAAGTAATGTGGTTAGGGGTGAAGAATAACTAAGCTTGCCAAAATAAGTTGGATGACTTCGGTCAAGTCACACACCTTTTCCTTTGACCACCCGGAATGCGCCCAATTGGCTCTATGCTTCCCACAAGTTATTATATTGGATTGCACGTACAAGACTAATAAATATGAGATGCCGTTGATGAACATTGTGGGGCATACTTCGACAAAGGCACCGTTCACCGTGGCTTTTTGTTTCATGAAAAACGAGAAGAAAGTGAGTTATGTTTGGGGGTTAGAACAATTGAAGTTAATCTTCCGGGAGGGTGCTCTTCCTAAAGTGTTCGTTTCCGATCAAGATTCATCGTTGATTTATGCTATTAAGAAGGTATTTCCGGATGCATTCAATTTTCTTTGTACGTTTCACATATGGTGCAATGTGAGGAAAAAATGTCAACCGATAATTCAACCACTTAAGTTGAAATAATTAGAGAATATTGCTAAGCTACCGTTGGAGACACGAGTAAAGAAAAAGAAGGAATTCTTGAAAGCATATGAACATAATGAGATGTTGCGGGCAGCTTTCCAAGGCGAATGGGAAGCTTTGATATGGTCAATCACCGAGGATGTCTATGAAGAAAATTTTAAAATGCTTATTAAGCATTGGAAGACCGCCTACCCCGATGTCATTACTTACTTGGTCAAAGATGTGTTGGAACCTAATAAAGAAAGGTTCGTGAGTTGTTTCACAAATCGGCACAAACACTTCGACAACCAAGCCACAAGTATGGTAGAGTCGGCTCATTATCGGTTGAAGAAGAACCTTTTTGGTTGTGTTGACACTTTTGTCACGGTTTTTGATGCAATTGATGAATATTTCAAAAGTGATGTTGTGAGAATTAAAACCGCGTTCGAGCATGACCTTATGTTTAGACACAAGAATTATGGTACTAATTGGCTACGGAATTAACTTATAGAGTCTCCCATCTATGCATCGACTTGTTGATGAAAGAAGTGGATTTGATTAAGACATTAGGCGCCACCTTGGAGGAAGAGTGTGTTTGTACAATGAAGAAATCTATGGGACTTCCATGCCGCCATGACCTACTTCGGTACAAGGATGGTATCATACCATTTGAGGATATTGATCATTTTTGGAAACAATTAAGCTTCGATCCTCTCCCAACCGAAGACGATGAGGATGATCTAGAGATATGGGACACGACAAATGGGAAAAAATTGGCGGAGATGTATAGGAATATGTCCCGACCTCAAAAGAAATTCCTATGGGACAACATGATGCCGGTCATGTATCCTTTCACCCAAGAAAATATTTTGGAACCGGAGAAGAGTGACCCGAAAGGTAGGAAGAGTAAGAAAATGAATAATTTTCAAATAGACAAGCCAACAAGGAACTATTGGCTAATAAAAGGAATCCATCCGGCGTTGAGTACCATGATGCAAGGTTTGAAAAGGCAAAGAAAGAAATTGAGAAGTTGATGAAGGAGGAAGAAGTCAAAGTTCCAAAAAAACGAGGTCGCCCGAGTATTCAAAAATCGGAAACAAGTAACAAAGAGGTGAATGATAATGATTGTCCGTCACAAGCTAAGGATAGTAAAGAGGATGTCAAGGGGAAGGCTAAGATGTATCCTTCACAAACTAAGATAAAGGAGAAAAGGACCGTACATGAAATTGGTAGGATGAGAGGACCCAAAAGAGATAAGTCCGGTAGGTATTTGAGGCCTATCAATTTTATATACGATAACTACTTGGAAGATCTATCGCCAATAATTCATGAGCATAGCATAGCAATGGACGACGTGCAAGGCGATGGAAATTGTGGTTATTACGTCACGGCGGAACAACTTGGTCCTTTTATGTAAGGGAATAATCCGGTTCCCCCTGAAAATGAAGTGAACTATATTCGGCAACGATTGTTACAAACCCTACGTAAAAACAAAGAATTCTATAAGACAATGATGAGAACAGGTCCAAGAAAAGATGCAGGGGTGGCAGCTGAGTACGTTGCATTCGAACATCGTTTGCATGGGGATTTTATCATTACCGAAGAACATTGGATGACAATGCCCATTTGTGGGTTTTTAATAGCGGAGACATTCAATTGCGTCGTACATTGTTTCGCATGGACGGGTAGTAGCTTTACTTACGCGCCTCCAACAAAACCTTGCAATGATGGTGTAAAGGATAGAAGACTTGTTCTTGGATTTGTTCAAAATTGTCATTTTATCGGCCTCAAACTTAGACCCGGTTGCCCATTACCACCCTTGATGAGTGCAGCCTTTTGGCCTAGATTTGAAAATAATTTTGCGATGGATTAGTGTGCAAATTATGCGACAGAAATGGATCTTTGGAAATCTTTGCATGTGCAGACTCCAAGTGGACAAGTAATTACGTTTTCAAGTGATGAGGATGAAGATGTTAAGCAAGAGGTCAGTGAAGATGTTGAGAATGAGGTCAGTGAAGATGATGAGAAAGAGGTCAGTGAAGAGGATGAGAAAGAGGTCAGTGAAGAGGATGTGATTCGTTTAGGATTTCCATAAAAAATGTTTCATGGATTTATCCGTTTATTTTGTGTCAGGTTCGGCTTATAAGAACAATTCACTGAAAGCCGAACCTGACAACAAAAAAATACCAGAGTTTTTTTGTCAGATTCGGCTTATAATATTATTTCACTGCAAGCCGAACCTTGAAACTTTAAAAAACCAGAATTACTTTGCTAGGTTCGGCTTGTAGTATATTTCTGAAGAAAGCCGAACCTTTCATGATTCATGAACACAAGAATTATTATATCATTCCAAATAGACTTTTCAAATTCATAGAAATTGTGGATTACATCCCTGCTACATAGTAGGCTTGCAATTAATTTCTAATATCCTAAATAGGTAATGAGAAACCTTCTAAGAATGTGGTAGTGATCTTTGTATTTGAAATTCTTTCCCTTCCATCGTCTCCATTCCTCTAGAGCTCGAACTTCAATCTCAGAGTTTGTTTCACCTTTGAGTCGATATCGATTCACAATCCGAACTAAAGCTATGAAGTCTGTGACTTTTTTCTTAATACTTATAATTCGGAAAAACAAGGACGCACTATCCCGGTTGTGAGGATTACCTGTTTCCGTGCTGAAGGCTTCATGAATTCTAACCAAGTAGTACATACTCATCAGACCATTTACTCGTCGTTCTTCACCCTTCTTTGGATAGTATGCTACATAATTAGTGCAAAGAGATAAATCTTCTTCTAGAGTAAACTTAAGAGTTGGGGGTGCCATTTGTTGAGCATATATGAAAAAACATGTAGGTATATATAGAATATAGTTTTACAACGGCTATATCTTTCAAAAAAAGAGTCGTTCCTAGATTTTCGTGAAAAAAAAGTAAAGGTAACGACTATTTTTTATCTAATTTTGAAAATTTTTACAGATTCGGCTCACCATATTGGTGAGATTTAAGCCGAACTATATACTGGATTACACCAATAATGATTTTTAAGGCTCGGCTTATAACTCAAATTATAGAAAAAGCCGAACCTGAAGGACAAATGATTAAAAGGAAGTTGGAAACTTAAAGGGCATTTAACCACGACCCCTCTTCTTAGTGGTAGGCCTTTGTTCGGGTTCCTCGGGTCCTTATCCTTTGTTGATGATTGCATCCCACTTGTTGACGAGGTATTTTTGTTCTTCCACGGTCATTGGTGTTTTGCAACGAAGTTTGGCCTTCATTTTTTTCAACATCTCCCTACCCGCGGCATTGGTCCTGACACAAGTATGAAAGTTATAAGACTAATTCGGCGCAAGTATGAATCATGTCTTGAAATTTTTATTAGCTTACACAGAGAGTGGATCGGATCATATTACAAAACAATTATAAGTCGATTTTATATATTCGGCTCACAACCGATACCGTCGAATAAGCCGAATCTATGATTATGAACTCAAACATGCATTCGGTGCAACATGATATCATATAAATAAGCCGATCCTATACACTTTTAAAATTTATGAAATTTTAACAATGATATTCGGCGCAACCCTAATACTATCGAATAAGCCGAATCTAGACTTATGAATTGAAACATTTATTCGGCGCAAAACTAATACAACCATACAAGTCGATCCTAAGCACATGCAAAAATTCTGAAATTCAAACAACATTTATTCGGCACAAAACTAATACAACCATACAAGTCGATCCTAAGCACATGCAAAAATTCTGAAATTCAAACAACATTTATTTGGCTCAAAACTAATACTACCATACAAGCCGATCCTACGCACATGCAAAATTTCTGAAATTCACAAAACATATTCGGCACAAAACTAACACCATCGAATAAGCCGATCCTAAATATAAGTCTATGTGTCGTCTCAAAACGGATTTCAGATATACGCCGAGCCGTTCATATGCACTTTCAGGGTTCAGTTTCAAGAACAGCTCGGCGCACATCTAAGATTTGTTTTGCGCCGAACCATACCCTGTAATCGCCGCAGAAACATGATTTTGACGAATTAAATCGACCAAACCAATCTAAAACATCAAATACGAGATGGGTTTGTAGAACTAACCTTCTTATTCTCATTTCCGGAGTTGGTTCTTCTTCAATCTCTTCTTCCGGTTGATTTTGTGGTTGATTTTGAGTTTGTTCTTCACTCTCTAAATCTTCTTCTTCTTCAATGGGTTGTTGAGTCGATCGATTTGAACAAGATACTGGCTTACGACGACCCATTATATAGATGAGTTTAATCGTGGACCAAATTTTCACGAATTGACGATTAAATTTCCGCGATGAAAAAAAAAGAAAGGGAAGGGTGAATGAGTTCGGCTGTGGAGAGGAAGAAGAAGAAGGTGAATGAAACTGATTTTAGGTGTAGTTGATTATAGGTTTTGTATTAGGGTTAGGGATAGATTATTAGTAATTTAAAGGATTTAAGGGCATATAGGTAATTGAACCACCCCATAGGGTACCCCTTATAAGGTCACCCAAGTTAGGACTAGTGCTTTGTATGCCTAAGAAGATTTTGGTATGCCCAAAATCAGGGTTCTTTTTAATCTTCCAGCGGAGAATGTACAAGTGACATGCAGCACTTTGATGCCTTCAGTGGCAGGGAAGAACAATCCATACGAACTGTGACGCCGAAGACAACGTCCAAAAGCCGATAAGAAAGTCTATTTATCGGTTTATTCCCCCATGATCCATTTAAGTTGTACTTTCTACAAAAGCACTAAACCAATGTTATTAGCCAAAATATCGAGTTCTAACTAATATAAATATGGGTATAGAATATAACATTTACGTACTTATCAGTCATGCGTCTTGAAAACGAAATTGATTCCTTCAATGAAATTCAGGCCAGATCAATAGGCAAAACGCGAGAGACCACGTCTTCAATGATATGGATAAAAACTCTAAATATTTCCATATCAGAGCCAACATAAGAAGAACTAGAAACATAGATTCTCTCAAAGCTCAAGATGAGTCTTGATGCAAGGAAAGAAATTCAATTGAGCATCTTCTTCTGACACATTTCAGTTAGATTAGTACTTCTTCGACTCCAGTAGACAGTTATCACTTTATCCAGCATATTCCTCAATGTCTCACTCTAGAAAACAATATTACTCTCACATATGTTCCTACTGAGGAAGAAATGCATACATCTTTAATGGCAATGGAACCATGGACTTCACCAGGTCCGGATGGTTTCCCGCCAGGCTTTTATCAATCACAATGGAAGGTGGTCAAAGATGATGTCTGCAACATGGTTAGAGCTTTTTTTCAATCAGGCTACATGCTAAAGAAACTCAATAACACGAGAATACTCTTATCCCAAAGTCTAATAATGCTCACAAGCCAGAAGATTTTAGGCCCACTGCTCTCTGCAACACAGTCTACAAGTTGATTTCCAAGATAACTGTTTTACGTCCCAAGAAACACATGGTAAATATCATCTCCCCTCTCCAGTCGACGTATTTCCCTAGTAGGTTAATATCTGAAAATATTTGCCTAGTCCAAGAGTTAGTTCAAGCCATGAAGACAGAAAGGAAGAACTGGACATATAGCTCTCAAGATGGACATGTCGAAAGTGTTTGACAGGTTAGAATGGGTTTTCTTATTGAACGTTTTAAAGAATTTTGGTTTCGATGAAAAATTCTGCCAACTAATCTCTCAGTGTATCAGCACAACTCAAATTGAAATTATGCTCAATGGTTCTTCTGCACAACATATTAAACCTACAAGAGAGATTAGGCAATGGGATCCTCTTTACCCTTACCTATTCATCCTTGCAATGAAAGTTTTTTCAAGGTATCTCTTTCACCGTGAATCCACCAAGCAACTCACAAGTATAAAGATCTCACAATCCGCGCCTAAAATTAGTCACTTATTGTTTGTGGATGATTGCTTACTTTTATGTAAAGTTATTCTATCTCAAACACAAAAACTTATAGAAGTAATTGAGAGGTTTAGTGAATGCTCTGGTCAGTTAATAAACTTCCACAAGTCAGCTGTGTATTTTAGCAGAAATGTAACACCTTTAACATGTCAAGACTTGAGTAGACTGATGCAAGTTATACAATTGGATATTAATGAGGATAAATACTTAGGTCTTCCTTTTTTTGTCGAAGAAACGTGAGAGTTCCTTTCTCCACTTTTATAGAGAATATGGATAACATGCTATCGAGATGGTGCTCCATTAATATGTCTAAAGCAGCCAGGTCAGTTATGGTTAGAAGTGTCACAAACGCAATCATGTCCATCATGTGTCTAGTTTTAAACTTCCAGAGACTACCATATCCAAGATGAACTCATCTCAACAAGCTTTTTGGAGGAACAAAAGGTCTAACAATGGCAAGCATATCATTACCCGTATGAGTGTAAACAAACCCAAAGAAGAAGGAGGGTTGGGTTTCAGAGATTTGCAAATCTTCAATAGAGCTCTCTTAGCAAAATCAGCTTAAAAACTATGTTCAGATGATACTTCAATATGTGTTAGGTCTTTGAAAGACAAATACTTTCCTGATGGTCAAATATTCAATCTTTCTCAACAAATAAATACTACTTGGTCTTGGAGGAGCATCTCATCTGTAAACTAAGACTTAGTCATAAGTAAACTAGAAATCAAGACTTAGTCATAAGTAAACTAGAAATCAAGACATATAATTTTGATCACCAATATTGACAAACATGCTTGATATAGCAACGCATGCGAGTTCGATCGAGCAGTGCTCTAATAAAGAGCACATATCAACTTTGTTTCAATGATTTCACATAGTCGAAACTTAGTGTATTCATCAAGGAGTTTATAAAGATACAAGATAACTTCTACAATATTCCACAGTCGCACTCCCCACAAAGATATGAAAATTAAGCACAAGTTCAATTAAGAACTCTCCCCCATTTGATGTCATTCCTAAGAGAACAACATGAGAGACCTTACTTTTACAAGAATAGAAGGATTTCTTTGGACGTTTAACAAATCACATGGATTTGTATCCAGTAAATTCGAATAAATTAACCACAAGAAGATCAATACTGGAAATTTTTCAAAAGTTCATTCTATCTTTTATCAATATTTGCATAAAGACATAATAAACTTAACTTTTGAGCAATTATGAGATACTAGCACAGTTCACGAACGTAAAGGCATACATCTCATATACAATTGCAATATATAAAATCAAAAAGATTAAATGCTGCAAAAATCATTTTCCAAATAACTTTAGAATTTATATAAATAAATCTAAAAACATTGCAAGATGAAAAACGTTGAAATAGCTATGTGTAATCACAATATTTTCTATTACAAACCATAGTTATCCTTCTTAAACATAAGATTAAATTCTCATAAGAAGTTTCCTAGACAACATAGAGCTTTCTCAGAGCGTCTACCCAAAATTCCTTTTCGTTATTGAAAAATCCATTGATTATAGGATCATTCAATTCTTCCAGATCTTCATAAATGTCAGTCAACTCACTAAGCGCTGTTCTCAGTTTACAAAAGGTCCTCTTTGTCAGAGACAATGTTCCTTCGTAGTGAGTTATCTTTTCCAAAGATAAAATGATTTGAGATTTTTAAATTATTTTTTTTGCTGATGAAATCCTTCACCATAGCCCTAAATTTATTATCATGTTGACAAAGAAACAAAAGACAGCTAGAGGAAGAACCTTTTTCATCATTTGTAGACCTGTCCCTTTTCTTTTTTTGAAGATTAGATTCCTTCAGATAGATACACATTAACTGCTTCTACTGCATCCCTTTTTGTAGTACCTCGAGTTACAAGAGCCATGATTCTGCATCTTTCAAAGAAAAGAGAGTCGAGGGCATGTTGATCACAAAGGAATATAAATAGAAGACCGGAAATACCAAACCCTAAAGAATTTTTCAAGAGGCACTTCGAAAAAGTATTCATGGTTCATGATACATTATCTATTTTTGATAAGAAAATATTCACTTTGCAAAAGTTAATTTACATAATCTTAGATAAAAATGAACAACTATACAAGACTTGAGCAACCTTGACGCAATCCTCATATTCTCAAGTTAATAATGAGGATACAGACATTACTGTAATTAGGTAGCAATGAAGTGAGCAGAAAGCTCACTTCTTGTGTGACATGGTGACATACCAAGGTTTATCGTATAAACAGACTTCTTACCTCGTCTGACTCTTGTTCTTCGAGGCTTCTTCTTGGCATATGAGATTCCCTGTTGGTTACTCAATGCCAGATTCATTTGCATGTCATCCTGAATCTTGGAAATTCTTTTGTTGATCTTCTTAAATTTCCAACACTTACTTTGAACATGATTCGCATTTCTACAAAACAAGCAATTCAGAGAAGAATTTTTGTTTTGGCGATTGACCTCATGTTTATCACAACTTTCTTCCATCTTTCCATAACCGGTTGGAACAAAGGAGTTGTTTGTGCTCGCAGTCTTGCTTTTAAACCCTATACCATTTATGTTTTCAAAGGAATTCTGACCAAATAATATTGTTGGGATCTTACCAGAGCTTCTAGACAACTTTTGCAAGTCACACGTAAGAGTATAAATCTCTTTTTCCCTTAAAGATATGGTTCTGGTGAATTCATCATTAATGTTATCAATCTCAAGATTTTTCACCTGAAGTGACGATTCAAGTTTCTCCAACCGATTCTTTAGTTGGAGATTTTCTTGATGAATTTATTCATTTTTATCCAGGAGTTTCAACATCTCAGTGTCAGACTCGTATTCTAAATCAAAATTTGAGTTAATAGAGGTTTCTGCTGAGAGAGCATAATTTCTGTGCAAATTTTAGAAGAATGCAAACTTCAGAATAATGCAAATTCTTGAAAAAATGACACGAGTTTACTTCTTGTATTGAATCATCTGAAGCATCAGAGAGAAAGTTTTGTTTCTCAAATATTTTGCTTCTCTTCACAATATCCTTGATGTTTTCTGTAATCAATGACCTATCAAGATCAACAAGATTTGGACAACACTCATCCTCCCAAGACAAGTTAGAAGATTCACTTGTATTGGCCGCAACATGGAACGCAAATGTTCTGATTGTGTTCTGATCATGATCAAGTATTTTTAACTTTCCAAAAAGTAAGTTTCTGGAAAGTGTTTAAAGGTTATTTCCTTCTATGATAGTATGTTTCTTACAATGTTATCTAGCTGGCAGCGATCTGAGAATTTTCATCACAATGTCCTTTTGAGGAACAGTCTTACCCAATGCAAAAGATGCATTAACAATTTCATACACTTTGTGATTAAACTCATCAAATGAATCTTCATCAGCCATACAAAGGTTTTCCCAATCAAAATTTAGGTTTTGAAGCCTAACTTCTTTCTCAGAGGTATTCCCTTCAAATACGGTTTCTAAGATATCCCAAGCATTTATAGACCGAGTGCACATAGTCACATGGTGCTGAAGATCTGGGGTAATGGCATGGATAATAGCATTTAATCCGTTAGAATTTTGCTTTGCAGCAAGAATCTCAAGATCATCATACTCACCAATATCCTTTGGAACAGTTACACCGGCTACTGTAACTACTGGAGGATTAGCCATTAACAATACAAACCCATGATTGAAAATCTCGTTATTGTAAAATGTACGCATAGCAATTTTCCATCATAAGTAATTCGAATTGCTACAAACATAGACTTATGAGGTCTTAGCGTGTTTGCCTGCTCTGATACCAATTGAAAAAACGGGGGATAACAACCACACCCAATAATTCGTTCGGCAATCTATATGGACTAAACTCCAATATAATTCCGAGAGAACCAACTTCAAAAGTGAGACTCAATCAAGAAATATATCAAAGAGCTTTATCTCTCTTTCTCAATACAATCAAAAAATCAAACAAACAGAAATCTATGAGCCTGATTGATATAAGAAATACTTGGACGGTACCAAAGACCAATTCCCAAGTATCAATCAAGTTATATCCAACAATCAAGGTCAGATTTATCAACTGATTGAACTACGCACAACCTGTGATATTTCAATTATATAAACAAATATAACACGGAAAAGAAATAACACAAACATAAGAAATTTTGTTAACGAGGAAACCGCAAATGCAGAAAAACCCCGGGACCTAGTCCATCTTTGAACACCACACTGTATTAAGCCGCCATAGACACTATCCTACTACAAGTTAACTTTGTACTGGAATGTAGTTGAGCCCTAACCAATTCTCACACCGATTAAGGCACAGTCGCGTTCCTTACACCTATAGAACCACGCCGAATTCTGCGCACTTGATTCCCTTAGCTTATCTAACCCACAACTAAGAGTTGCCATGACCCAAAGTCGAAGACTTATAAACAAATCTGTCTCCCACATATATGTCTATTCTTTATTCTGTTTTTGTTCCGTCTTTTGATACAAAGATCAAGGTGAACAGGAACAAACTAATAATCCGGTCTTATACTCCCGAATAGCAGCCTAGAATTAGCAGGCACCTCATAATAACCTAACTGATTAACAGAATAAGTTATTGCAGAATCACAAGAATCTGAGACGAAGAACTGTTGTGGTTACTTTTTATATCTCACCTATCAGAGGTAAATCTCGAGTAAATCTTAGAGAAGATAAAACTCAATACGATAGAACAAGTAAGATCAGAATATGCAACTATAGAAAAATAGTTGGATCTGGCTTCATGAATCCCAAATGAAGTCCTCAAGTCGTTAACCTATAATGGTTTTGAAAAAACATAGGTTAAAGGAGAATCGACCGTTTGTAACTAGGACACAAGAAAGAGTCGGGATTAGGTTTTCCAGTTGCTATAGTTCGCCCTTATATAGCCTTTCAAATTAGGGTTGCTTACAATCAAAGCTAAGATAACTTAGTAACAAAGCATTCAATATTCACCTTTAGATGAACTTCTGATTTAGGATTCAAGCTAAGTCTGCTAAAAATTAAGCAATCAATCTCCACTGTTAGATGGTCTTAGCTTGTTACACACAAATGAAATATACTTATATTTAGATATGGGTAACCGTACCTAAACGTGTATATTGAGTTGGCTTAATAACAATTAACCAAAATTAGCAATATGAACACTTTTTCTTGACCATATTCATCTAACACTTCTAGATCAAATATGATGATCAATCAATTATGAAAGATAATCAAATGAATTTAATTGTGCTTCAAATAGAGTTTTTCAATTGTCCACTGTCTCATAGCAATATATATGAACAAATTGAAACAAAATTGGATTGATTTGTAATCGTACAAAGTACCTATACAAGGATAATTTCATGAACATCAAGCCACGGTTTGCAAAGTTAATTTCCATTCCTTATATTAAATGTTTTAGTTCATGAGTATGAGAATCATACATAACCGATTTTAGAACTTAACCATTGTGTTCGCAAACTGGGTACGCGAACAACAACTCCGGACCTTGGCCTAGTCAAGCCGTTCGCAAACCCGGTTCGTGAACAACCGTTTCGAACCCAACTCAGGTAAACCCTTTTACATACTAGGTACGCAAACAAGAATTTTGAGCCTTCTTAGGTAAATTCATTCGCATACTAGGTACGCAAACAAGAGTTCCAGACCTAAATCATCACAATACAGTTCGCATACTATGTATGCATACCGTGTTGTATCTTGACATGGGTAATTGTTCTAAACTCTCATTTCAATCATTGAAACATCCTTAGAAGACTACAATGGTAATCTCACACATACCAGTAGCTTCAAGTAATTTTCAAATGATCGAATGATCAATACGAAACTTCCCAAGTTAACATCAAATAACTGTCTCACAAAAATCATATAAGATGTTCAAGGTAATTCTCACATGATCATCTTTTGACTTACTATTTTGTTTCCAACAAATAAATTGTTTCTAGTTAAACTCGTCAAGAATATGATGAACATAGCTAAAGCAAAAAACTTCCAACACATATTTCGAGAAATAGATAAGCGAGATAAACTCAGCTCGAAATATCGAATGTGTATAATGTAAAAGTCTGTATATCTATACCACTTAGTCTCATTAGAAGATAAAATATAATAGATTTCTGAGTGACAGATAAGTTTTTGTCTCCACATACCTTTTGTTGATGAAGTTCCTCCAAGCTCCTCAGTAGATCTTCTCCTTCAATTGGTGAATGTCGTAAAGTCTAAAGCTCAACTGCACGTTCTATCCTAATCCGAGACATAGCTATAAGTAGACTAAAAACCAAGTATATAGTTTTGATCAACTAAACTTGACAAACAAGCTTGAGATAGCAACGCTTGCGAGTTCGACCGAGCAGTACTCTAACACATGTTTCACCAATTATTAGTTTCAAGTCAGTTTTAACTTCAAAACTGAACTGGGGTTAAAGATCCAATAAATGAATTTGAAATAACTGCCTTAAGAATTTGATCGTGCTTAGTGATGGGTGTCGTAGGCTTAACAAATTAATAACCTTATTTCCACACAATTAACTGGTAATATAATGGAAGTAAGGATCGTCCCCACAAAGAGCAGTGAGTTTTAGTTGTCAAAGTGTCACAAATGGGGGTTTTGTTTTAGATTTCGAACAAAGTAAATAAAAATAGTTGAAAACATTAAGTTGTAAGCAATATAGAGAGATATGATCAAGGAATCCTTCTTCGTTAATAAACCGTCAATGAGTTATTATACTTTCCTACTCGTCGTTAATCATAGATTATCACAAACCATGGAATAACATCTAGATCAGTGATATCCCCTAAATTCCTTATATCACTGGATACGGAAGTTCTCGCCTATCGGATTCTATTAACCTAAACCACCTAGTAGTAGATCACTCAATGTGTAATTTATTTGAATGATTTATCTTTTGTGAATTTATAGGTTGATCCTACTAGTTAGACTCTTAGATCAAGGTCCACTTTTTAGTGTTGTTTATACACACAATCGCTCCACAGTATCCCTCTGCAAGGTTTTGTGTTATCTACTTGTGTACAAGTTATTCGACGATTGCTTATCTCCTAACTCAATACTAGCGATAGATTGAATCAACAAATCAATTTAGTTGGCCGCCTAAACAATCTATCAATCAATCATAAATATTCAAAATAGTATAAACAATCCTCATATGAAGAACTTCAAAGTAGATTAATATAATAATTCAAATCTTGTTTACAACTTAGAATTCATCCTCAATCAATAGGTGTTTAGCTACTCATGGATGTAGAAACATCCATGATACACATATGAGAAAAGTTTAGAGATATCGTTACGATTGAGAATCGCTCCGAAACCCTAGCTTCCGCTCCGTATGATTTTTCTCCTCTCCAAGACTTACAATTTCGTGACTTAATGATATGATATCATTTTACATAACCTAATACCTTTTTATAAGTTTACATTGCTTGGTCTTCACGTATTTAGTTCGGTTCAAGAACCCGACCCGGAAACACAAAATAGCGACTCCAAACATGCCCTTAGGTCTTAATAACCTAAAAATAAGGTATTTAAGGACTTTAAGTATGTGTACCCATACGCATACTGCAAAATCCAGCAGAAATTTTCGGATTTCAAGTATGCATACTTTACCTTCTTCGGTATTCGATAAAAACTCGTTTTGGCCACAACTTCTTCGTCCGAACTCGGAGACCTCATTCCTTTTGCGTTCTTTTTCTCTTTCAATTATCTTCAAGATGATGATGAGAAATTATTAATTTGAATGAGTTAAGATCGGTCTTTGGCACTTCTCTTGCTTTTGAGCGTTTTGCTCCTTTTCGTCGCACTTCTTCCACTTCTCTTAGACTCGTGCACTTGGATACTTGGAATACTTATCTTCCTAGCTCTTTTCAGCACTTTGTAGCTCCTTTTTGGATGATTCACCTAATAGAGGTAAATAAGAGAAAACAAGAGTAATAATACGAAAATATGCAAGAATAATAGCTAAAACAAGTATGGAATGGACATTAAAATCATATGAATTATGCACTTATCACTTAGGATAACATAGATGTATTACATTTTTCTTAAAAGGCTATCGTGATAAATGTTAACATGAAAATGAGTTAAATCAATGTACATTGACACAAAGGGAACTTCATGTTGTAAGAGTCTTACATATTGTAGGTATTATATATGTATGAAGCAAGTGGAAATTTTAGGATTTACATTATAGCCAATGCTTACATGTTAGTACTTAATGGTTGGCGATAGTGTCTTGGAAAACGTTGCGTATAATAGAGCCTATAAAACTGGAATGCTGGTCTCAGTGGATTTAGTCAGTCATATCTTTGCTGCCCAAGGCAGTTTGATGTTAATCTTTGTTCACTGTTTATGCATGCTCTTTAATAATTTTTTCATTTATTGGATCTTTAACCCCAGTTCAGTTTTGAAGTTGAAACAGACTTGAAACTAATAATTGGTGAAACATGTGTTAGAGCATTGCTCGGTCGAACTCGCAAGCGCTGCTATCTCAAGCTCGCTGTCAAGTTTAGTTGACAAAACTATAAGTCCTGATTTCTAGTCTACTTATAGATAAGTCTCGGATTAGTATAGAAAGTGTAGTTGAGCTTTAGACTTCACGATGTTCATCGATCAAAGACGAAGAACTACTAAGGGGAGCTTGTGGAACTTCATCAACAAAAGGTATGTGGAGACTTGATCTCATATATCACTCAAAAGTCTATCTACTTTATCTCCTATTTGAGACAAAAGTCGTCAGCTATATAGACTTCGATTATACACATTTGATATTTCAAGATGAGTTTAACTCGCTTCCATATTTCTCGAAATATGTGTTGGTAAGCTTTCGCTTTAACCAAGTTCATCTTATATTCTTGACAAAAGTCAAAAGATTATCATATGAAAATCACCTGGTAACATCTTAAATGATTTGTGTGAGACGGTCATTTGATGTAGACTCGTAATGTTTCGTATTGATCATTCGATCACTTGAAAATTGCTTTAAAGCTAGTAGTTTGTGTGAGATAGCTATTTTCGTCTTCCGAGAATGTTTAAATGATTGAAATGGGAGTTTAGAACAAATAACCATGATTGGATATAATACAATATGCGTACTTGTATGCTAACTGTTGCAAGATATTCCAAGTCCGGGAACCATGGTATGCATACTCGTATGCGTACTGGTTGGTTTAATAGAGGTCCGGGAACTAAGTACACATACCAGTACGCATACTGGCGTGAGGTTCAAGTTCTGGGACTCTACTGAGTTTGGTGGTATGCGTACCCTTTCGCGTACTGGCAAACCCAAACTTAGTCTGGCCACCTAGGTATGCGTACCTGTTTGCATACGTGAGTGGGTTATGTTCTAAAATCGGGTTGCTCATGAACTAATACATTTATATAATAATGAATGCAATCTTTTGCAAACCGTGGCTATAATGTTCATGAATTGATTCGAGTGAATCAAAATCGATTTTGCTTCAATTGTGTCTTGTATACTTCTATGAGAATATAAACAATTGAACAACTCTAGAACTAGTTTCATTTGAGTCATTTGAACTAGTTATGGTTAAGATGAATAAGGTTGATATGAAAGTGTTCATATGGCTAACTTCGATTAACTATTGTTGATCCAACAAAGGTGCACACGTCTAGATACGATTACTCATATCAAAATGAAGTAACTTTTCATTTGTGTGTAATAAGCTAAGTTCGATCTAACGGTTGAAAGATATAAGCTTGAGTCTAATCAGGTTTTCATCTAACGGTGAATATTGGATGCTTTGTTACCAAGGTAACAGTGATTGCAAACCTGATTTGAAGACTATATAAGGGAGAACTCTAGAAACAGGGAAACCTAATCCCCACACCTCCTGTGTGATACTAGTTGCGACTAAAGTCGATTATCCTTTAAACTTGGGTTTTTCCAAAACCCTATAGGTTAACGACTTGAAGACTTCATTGGGATTGTGAATCCAGACCCAACTATTTTCTCTGTAGTTGCGTATTCTGATCTTGCTGTTTTCTATCGTGATTGAGTACTATCTTCTTTAAGATTTGCTCGAGATTTAATCTCCGATAGGCAAGATAAAAAGTAGTCACAAACATCTTCATCTCATCGTTTGTGATTCCACAATATCTTGTTTCGCTACCATACGATTAAGATTATTGTGAGGTGATTGATATTTCTAGGATGTTCTTCGGGAATATAAGTCCGGTATATCAATTGGTTCATGTTCACCTTGATTTATCAAAAAACGGAACAAAACTCATAGGTATATCTGTGGGAGACAAATGTATCTATACAATAGACTTTTCTATGTGAGACAAATTGGTTTATCAAGTCTTCGACTTTGGGCCGTAGCAACTCTTAGTTGTGGGTGAGATCAGCTAAGGGAATCAAGTGTGTAAAGTCTAGCTGGGATTCAGAGACGTAAGGAGCGCAACTGTACCTTGATCAATGTGAGATTGGTTAGGTCTCAACTACATTTCAGTCCGAAGTTAACTTGGAGTAGGCTAGTGTTTGTAGCGGCTTAATATAGTATGGTGTTCAAATCTGGACTAGGTCTTGGGGTTTTTCTGCATTTGCGGTTTCCTCGTTAACAAAACTTCTGGTGTTTGTGTTATTTCTTTTCCGCATTATATTTATTTATATAATTGAAATATCACAGGTTGTGTGTAAGTTCAATCAATTGTGAATCCAACCCTTGGTTGTTGATTAAATTGATTGACACTTGGATATTGGTTTTTGATACCGTCCAAGTTGTTTCTTATATTAATCAGGCTCACGTATTTCTATCAGTTTGATTTGCTGGTTACATTAAGAGACAAAGATATAACTCTTTGATACTTTTCTTAAGATTGAGTCTGACTGTCTAGTTGATTCTCTTGAAAGTATATTGGAGTTAGTCCATACAGATTGCTAAGCGAAATATTGGGTGTGGTTGTTAGACCCCCGTCTTTTTCAACATGTCCTATCCTGTGCGTGAAATTGTAGTTCTACATATCCTATTTCGGATTGTAAGTTCCACTAAGAATGGTTAAATTGTGGACATGTATTGTCGGTGAATCTTTTAAATTTGCAGCCATGACACGCAACCGTAAACTCCACTATATTGTAGGTCATTAATTTTTGTACCGTGTATAAAATACACCAGAAGCCCGTGAATCAAGCCCAAAAAGCCCGTTAAAGAAGATTCCAGAAGTTTCCAGAAGGCTTGTTGCCCAAGTTGCTTGCACATGAAGTTTATATCATAATTAGGGTTACATAAACAATATAAATACATGTATCCTAAACCCTAAGAAAACATGGAATTTTAGGTTAGCTAACCCGGAGAAAATTATTGTATCCTACAATCAATAAACTATTTCTCTGTTCCTCCTTGGATGTAGGCACAACTTGCCGAACCACGTTAAATCCATCTTTTTGTTCATCTTTAATTCGTTTTCTAACCCTAATCACATCATCATCATCATCAAATCATCGTGTTTAGTGCCTAGAATTAATTTTGGGTACAAACATTGAAAAAAGTGCGGAAGAAATCTGCACCAATTCTACGCAAAAATCAGCAGCAAAAAAATAAAATAAATAGGGTTCTCCCGTAACCGTTGTATAAGAAGCAATACCGTTGCGAAACAGTTGAACAAGCTGTTGCGAAAGCAGTAGCAGAAGAGTTGCGAAATCCAATGATACTGTAACAGATATATATGCTGCAGAAAGCGTTGCGACAGCCTAATCTTCATCCAACATTAGGTACAGCCTCGTGTACAGCTTCAAATCCAACGATCTGGATTTGTCAGGTTTACCAGATCACATCGATACGATCTGTTCATCCTCCTATACAGCTCCATATCCAGCAAATCATATCCGTTAGATGCAGAAGATCCAAGCCGTATGATCTGTCCAGCCTATGGTCCAACTTCTGGTTCAAACAAACTGGTTCGGTTTAGATCCTATCTGGTTCAGAGGTCTAGTTCAAATTCGGTCCAACCGAACTCGGACTGTTCGGGTCCGAACGATGCCACGTCATTACATCGATCCAACCAAAAGACGACACGTCAGCTGAGGTGGTCCAGTCAGCAAGAACTGCCACATTAGCACTTTCGAGTCAGCGACCTTTCTCCGCTGATGGGTTCGCCACATCAGCATCCAGTCAGCTGCCACATCAGTAGTTGGTCAGCATCCAGTCAGCCGCCATGTCATCAAACGTGTCGGTGTCCACCACCTCTGTGATGCCACGTCAGCAACGAGATCCTTATCAACAGTTCCAGTCAGCGATTCTGCACAGTCAACACTGCCACATATGCAACAGTGCGCGCTCTTTGTTCAAATCTTGTTTCGTCGGTAACTTCTTCGTTTTAAGTCCGAATTGAGTGATTTTTGGATCGTTAGAATCGTCTTTCAATTACCTACAACTTGGAAGCAAAAAATTCAGTGTTCTATAAACTTGTATGTGCACTTGGAGCAGCAACATGACCGGGTTCGAGGTTCGTGGACAGCGACATGATCGGGTTCGAGGTTCGTGGATAGCGACATGATCGAGAGTTCGAGACGAGGATTTCTTAGACCCTTCAATATTTATCCTTGCATCACACCGCAAGCACCTAAAGACTCACCTTGCACGTGAGCACATAAGTCTTGTTCTTATCGCAAGCATAAAATCTCGCCTTGCACGCGAGTATGAAAGACTTGCACCTTGGCAAGCATAAAGTATCGTCTCGACCACGAGCCCAATGCCCGATATTGGTCCAAAGACTCGTACTCAACACAAGCAATACAACCAGCCCGCCCGAACAGCAAGCGCTACAACCTTGTTACGTTGCGAGCAAAAAGCCTTGCCCCAGCCGCAAGCACATTACATTTCACTCAAGACTCGACTAGCTCTCAAGCATCACAAGTCCACCACGTGCCAAAAAGTCTCGCCTATCACGTGAGCATTATTATTATAATTTTTTTTTTTTACTTTTCATTTTTTTTATATTTTTTTTGCAGGTGATTACAGTTGGGGGCGTCTTCGCAATGTCTCTACAAATGCTTGGGGGCGAGTTACGTCATCAAAGGTCGACGCAGAAGTAAAAACAAACTTCTTAACCCCCAACAAGTTGGAGGTTAAGAGGGGACGATGTTTGTACCGTGTATAAAATACACTAGAAGCCCGTGAATCAAGCCCAAAAAGTCTGTTAAAGAAGATTCCGGAAGGCTTGTTGCCCAAGTTGCTTGCACATGAAGTTTATATCATAATTAGGCTTACATAAACAATATAAATACATGTATCCTAAACCCTAAGAAGACATGGAATTTTAGGTTAGCTAACCCGGAGAAAATTACTGTATCCTACAATCAATAAACTATTTCTCTGTTCCTCCGTGGATGTAGGCACAACTTGCCGAACCACGTTAAATCTGTCTCTTTGTTCATCTTTAACTCATTTTCTAACCCTAATCGCATGAGCATCATCATCAAATCATCGTGTTTAGTGCCTAGACTTAATTTTGGGTACAAACAATTAACTATTATTATCTTTTAAGGTTGGAAGGTGAAGAGCCTGTAAAGAGTTAGGTAGACAATGGCGGTAAAATTATAATCATGAAAAATAGAGTGGGTTGATATATTGGAGAGGGCTTCATGTATGTGAACTAGAAATAACCCGTGCCGTTACGACACGGCATGAAAAAATATAATTTTATATCATAATAATTGTAATAATTACTACATACTATCATAAGATTCAATTTGACTCATGAGAACTTCTATGAATTTTTTATATATTTTTCATCCAAATAATTTAAAATCCAATTATCTTCCAACTAATGTAAAATGATAATTGTACCATACGTTTAAAATGACAACAGAAAGAACAAATACAACAAACAAAAATAAGTTTGGTAAGAGTATGACTGAAAGTAAAAAAAAAAAAAGAGAACCCATAAAATAGATGTTGTTTATTCTGGATTCCAAATCATCAAATTCAATAAAGGAAAACGCATGCATGGGGATTCCTCCGGTATACCCCACCAAACAGTCAACCTCGGTATACCATTTGGAGAATAACCGATGATTATTCTTTGAGGGACGAAATCTGGATTTCTCCGTTGTGGCATTGAACTTAGAGAGTGAATAAAGCCCTCCTTCACGGACCAATGGCCGAACTTCCATATCAATTTCTCGAGGACGATGTCGTGCATGGTATTTCCCTGTGTAAGATGTAAAGATTGATTAGAATGCATGACTAATATTTAATTTAAAAAAAAATAGTTTGACAATATACTCAAGTTTTCGTCAATCATTAGTAAATCCAAAGTAGTGACGTCGTTGCCATGAAATCGACCTCTTCCCATTTCCTTGCAACACGAAACCTGATTACTGCAAGTTTTATTTTTCTCGCAATCATGTATTCTCGAATAGCAAGCAACACGTTTTGGACAACGGTTTTTGTGGGGTGATGGTTTTTCAAATTGGTTGTAGTTGTAGTGGTAAAAAGGTTCTTTTCAGACTTGTGAAGGTAACAAAATTTCTAGATTTAAATAAAATTTAGGAAAATAGCAAACTGACGTAAAATTTTATTGAGAAATAGGGGTTAAGATTCCACCATTCAACAATACTTATGTGATCTAATATTCTTTTACTATGCAATTTAAATAATTGGGTTGATTCTAAATATTGCCAAAAGCATATTTTCCAAAATATCAAATGTTAATCACAAGTATAATGCATCAAGAGTCTAAAACTAAACATGCATTATCAAGGGAAAACACAGTTGATTAATAAAAACCATTTAAATCATTTTTATCGATGCAATCAATCATATAAAAATATTGCATAAATTAGTAAAATAGAGATTACCACATAATTATTGTGAGAATGGCTTCCTCTGTCACCCCTGGGTTTGGGTTTAGCTCCTCATCCCAAAAACACACTCACAAGATAAATTCATGGCTAAATAGATGTTTTTATTGATGATATGGTGTTTAACAGAATTTTTGCAACGCTGTATAAATGTTACAGCGTGACTGTTACAATGTTCGAAAAAAGACTGCCTGTAAACGATACTTCTGAACTGCAGCAAAATAACGACACAATTATGTTGCTGTAGGTACTTTTGGAGAACGACGCTCCAGGAGCGTCTGTTCTCCGTTCTTCGTCTTCCTCCTTGAACAGCAGCAACAGCAACAACAATCAATGGTATCTTCCTCGTTTCGGCTCTGAACTCTCTCCTATTTCTCTCTAAACTTTTCTCTTTTTCTTTTTTTTTTCAACTTTTTTTCAACTTTTTTTTTCATGGTATCTCAATCACTCTAATTCACCCTAGCATTGGTAACAACTTGAATCGCGGGCCCCACCTATCACTTAGAGAAACATAGTTTAAAAACAAAATAAAATAAAAATAGAAGTGAAAAGGACTCAACGAGATATGGTGAAACTATCATGTTATTTCTAACACCTGAGCTCTGTGCTTTTATGAATAGACTCTTCTAGATGTTGCCATCTAATCAGATTGGTTCCTCAACTCCTACAACCAAAATAGTTCCATCCACTTAGATTGGTTAGTGCAATCCTAAATAGGCATAAATTTCTAAGCTCTGGAGTTTATTTATTGCAACTAAAAAGTTTCTCCTATACCCCCAAACTTAAATCTAACATTGTCCTCAATGTTCTAAATATGAAATTAAAAGCATGAACAAGGAGAAACTGTTACCATTTGAAGCAAAAGAGATAAGGAAAAATATTACCGTGTCGCATGAATATTGGGTTACCTCCCAAGAAGTGCTAAGTTTAAAGTCTTCAGCCAGACTAAGAAAAGGTTTAGTCAACTCGAACCGTATAACAGTAGACGGAATAACTGTGGGTCTTTAAAACCAAAAAGAGCTGACAAAAGGAAACTGCAGTGAACCAAGAAAATGTACAAGACTAGCATGCCCTTACCTAGTTTCTGGATAACTATCGCTAATTGCGGTTCAGGTTTTATGAAGGGGTCTAAATAGACTATTTTCCTCGGAGGCATTTCCTCATAGGTAGGATCCAAATTATTAGGTCCTAGAGTCTGGGAAAACTCAGATAAGAACCTGGAATCACAAAATAACCTAAATAATTTAGGATCCTCTAAGTCAATTAGGTATGACTTATATAGTTGACCACAGTCAGAGTAGTGGTCATTCTGAATCAAATGTGTCGATTCTAATTTCCTAAAGTACTTAGGATTAGTCTCAGAACTTAATAAGTGAAACATTTGAAATCTATACGTTCCCACAATTGGAAGAAAACTATTTGGTGGGAAAACAAAGTCAATCTGGGTATCATAGCCTGGGAAAACCACATCAACCAGAGGATGGGTTTCTAATAACTGAACTTCGTTATGGACATCACTAGGTTCAGGAAAACGTGTATGAAGATAATCTTGTAAAATGGTTGAGGCAGATATAAGACCCAAGTGAGGGACCTTTCTAAGAGTTAAATCACATGGAGAATGATAATCACCCCCAAACTTGGAGTTTTGGGTGTCTCTAGATAGACTAGCTACAATTTCCCTAATTTCTAGATCATGAGAATCATGAAAATGGTCAATTGCTTCTTCTAGGTTATACTCAGGTGATGCCTCCTCACACATGTTTAAATGCTCTACGAGTTCATCTTCTTCGTCTAAGACTATTGTTTCTAAATCGCTAGACTTTACAATATTTTTCTCAGAATAAACTCGTTCCTCTAAACCATTATCGGCTTCGTAATCAAAAGGAAATACTACATCGTCTAAAACAGGGGTATCTCTAGTCAAATCCTTGTCCTTTTGAATAGGTGAATAATTGTTAAAATTATTAGGATCTGAACCAGAAATAATATAATCATTATAAGGCTCAATTGGATTACTAGATTCCTGATCACTATTCCTACATATTTCATGATCTTCATCAATACTATCCTCATCATAATCATCATTGTAACATGAAAAAGATCGAACCTCATCAAAACAAGTAGTGCTACCAATTCTAACCTTGTTATCTTGATTATGTAAATAACTATCTTCATTCTCAAGGGTATTATTGGATACACTATATTGGCAATTCAAGTAATTTCGAGCAATTCTTTCGTTCGTCTCAGCTATCCGCTTGAGGTTGTCTTCTAAAGAAGGTTCACTCATTATTGTAGTTCTTCCGTCTATAATTATACACGTCGACTCAGCTAACTTACGCGTTGACTCTAGTAAAGAGGAATTATCAGAAGGATCATAAAAAGGACTACTTTTCAATAGTTTGATTGTATCCTCTAGAGACGAAGAACTAGTACTATAATCTTCTTGCTCATAAGACTGATGCATGTGTGGATAGTAATTGGGCTCACCATGGTATGAACCATAACCTTGAAAAGGTTGGCGTTCCCAACTACCATTCCCACCATGGTCATAAAAATGATGATGTCCATATTCAAATTCAGGTCGATACTCATTGTATTGGCTTCTATCATACCAGTTCGACATTCTTAATTGCAAGGGAAATCTATACAATCACAAACAAGGCTGACTCGACCAAATCAAACCTATAGAATCTAGCAAACAAAAAGCATGATGGCTCCACTTAGATTGTTTTCTAGACCAGCTTATATTCCTTCGAAAAGGAATTCATTACAATTTGAGCACACCCCTCTGGAATCAATCCGAGCTAATGTAGGTTGAATCGAGGCGAGGGAAGCTCAGTGGAGCTTTGATACCCAAGGCCTCACCGCTATCACAAGGCGGCGCAGTCACGCATTCAACTCACAGAAACCATCATGAACTTTGAAGTGTGCTTAAAGAACAACCAATATTTTTCGAACGAGTTTCCTATTAAGCTCGTTACCCTATCGGTCTCGTTCTATTCCAAATTTTAAGCTTGGGTTCGCGTTAGGTTTCGTTTTCCTAAGGCGGGCAAGAAGGAAACGGTGATGAAATCCGAGTCCTTATCTTGATTTGGCCATGCCTTGCCCTTTACTAGGAAATTAAAAACAGTCCAAATTCGTCCTCAATCAATGAATCACCTTAAGAAATACAGTAAACCCGCTGACAGGAGATTCGCGAGTGTTTCGATGGACTTACCTCCCGTACCAGACGGGGGATGACCGTTGAAGTCGACTCGGGCCACGACTCCTATGTCATGTACGAACCCGAGGGGCCGAGACGATATAGTAATCTTCGTCCTTCCCTGCACACAGTTTATATAATTTTTTTTTTTGTTTAATAATACCCTTCCGTAGGGTTAAAAATAAATAAAGTCCAATTGTTTAAAGTCCAAAATAAATAAAAAAAATTACAGTTTTCCTCACACACTCTAAAAAAAATTAAAAATTAAATCCTAAAATTGTCCTTTTTTCTTCTCTTTTCGCTTTTCGCTTTAAGCTTTTTTCTCTCCAAGTCCTTAGTGCTCCACTTCGAACCTGTAAATCAAAGAAAAAAAAACAAAGTAAAAAGGAACAAATAATAAAAATAAATAAACCTAAAAAAAATAAAAAAAAATCTATATACAAGTCCGCATCGGCGGCGCCAAAAATTTGATGGTTTTTCAAAAGTGATTGTAGTAATAGTGGTAAACAGGGTCTTTTCAGACTTGTGAAGAAAACAGTTTTTAGATTTAAATTTAAACATGCAAATAAATTTGTTTGAAAACTTTAGGGAAAAACACCACGACTTGGATTCCACCATTGACCCATTATTTGATAAATTCTAATAATTAATATTCATGCAATTTTTCTTTTAAAGTGATTCTAATATTATGCCTTTTGTAGATTTTTGAAGTAATAAATGTAAACACCAAGCATGAAACATCAAGAGTCTTAAACTAAGCATGCTCCATCAAAATGAATCACAATTATTCAATAAAAATCAATTTTCCAATAAAAATTCCATGCAAATAATCATGTAATAATATTGCAAATAAATAATAAAGTTAGAATTATACCATAAATAAGGACCAATGGCTTCCTCCGTCGCCTTGGCTAAGGGGTTTAGCTAATCATAATAATCATATTCTCAAAATATATTTGATGCTCAAAGTATGATTAAAAGAGTTAAAAATTATAAAACATTGTTTCTAAGACTCACAAAAGGCGTCCAGAGAAGAACGACAAAAGGTAACTGCAGCTAACTGCGACACTTCGCTGATGCTGTTGACGTTGCTGAAAATAAGTCTGCCATGGTGAGTCTGTTCTTCGTGTTCTTGAAGCTTTTTAATGGCAGCAGCAGGTGAACATTGTTGTTTTTCCTTCTTCTTCGCTCCTCCTGGCTCTGACTCGACCCCAAACTCTTGATAAACCTTCTCTAACTTCTCTCCACCTCTTATATACTTCACAGCTCAAAGAAATCCCGATAGAATCTCTTTTTTTCTTCTCTGCCAGTTACGGGTTTCTATCTTCTTCTCTCTTCTGTACGCGTCTGTTAGCTATCCCATTGCCACAAAACTCTCTCCTGACTTGAACAAAACTAGATACATGTATATCCAGCGTGAAAGTCTCCTAAAAATTTCTCACAAAATATTTGAACGTGAACAACAACATACGTGTCCTGTTTGGACTTTGATTGCTTCTCCCGGTCATTCCAGCCACTTCTGTCCCTTAAAATCACCCCTGTTAGCTTCCTATAAGTCCATAGAGTAAGCCCAAACATTTCCATCCCTTTAATCGCACTATAGCTCCTTCAAAAATTCCGATCAAAAACTGCCAGTTAACAAACTCACTTTCCCGCCAAAACTTCATTTGAAATGTGAAGAAGAGATGCCCCCTATCCAGCTCCGGTTTCCCTTTAGCAGATGCCTGGAAATGGGTCACCCCTTAGTAATTAGGTTACCCCTTATCCAAAATCGAGGGTCCGTATAATGAGTTTTCCGGGACATTTTCCGCACTTTTTCGGGGTTCCTCCGGGGTATTTCTGAGGTGCTTCCGGTACTCTATCAACGGAGGTCCAAACGCCGCATTTTCAGCCAATTTCGCCGCAAAACCTTATTCTTCTAAAAACACCTACAAATAAATAAAATAACCAAATAAGTATAGAATCGAGCACTAACACTATATACAATTGAGATACATTAGACACATAAATGCGTCTATCATGGGGATGCAGCTAATCATGTTTGACATGTTGATACTCTTAAGCTAAAAATTTCACGAAAAAAAAAGTTGGGAATGAGGGAATGTGTGTGGTTGAAGAAATACATTCTTCTATTTATACATGTTCACTAGCCCTTAACCCGTGCTGTAACAGCACGTGCCTTGATGTTGGTTCATTTTTAATATCGTATAAAATATGTCCCGAATATTTATCAACTCCTTCTAGTTCGATGTATGTTAAACCGGCTTGGTCAAAGATATCGTAGGAATATCCCATGTTTTGTTTTCTTTGTTATATCGGGTAAACAACTAATGTTGTTAACGCACTTCATTAAATCAAAAATGCTTTCCAAAATTATACGCGTTATCGCCATATAAAATTCAGAAAAATATATACTACAAATAATTTTAAAGGGAGTATATACACGTTTAATATCCTAAATTACAAAAATGAGTTCACCCCATGATTCTTTATTTCCTCCCCCCATTTCCGATTTAAAAAATATGTACTTTCTCGGACTCATTTTTTACTTATTGGAATATATGTTATTGAAATTTTACTTCAAAAAATATATCTCTTGGTTTGTAAGACCATATATATACTCTTATGTTGTGAAGTCTCTTTGGCAGATAAGTCACCTCCAGAATCGTCAGCCTCTTTGGCAGCCATTTGTTGTAACCATTGCATGATTTTTTTATGGTCAAGGAGTATGCGGCTTAATCGTAATATGTATTTTTTGAAGAGAAAGAAATTTCAAAACCGAATAATATGTAATTGGGGAGGCAAGATCGAAGTTCCCTTATTGTCATGCATCTTTCAATGATTGAGTACATCCTTTTTTGTTCTTGAGTTTATTTGTAAGACCATATATTTGCCTTGCAAAATCGTTGTAGTGGTCTTCACTACAATTGGATCATCAGTGATAGTTGGGATCTCTAAGGATAGAGATAAATTGTGATAGATAGAGGTATATAGAGGGTTTGGAGAAGAATCAGACGAATTATAAGGATAATAAGAAGACATTGCTAGAGAAGAAGTAGCAGAGAGATTTAGGGAAGAAGATAAAGTTTTACATAATTCATTAGCTACCCCTCAAAGGCGTACAACAGTGCATATATGTAAGTTGGATCACATATTACGCTCGTGCAAAGCACGAGCCACTCACATGAATGACTACTAACGGCGCCTAGCGCATAACTAGATAGGGATGGCTCATAACCAAGATGGTCTGCCTCATGTAGGTTCATGACAAATACCCACTCCTTCAAATCATCCTCGTCCTCAAGGATGAAAAATAAGAACTGAGCTCGCCTAAGGAGAGACAATGTGGCTGTGGTTGCATCGTGCGCTGTTGTAAACATGAATGAGACGCTGAAAGACTTCAAGCCGAAACTCACAACCCATTGATCTTTCTCACGCGAACATTAGGCCCAAGCCTGGTCATGGTTCCATTGTAGTAACATTTAACATCAAAACCGCAATGCAATCGACTGTATAAGCCCCCTGGAACATATCTTCTTCATTACCAGTTGAGACTTGAATATGAATCTTCATGCCCAATTCCATGTAACAACCCTTCATGTGTAGGAGTTGTTGCAAACATATTCCCACTGTTAAGAGGGTAACTACTTCACTGCATGCAAGTATCTCGAACCCCTTATCTACAGCTTGACCCATGTATAAGATTGCTGCGACAAAAACTTTGAGTCTAGCCATAATAATCCTGGTGGGACAAACAAAGTTTAAGAATTTTAACACCCAATACAGAACTTCATTCCTTTGTGAAAAAGCGGGGGTCTAACAACACCACCCAAAATTTCGCTTAGCAATCTGTATGGACTTACTCCGAAATACTTTGCTAGAGAATCAACTAGACAGTCAGATTCAATCTAGATAAAAGTATCTCAAGGAGTTAATATCTCTCTCTTGATTTGATTTTTACTCAAGCTAAAATCAATAGCAAGTCTTTATCAAATACAATGAATAACTTGGACGGTACCAAAGACCAATGTCCAAGGATCAATCAATATCAATCAACAACCAAGGGTTGGATTAGAGAAGTTGATGATCTTAACGCACAACCTGTATTATTTCAATTATATAAAATATAATGCGGAAAAGAAATAACACAGACACCAGAAGTTTTGTTAACGAGGAAACCGCAAATGCAGAAAACCCCCGGGACCTAGTCCAGATTGAATACACACTGTATTAAGCCGCTACAGACACTAGCCTAGTACAAGCTAACTTCGTACTGGATTATAGTTAAACCCCCAATCAGTCTCCCACCGATCCAAGGTACAGTTGTACTCCTACGCCTCTGATCCCAGCAGGACACTGCGTACTTGATTCCCTTAGCTGATCTCACCCACAACTAAGAGTTGCTACGACCCGAAATCGCAGGCTTGATAATAAACAAATCTGTCTCACACAGAAAAGTCTATCAAAGGATAAACCCGTCTCCCACAGAAAAACCCTAGTTTTGTTTCGTCTTTTGATAAATCAAGGTGAACATGAACCAATTGATAATCCGGTCTTATATTCCGGAAGAACAACCGAGATTAATCAATCACCTCTCAACAATCCTTCTTGACTATACAAGCGGTTTGTCGAGGAATCACAAACAGTGAGACGAAGATGTTTGTGACTTCTTTATCTTGCATATCGGAGAACTCTCACGTTTTCAAACCAATCAAAGATTGTACTCGTACGATAGAAGATGCAAGATCCGATCACACAACTACGATAAAGTGGTATCGGTCTGGCTTCACAATCCCAATGAAGTCTTTAAGTCGTTAACCTGATTTTAGAGAATAAAATCAAAGGTTAATGGAGATCGACTCAAGCGGGCGCACTAGTATCACACAGACGTGTGGGGATTAGTTTTGCACAATGCTAGATGTCTCCTTTATATAGCCTTCAAATCAGGGTTTTGCCTTAGTTACAAAGCAATCCATATTCATCGTTAGATGAAAACCTGATTTAGATTCAAGCTAATATTTCTCAACCGTTAGATCGAAAAACATAGCTTGTCACACACACTTGAGTAAACATTTACTGGGTTCGTGAAAACCTTTCCCAAACGTGTACGTGTATGTTGGTTCAACATAGTAACCCAAAAGGTCAACCATATGAGCATTTCATATTAACCATGTTCTTCTTCACCATAACTAGTTCAATTGACTCAAATGAACTAGTTAGAGAGTTGTTCAATTGCTATGAGATCTTATGTAACTACACAAGACACAATTGAAACAAAGATGATTCGATTCACAAAATCGGCTCATGAACTTATAACCACGGTTTGCATAAAGCATTCCTTAGTAATTTAATTTTCATGTTCAGAGCACATCTTTAGATCATAACCTCTTAAGCTCACAAACAAGTTCGCGGACTTAAGTAAACCGGCGGAGTTTTCCAAACTCAGCAGAAATTCTCGGGAAGAGAACTTCCGCCAGTTCGCGGACTGAGTTCACGGACTAAGCACACAAACGAGTAATTGGAAAATCCCAGCAGAAATTCTCGGTCGAGAACTTCCGACAAATCGCGGACTGGGTTCGCGGACTTGGCAAGCCAATTCCACAATCCTTCCGATTTCTCTTGATCAACAAAGTTCGAAAACTTCGGTTCAAGGAATACATGGTTATGTAATCTAAACTCTAATTCCAATATTTGAGACATTCTCAGAGGACGCTATGTAGCCGTTATTCACAGACCGATTCACGTCAGAGCAATTATCAAAGTAATTGAAACTTTTCATGACTTGCGTCACTAGGTGAAGATAAACTTGATCAAAGAGAAACGCTTTACCAACACATGATTTCAAGAAAAGATAAGCAATGAATACTCAGCTCGAAATGTCAAATGTGTATGATCCAGTCTATATAGCATACGACTTTTTGTCTCATAAGAAGTAGGAGATAAAATAGATAGACTTTTGAGTGATAGATAAGTTCAAATCTCCACATACCTTTTTGTTGATGAAGTTCCACGGTTCCTTGTATAGATCTTCGTTGTTGTATGATGAATCGCCATGAAGTCCTTGAGCTCAACTACACTTTTTTATCCTACTTCGAGACTTAGCTATAATAGACTAGAAATCAAGACTTATAGTTTTGATCACTAACATTGACAAACATGCTTGATATATCAACGCATGTGAGGTCGACCGAGCTATGCTCTAACAATCTCCCCCTTTGTCAATTTTAGTGACAAAACTATTAATACATATGGAATACAAAAAAAAGATAAACTTTAGTGGATCCTATTCCATAGTCTAATCTTCAACGTTCCTTGAAATCTTCGTCCTTCCAAGTACTCCAATGATCCCAAAGGTTGTAAGTTTAGCACCATTGTTTCTGAAGATCCGTAGCTATAACAATGATTGAAATCGAGATTCTCGATCATTATTATACAGTGTCATAGTACTATTATGTAACATCAAAGTCCAATTGCATCACGACTTTAACAATAATACTATGGTGATATGTATCACCCCCCCTTAGTCAATACTCCATCTCGATCATGGAAACCACTCCCCCTTACACAATGATCCGAAAACCATATGTATTTGTAGTGTGAACTACAATATTTCTCCCCTTTTTTGTCAATAAAATTGGCAAAGGTACAAGAATGGGATGATAATGAAATTTCCACAAGAGACATTTCATGACCAAAAGAAAGAAAACACATCATCTTAATTTAGATGCAATCTTATAGCCGAAGCTAACAACATTCATCAAGGAGTTTTAAGATACAAGCTAACCCCTATAAAATTCCACAACCGCACTCCCCGCAAGATATTACCATTAAGCACAAGAACTCTCCCCCATTTGATGTCATTCCCGAGAGAACAACAAGAGCAACCTTAATTTCGAAAGAAAAGAAGGATTTTTAATTGGACACCAAAAACCATAGAAATGATTTTCTATATCCAAAACTCAACCAAATTAATCACAAAAAAACCCATGATTAATTTAATTGGAATACGCAACTAAATCAAACCACAAAAGTGATCAATTTAATTGAAAGTGCTCAACATAAGTAAACTCATGGAGATACGACTAAGTCAATCATACGGAGATGACTAACTTAACCGTTCAAATACTCAACATAAGGAAAACCTTACGGAATATATGACTACATTAACCAATAGAACATAATAGTGTAGCCTTTCATATACTCAACACAAGAACTTGTGGAATATATGAAAACTCAACTAGATTAATTACAAGAGAGCCTATAATTAATCCAATTGGAATACAAATAACCAAACTAATCACCAAAGTAATCAATTTAATTATTTTGGGCTCAACATAAGAGAACTTATGAAACCCCGACTAAGTTCATCATAAAATATGACAACCTTAACCGTACATGTACTTAACATAAGAAAGAAAACTTATGGAGTACAAACTAAATAACCAAACTAGTTGATTAATTTAGTTCCTAAAGCTCGACATATAGCATCTTATGGAACAACCAACAAAGCCAAGGTAAATCTACTTAGTTGTAAGGTGCTCAACATAAGACACACAATGGAGCCTTCACGGTAAAACATAATAAAATGGATAATTGAAGATCAATACCGTTGATAATCATACAAGGATCTATTCTATTTTCCATCATAACGACATAATAGACTTTATCCTTGTTACACAAAAGATTTCATCCTATTTTCCATCAAATAAATGACTGCATAGGCATAACTTTTGTATATGTCAAAAGTCCATTCGTCATTTCATCAATACGAATACCGATTCATGAACGACTTTACTTTTGACAAAATATGGGACCTTCAAGTTCACGGACGCAAACAATACATATCCCATAAAAATATTGCAATTTATCAAACCACTGCAATAACATCATCCTCCAAATATTTTTAGAATTTAAAACCAATAAACCTAAAATATAACATAAGAAGATGAAAACAAAATAGCTATGTGTAGTCACAACCTTCGCTATTCAAGGCACTAGTTATTCTTCCAACTAAACCAAAAAGAAGACATACTAGGAATATAAGAAGATGCATTACTCATCACCTTCATCACCAGACAATTTCCAAGAGGCTTGAATTGAATCCAACTCTTCCTTGAGTTCGGGACACTTGGTTCCAATTAACGACACTTGATCTTTTAAGCACTTCACTCTTGCATTAACCTTGCACACACCTTTGTAAACCTTTTGAATAAGCCTCAAGGTGGTAGGGTCTTCAATATCAAGAAGAGTACCTCTTTGTCTCTTGCGAACAATTTCCCTTATACGCCGAAAGGTACATGGACGAACAAGTTTTGGAACTCCAAGAGAACTTCCAATAAAATCAAGTCCACGATCACGACAAATTTGGCTAGTCAAACAAGGATAGCCCAACATCTTGATGTGAGAGGTCATCGTCATCATTCGAAAGATGATAAAACCACAAATGTCAAGATTTGTATTACCGGATTCAAGGAAGTAGACTAATTACGCAAATTCATAACTCCACCAAGAATTCTCAATTGTGGAGGGACAAAGGTTAGAGATACCGAGTTTTCCAAACACCACTAAAGCAATACTAAGATCATTAGTAGGAAACTTCCCTTGACTCCAAACAACCTTCTTTCCACAAAGTCCAATAGAGATATCATCATACGATGGACGTTCATCACTTGGTCTAGGTAACCGTACGTCTCCTAACGGTATTTCGATAACCCTTGAAATTAACTCTCTATCAACAAAAATACTTTTTCTACAAATCATGGATTTGAATTTCATTTTGTTGTAATCAACATCATGAATGTTGGCATAGAAAATCCTTGTAAGAGAATCAAATCCTTGACCAAGACCATTAAAGATATTTCCAAGCTTGAATTTTCTAAAGCATACCAATTCCTCTTCATGTCCACTAGAGAAATCTAATTTCTTTCATAGAATGAAACCTTTTGAAGCAATCTTATCAAACATTCTAGAACAAGAATCATCCACAAACCTAATTCTAAGAGAGTTTTGATCACAGGGAGGATTCGAGCTAGAGGATTTTGAGCTTTTAGAATTCCTTTTCATGCTCCTAGAAATCATTATAAAGAGATACACAAGAGGAGATTACTTACTTGAAGAGAATCTCAAAACACCCTTCCTTTTGATTTCTTCAAAGAAGCTTTAATGGTGGAGAAGCATAAACCCTAGTTCACGTACGCGGACGGAAGATGAGGAAGGAGAAGGTTCGCGGACCACATATATATTCCTCATTCACGGGCTTGGGCTGAACAAGAACCGTGACCCACAAAGGCTTATCGGATTTTCTTAGCCCTTTCCACATTAAGGTATGCAACCAACATACATGTGAAAGAAAACATAAGCGATAGAAAGCTAACTAAGCACAACACAACTGTACACAACTCAAACCATTTCTTGCCCCACTTCAAGATATGTACAAATGGGGTAGACGCCAACCTTGTTACCAAGAGGCATAATGCGCAGAGGAGTTCTCATCGATACGTCTGGTTGACAAGTCTGAGCAGTCCCTGTAGTATAATCAAAATAATGATGATAGTCAGGGCAGTTAGAGCTTCCTATCCTTCGTTTATTCTGGCTAGAAGAAGGATTCTTCCGATTCCTGGGTTGTACAACATTATCAGATTGAACACATACGAAACCCTTTTCGGAATGATTCTTAGACTTAACAGGCTTAAGTTTCTCTAAGAATTTCAAAACGCCTTCGAACGTTTTTAACATATCTTTATCAATTGATCCATCATGATAGTATTCCTCATAGAGATCAAGAGTTAATCTAGTGAGGTTCCATATCCTTGAACGTTTTCCCAATTTTTCCTTCTTTTTATTTTTCCTTCAGATTGCTTCTTAACATCTAAATCTCCCCTTTTAGATGAAGTAAGATTATCATGAGAACCCAGAGGTTTTAACCATAACAATCTCTGAACAATCTTTAAGGAATTCCGGCGTGCGTTACAGATGCCAAGAGCAAGTTTTCCAAAGAAATTTCCCATAGGGAAATTTATATGGAACGAACAAACACAAACTTATTAGGTTTACCGTGTTTGCCTGCTCTGATACCAATTGAAAAAGCGGGGGTCTAACAACACCACCCAAAATTTCGCTTAGCAATCTGTATGGACTAACTCCGAAATACTTTGCTAGAGAATCAACTAGACAGTCAGACTCAATCTAGATAAAAGCATCTCAAGGAGTTAATATCTCTCTCTTGATTTGATTTTTACTCAAGCTAAAATCAATAGCGAGTCTTTATCAAATACAAGGAATAACTTGGGCGGTACCAAAGACCAATGTCCAAGGATCAATCAATATCAATCAACAACCAAGGGTTGGATTAGAGAAGTTGATGATCTTAACGCACAACCTGTATTATTTCAATTATATAAAATATAATGCGGAAAAGGAATAACACAAGCACCAAAAATTTTGTTAACGAGGAAACCGCAAATGCAGAAAAACCCCGGGACCTAGTCCAGATTGAATACACACTGTATTAAGCCGCTACATACACTAGCCTACTACAAGCTAACTTCGGACTGGACTATAGTTGAACCCCAATCAGTCTCCCACCGATCCAAGGTACAATTGTACTCCTACTCCTCTGATCCCAGCAGGACACTGCGTACTTGATTCCCTTAGCTGATCTCACTCACAACTAAGAGTTGCTACGGCCCAAAATCGCAGGCTTGATAATAAACAAATCTGTCTTATACAGAAAAGTTTATCAAAGGATAAATTTGTCTCCCACACCAAAATCCTAGTTTTGTTCCTTCTTTTGATAAATCAAGGTGAACAGGAACCAATTGATAATCCGGTCTTATATTCCCGAAGAACAGCCTAGATTAATCAATCACCTCTGAACAATCCTTCTTGACTACACAAGCGGTTTGTCGAGGAATCACAAATAGTGAGACGAAGATGTTTGTGACTTTTTATCTTGCCTATCGGAGAACTCTCACGTTCTCAAGCCAATCAAAGATTGTACTCGTACGATAGAAGATGCAAGATCAGATCACACAACTACGATAAAGTAGTATCGGTGTGGCTTCACAATCCCAATGAAGTCTCTAAAACTATCCTTTTAATTGATTATTGTTACTATAAGAAATATGTATAATTTGATAGTCATGTTTTTGTTCGTTACATATGTGTTTTAAAATGCTTTTCAATAGCATATATATAAAGTTTACGAAAAACCGTGATATAGTTTAAGAGATAAATCATTTCTAAGTTTTAGTAGTTATTATCCATAAGGGTATAATTGTAAAAAATACTTAAATATACTTCCCTTTTCTCCTTGCCTCAATAATTGTGCAAACTATAATTAGCTCAATTATTTTGGGACGGAAGGAGTATGAACCATCAAGAGGTATGATCGAGTCATTGACCTAGGCCAATTACCCTGTGAAATAGCCCGTGCCGTTTCGGCACGGGTCATTCCCTAGTCTTGTTAAATTAATTTACCAGGGGGTTAGTCGTGGGAGAGTTTGAGAGATTTTAATGGAGTTAGCAAATCCACTGTTAGTCGTGAGAGAGTTTGTCAAAATCTTTTAAAATCTCTGTTAGTTGTGAGAGATTTATAGGGAGTTTCTAAAACTACCTCAAAATCCCTTAAACTCTCTGTTAGTGGTGAGAGATTTGATTAGAATCTTTTAAACTCCCTGTTAGTCGTAAAACACTAGAGTCATAGGGAGTTTATAATTTGGGGGAGTTTGAGGGAGTTTCCTGATGTTTTTGTGCTTGAACAAAATCTCTCAAAAAACAAGAGATTTCTGGGGAGTTTGGGTTAAACCCCCAAATTAACTAGACTCTCTCACATTCCCTCTAAATCCCTAGAGATTTAAATACATTTAAATCTCTCAAACTCTCCCACGACTAACCCCTGTACGTCTCTCGATCCTCGTTTTTTTTTTACAGTTTCCTTCGCGAGGAGAACCTGCAGAAGAAGAGAGACATAGAAAGTCTCTGGATATTTATCTACCAAGGTCAGTTATCCTCTCTTCGAATCAATCTATTTTACATCTCTTTTCTGAATAACCATTATATTTTCAAGTCTTTTTAGGGTTTTAATTTTGATTTTAATTTTTGCGATTTAGGGTTTTGTACAAACATGGATCCCGAGATAGCTAAAACCCAAGAAGAGAGGAAGAGGATGGAGCAACAAATTGCTTCTCTCTCAACAGTTACTTTTGATACTGAATTTTATGACAGTACTGGAAATCGATACGAAGGTTATGAAAGTTCAATTGCTGTAACTGAAGAAGAAGAAACTGTAGATCCCAGTTTATCTGATGTTCCTAGAAGATTAGCTTCTTATACTGCACCTCAATCATTAATGAAAGATATTGCAAGAAGTGCTGAAGAGCATAATAGTAATAATAATAATAATAATAACAATGGCTCGGGGTTGAATGAAACATCTAGAAGAATTATTGATAGAGAAGATGAGTATAGAAGGAGAAGATTGAACCAAGTGCTCTCACCTGATCGAGTTGATGCTTTTGCATTGGGAGATAAAACTCCTGATCCATCTGTCAGGACTTATGCTGAAATTATGAAGGAAGAATCTTTGAAAAGAGAGAGAGAAGAGACTTTGAGAGAAATTGCTAAGAAGAAGAAGGAAGAAGAAGAGGACAAGGAGAGAGGCGGTGGTAGGAAGGTTGAAGAGAGAGAAAGAGATGAGGTACCTGCTCCTGTACCTAAAAGAAGGAATAGGTGGGATCAAAATCAGGATGTTGATGCTGCTAGTAAGAAAGCCAAGACTTCTTCGTCTGACTGGGATATGCCAGATTCAACTCCAGGGATTGGAAGATGGGATGCAACACCTACTCCAGGAAGGATTGGAGATGCAACTCCTTCGCTATCTAGAAGGAATAGGTGGGATGAAACACCAACCCCTGGTCGGGTTGCAGATGCTACTCCATCTGCAGGTGTAACTCCTGCTGCTACTCCCTCGGGTATGACTTGGGATTCTACACCTAAACTTGCCGGTCTTGCTACTCCGACTCCCAAACGTCAAAGATCGAGATGGGACGAGACTCCTTTGACCATTGGCAGTGCCACTCCAATGCTCGGTGCAACTCCAGCTGGTCCGTACACTCCAGGAGTTACACCTCTTGGAGGTGTTGAGCTGGCTACCCCAACTCCTGGGGCTATTCGCCAAGCAATCACACCTGAACAGTACAATTTGATGAGATGGGAGAAGGATATTGAAGAGAGAAATAGGCCATTAAGCGATGAGGAACTTGATTCAATGTTTCCACAAGAAGGGTACAAAATTTTGGATCCTCCAGCATCTTACGTTCCGATAAGAACTCCGGCCAGGAAGCTTCTTCAAACTCCCACTCCGTTGGGTACCCCACTTTATCATATCCCAGAAGAGAACCGTGGCCAGCAATTTGATGTTCCAAAAGAAGCAGCTGGAGGGTTGCCAGAGATGAAACCAGAGGATATGCAGTATTTTGCACCATTGCTGAGTGAAGTTGATGAAGAAACGTTGTCGCCTGACGAGCAGAAAGAGAGGAAAATCATGAAACTACTGCTAAAGGTCAAGAATGGAACACCCCCGCAGAGGAAAACTGCATTGAGACAGTTGACTGATAAAGCGCGTGAGTTTGGTGCAGGCCCACTCTTTAACAGGATATTGCCATTACTTATGCAACCGACGTTGGAAGATCAAGAACGACATCTTCTAGTTAAGGTTATTGATAGAGTTTTGTACAAGTTGGATGAGCTTGTTAGACCTTTCGTTCACAAAATCCTTGTGGTGATTGAGCCTCTTCTGATCGATGAGGACTATTATGCTCGTGTTGAGGGAAGAGAAATTATTTCCAACCTAAGTAAAGCTGCTGGTTTGGCTACTATGATTGCTGCAATGAGGCCCGATATTGATAACATTGATGAGTACGTGAGGAACACAACTGCAAGGGCTTTCAGTGTTGTTGCTTCTGCTCTGGGAATTCCAGCGCTGCTTCCTTTCTTGAAAGCTGTCTGTCAGAGTAAGAAATCTTGGCAAGCTCGGCACACTGGTATCAAGATTGTTCAGCAGATTGCTATCTTAATTGGTTGCGCAGTACTTCCCCATTTGAAGTCTCTTGTGGAAATCATAGAACATGGTCTTGTTGATGAAAACCAGAAGGTCAGGACCATTACTGCGCTGTCGTTGGCTGCCCTGGCTGAAGCTTCTGCTCCCTATGGTATTGAAAGTTTTGATTCTGTCCTGAAGCCTTTGTGGAAGGGTATCAGATCACACAGGGGTAAGGTTTTGGCTGCCTTCTTGAAAGCAATTGGTTTTATCATTCCCCTCATGGATGCGATATATGCTAGTTACTATACCAAGGAAGTGATGTTCATATTGATCCGTGAGTTCCAGTCTCCTGATGAAGAAATGAAGAAAATTGTGCTCAAAGTCGTGAAGCAGTGTGTTAGTACAGAAGGTGTTGAAGCTGATTATATCAGAAGTGATATTCTTCCGGAGTTTTTCAAGAACTTTTGGGTGAGAAGAATGGCGTTGGACCGTAGAAACTATAGGCAGCTAGTGGAAACCACCGTGGAGATCGCAAACAAGGTTGGTGTTGCTGATATAGTGGGAAGAATCGTTGAGGATCTTAAAGATGAGAGTGAACCTTACAGAAGAATGGTGATGGAAACTATTGAGAAGGTGGTTGCGAACTTGGGTGCATCTGATATCGATGCACGCTTGGAAGAACTTCTTATTGATGGTATACTGTACGCTTTCCAGGAGCAAACTAGTGACGATGCTAATGTTATGTTGAATGGATTTGGGGCTGTTGTGAATGCCCTGGGGCAGAGAGTGAAACCCTATCTTCCTCAGATATGTGGTACCATTAAATGGCGTTTGAACAACAAGAGTGCGAAGGTTAGACAACAAGCAGCAGATCTCATTTCTAGGATTGCTGTTGTGATGAAGCAATGCCAAGAAGAGCAGCTGATGGGTCATCTCGGTGTTGTCTTGTACGAGTACTTGGGAGAAGAGTACCCTGAAGTTCTGGGATCCATTTTAGGAGCTCTGAAGGCAATTGTGAATGTTATAGGAATGACAAAGATGACACCGCCAATCAAAGATCTGCTTCCTCGATTGACTCCTATTTTGAAGAACCGACATGAAAAAGTTCAAGAGAACTGCATTGATCTTGTTGGTAGGATTGCCGATCGTGGAGCTGAATTCGTTCCTGCGAGGGAGTGGATGAGAATATGTTTTGAGCTTCTTGAAATGCTAAAAGCCCACAAGAAAGGAATTCGAAGGGCTACTGTCAACACATTTGGATACATCGCGAAAGCCATTGGACCCCAAGATGTCCTGGCAACATTGTTGAACAACCTCAAAGTGCAGGAGCGTCAGAACCGTGTATGCACAACTGTAGCTATTGCAATAGTTGCGGAAACTTGTTCTCCATTCACAGTTCTGCCAGCTCTTATGAATGAGTATCGTGTGCCAGAGCTGAATGTGCAGAATGGCGTTTTAAAATCACTTTCGTTCTTGTTCGAGTATATTGGCGAGATGGGGAAGGATTATATATATGCTGTGACTCCTCTTCTTGAAGATGCGTTAATGGATAGGGATCTGGTTCACAGGCAAACGGCGGCCTCCGCTGTAAAGCACATGGCTTTAGGCGTGGCGGGGTTAGGCTGTGAAGATGCTTTAGTTCATCTTCTGAATTATGTCTGGCCGAATATATTTGAGACTTCTCCCCATGTTATTAATGCTGTAATGGAAGCAATTGAAGGAATGAGAGTTGCCTTAGGGGCTGCTGCAATTTTGAATTACTGTTTGCAGGGACTTTTTCATCCAGCACGGAAGGTCAGGGAGGTGTATTGGAAGATTTACAACTCGCTGTACATTGGAGCGCAGGATGCCCTTGTAGCTGCGTACCCGGTGTTGGAGGATGAGGAGAGCAACGTATTTAGCAGGCCGGAGTTGGTGATGTTTGTATGAGAAATTGTAGTTCCTGCTTGCCATGCGACCAATATGCTAAAGCTACAACTGACTCTGCAGAACAGGGATGTTTTTACGTTTTAGTATTTTTTTGATACGAATGGAACTGCTGATTCAAGCAGATTTGCAGCAATCTTTTGTGTACCAGACATTTCTACTTGCTTTCTTAATCTTAGTAGTTTTGTTTTATGATTCTCAATTAACTGAATGGTTGTAGATCGTCTGTTGATCTTGCGTTGTACAACTTTTGAGCATCCTGTCCAACCTTAAATGGTGCAAGTCTTTTTACGGCAATTCTGATTTTTTGTTATTTTTTATTGGAAAGATCGTGTATACGGAAAGGATATATGAAAGATGACTACATACACTTGTTTGTAAGAAGGCCAGTGAGGAGATCCCCATGTTGGCAAGTTAAAGTTAGTGTTTTATGCTCCCACCACATAGTTTAACTCGCGGACATTTCTTCGTTGTGTGTATATGAATGTTGTCTGCAGGATACTATGCTCGTTGGGCTGCTCTCAGAAAGATGCTCCTTGAGTTTCTCAGTTATGGAAAGAATAATGATGACAGATGCTGTGGGAAGAAACAGATATCATCTCCTGGAGCTGGATTTGATACAACCTACTTCCAATTGCAGGTTTCTGCAGTTCCTTGAAACAAGTTTTGATGTTAACTTTTGTGCAAATAGTATTCTGGTGGCTTTTAAATGTTAGACATGTCCAATGATTTTATGGTTCCGTTTTATATAGTTCAATTTCCATTTCACAGGATGAAGGGAATGCACCCCATTTGTTGGAACTGTACTTGATGTGAACCCGCCTAATGGAATTGCTACTCCTACCCAGAGGGTAAATGTTACCGTTCAGCTTACAGTGGATTCTCCATGGAAAAGGGCTCTGCAAGTAGAAAGACTAAATGGAACCCGAGTAAAGATAATTTTCTTTTATGCTGATCAACCTTTTCGTCTCTGTCCTAAGTGTTTTGTTCCTAATCACAAGACTAGACAATGTTTGACTATAGCTAACAGATTACAGGCAGAGTTGAATAGGGTTCATAAATTTGTGCGTCCTGGAGCTTTGCCTGGCATCAATTTAGTTCCTCAACCTGTTGGTGCTCCACTCCTCATTAGGGATGTTTCGTAAGGTGGAGCCTGTTGCTGCTCCTCTGGTTATTAGGGATGTAAGTCAGGTGTAGCCTGTTCGTCCAGCAATTTCTGCTACTACTGCTACGGGGTCTACTTCTGATAAGGGCAAAGGAATAATGGGTACAGCTCCTGATCCTAGAGGTAGTAAGCGGTTGAGAATGGAGGAAATGATGATGCAAGGTCAGGGTGTTATGACAGAGTCAATTATGGAGATGGAAACCAATGAAACACATGTCAGGCCTCCAACTACTGATGACCAGGTTCTATTTCCTTTTTTTCGATATCATTTATCTTGCAATCTTTGCTTTTTGTGTGTCAAGTTTGGTTTAATTGTTGCTCTGTGTGGTGTGCTTTAGTTTGTTTTGTATGTTTGCATCTTGAGTTGGAGTCAATATATTATAGTGTATCAATTTTGGTGTGCTGTTATTTCTTGCTTCCATTATTTGAATCATATACTGTCTTTCGTTATGAGAATCTTAGCGTGGAATGTCCAGGGGATTGGTAATCCTCTTACTAGAAATCATCTCAAAAGCGAAATTAGTACTCATTCACCTGACCTCATTTTTTTTTATCAGAAACTATGCATGGTTTTCAAAAAATGAAAGTTCTTCTAAGAGAATTTTGTTATCCTAACTTCTGGATTCAAAGTTCAATAGGCTTATCTGGAGGGTTGTGTATCTTGTGGAAAAATGGCTTTCACATAGAGTTAATTCAGGAAAGTAGAAATATTGTGTCTTTCATATTACAAACTGATGCTTCAGTAGGTAAGTGGATTCTAACTTGTATGTATGGTGCATTAAAAGAACAAGAAAAAGTAGAACAATGGAAAGTTATGCAGGACCTAGATAACCATGGTTAATAGTGGGGGACTTAAATACCACTCTGTCTGCTGATGAGAAAGTAGGGGGTTGTTCTGGAGTAGCTAATAAACATGTTTTTGTTGCTCGGAATATTAGCAATTTGGGCTTAACTGATGTAGTGTGGTCAGGGGATCCTTATACTTGGTCTAATCGTAGGAAAGGCAATGCTCTAATTAGGGTTCAATTGGATAGAGCTATTGCTAACACTCTATGGCATCAGCATTTCACTGAGGCGAAATTGTTTAACTTATTACCGGTTGGGTCTGATCACGCCCCGGTATTGATTGACACTATCTCTGCTGGACTTCAAAAGGGTAAACCATTTAGGCTTTTTGAATATTGGCTTAGGCATGCTGAGTGTAGAACTATTATTTCTCAAGCCTGGAAAACTCCAGTCCAACATTCTGATACTGATTGTTTGCAAAACAAACTTGCTGTAACTCAATCTGCTTTGTCTCCATGGAGTAGTATAGCATTTGGTAGTATAAAAAAGAAAATCACTCAATTAAAAACTCAACTTCATTGGCTGACGCAGAATAATCCACAGGCTGAACTGTTATCTCAATATCAACATGTTAAGTTAGAACTTTCTAAATGGTATGATATTTTTGATCAGCATGCTAGACAAATATCTAGGGATAATTTGTTTGCATATGGGGATCGGAATACCAAGTATTTTCATGCTAGGGCTAATTTTCGGCGTAGGCGCAACCACATAGCTTCTTTACAGCATCCTTTAGGAGTGTGGTGCAAGAAAAGAGAGGAACTTGAGGATCTCTTAAATAGTCATTTTAAGCACATTACTACTTCTTCCAATCCAGGTAAGGACACTGATCTTCTTAGGTTAATTGCTCCGTGTATCACGGAAGAGGATAATCAAAAGTTACTACAAATGTTTTCTGCCGAAGAAATTCGTCATGTTATAGCTGAAATGCCGTCTTGGAAGGCCCCTGGGCCAGATGGATTCCAAATAGGTTTTTATAAGTTTAGTTGGGATATAGTAGAGCATGATATTGTAAAACTAGTTCAAGATTTTTTTCGCACTCAAACTTTTAACTCTTGCTTGAACTTTACTTATCAGACTTTAATCCCAAAAGTTGATTGTCCTGTAACTCCTAGTGACTTTCGGCCAATAGGTCTTTGCAATGCTACCTATAAGATTATTACTAAATTGCTAGTTACTAGGATGAAGCCTATCATGTCTAAGATAATATCTCCATATCAGTCGGCATTTGTTCCGGGGAGATGTATTCAGGACAGTATCATTATCGCACATGAATTACTTGACACTATGAAAAAGAGAAGGATCGAATGGGAGATGTAGCTATTAAATTAGATATGTCTAAAGCATTTGATCGTATAGAATGGTGTTTTGTTTATGACATTCTTAAGCAATTTGATCATATCTACTTCTTATGTTTCTTTCCCTCACGAGGTTTAAGGCAGGGTGATAGCTTATCTCCGTATTTGTTTATCATTTGCATGGATGCTCTGTCTAGGCTATTGCTTAATGCTGAATTGCAGAAAAAAATTCATGGAGTTAAGCCTGCTAGAAGTGGCCCTCCGATAAGTCATTTGTTTTTTGCCGATGATGTTATCTTATTTTTTAAGGCTAAAACTTCTGAGCTGAAGTATGCTCAGGACATTTTGACTCGGTTTAGTAGAGCTTCTGGTCAAGTTATTAATCCTGTTAAAAGTGGAATAGCTTTTAGTAGGAAAATTTCGCGACATCGGCAAACTGAGCTAGCTAATTTGTTGCAAATGAAACCTATGAAGTTAACGGATAAATATCTAGGGGTACCGTTGTTTCTTAATAAGTCTAAAGCTGTCAGTTTTCAACCTTTAGTTCTTAATATGCAACGTAAATTGGATGGTTGGAAAGAAAAGTTGATTCCACTACCAGGTAGAGCTATCCAAATCCAAGCTGTTTTAAATTCTGTTGCTATGTATCAAATGACTTGTTTTCCTCTACCTGTGTCAATTATTAAGCAGTTGGAAACTATTCAGCGACGATATTGGTGGGGACATCAGCTGAGAAAGAAGGGATTGAATCCAAAAGCTTGGAGCAGTCTATGCATCCCAAAGAGGTACGGAGGTCTAGGATTTAAAAATCTTAGAAAGTTTAATTTAGCCCTTTTAGCTAAAATGGCTTGGAAACTAGTATCTAACCCTCATGACCTCTGTACTAAGGTTTTGAAATCCAAATATTTCCCAAAACATTCTCCTCTGCATTGTTCTCCTAAAAAGCAAAGTACTTGGATTTGAAAAGGTATTCAGAAAGGGTTGGAGATGGTTAAACAGCATCATGTGTGGGAAGTTGGTAATGGTACTGAAATTAGCATTTGGCAGGATAATTGGATCTATCCAAATAGTCTAACATTAGAAAAGCCAACTGATTATTATTTACAGGATTATAATGATGTATCTCAGCTCATTAACCACTATGACAATGAATGGGAAGAATCAGCTTTGCAGGAATTGTTTACTGAATCCCAGATTCAGGCCATAATATACGGTTGCCTATCAATGGTAAGGATCAATGCATCAATGCATTACCAAATCCAGGTAAGTTTGTTACCAAATCCACCTATACTGAGCTCATAAAGCATCAATCATCGCTTCTGAGCAAGATCAAAAACAGTGGTTACGTTTGTGGCATTTAGATATTCTGCCTAAATTTAAATTGTTTCTGTGGAAATGTGTGCAGAATATTTTACCTTTAAAACCTTTTTTTTTTCGCCTAGGAGTTACTGATAATTCTTTGTGTCCATTTTGTGGTGATGTTGATGAAACTATGGAGCATCTTTTTTGTCACTGTGCTTTTACTCGAGTGGTATGGTTTGGTAGTTTTCCTCAAGCTCTTTCTGTGATTGGAACTTTTAATAGCGTTAGAGAGTGGATATTCAACTGGTTAGCGAATAAATTCCCTACTGCCTTGTTTGAGGAACGAAAGAACTATATTATTGTTCTTTGGCAGGTGTGGGAAGCTCGTTGTAAAGCGAGCATTGAGAATCTGCAACAACGCCCTGAGATAGTCATCCAGAGAATAAGCTCCCAAATTGCATCTTTGCATCAAACTCGGACTATGTTTAACACTCTTAAACAGACTTCATTTGTTCCAATGCCTCCAAAATCAGCTTCTGTTTTGACAACAGAGCTGTTACATACTTATGCAGACTGTGATGTTATGTTTGTGGATGCTTCTATGACTAACGGCTCTAATATCGCAGGGTGCCGGACCATCTGGTACAAAGCCAATCGGCAATTTGGAGCAGCAAGGTGCTGGACATCTTATGCAGACTCAGTAATCGATGCTGAGGCTCAAGCGTTGTACTCGGCTATCCTTTGGTCTTCACAACTCCATCTGCAAAAAGTTATATATGTGTCTGATAATCTATCCCTCGTCAATGCAATCAATGAAGCATCTTCGTCGCTGCATTAGACGAAATTTTCTCTTGTTCATAATTGTAAAGAAGGCTTGGTTTCCCATGTAATATCTTGCTGTATGTTTGTAAAAAGTAAATGTAATCGGCAGGCGGATGCCTTACAGCCTTAGCGAAACTAGCTCGGAAAAACCATGTGACTAAGGAATGGTGTGTGTTTCCTTCTGAAGTCATTTCAGAGGAAACTCTTTTTGCTGTGTAATTCTCCCTGTTTTAGTGAATATCTTTTACTTAAGAAAAAAAAAAAAAAAAAAAAAAAAAAAAAGGAGGTAAAGCTTGAAATGTTCATAGTTACCGCAGTAGGGCAGGTGACATCCGTAGGCCCGTGCTAAATGCCAGTAGACATCGGTGGGCCCATGCAACTTTCTTTGCTACGCCGGTACGCCCTCTGCAACATGTACGCCCTCTGCAACATCACAGGGGTAGTGGTGGTGACAATGTCGCAATGCCTATTGAAGATCAAATGACCATCAACTTAATAAATTCTAAAGGAAAAATATAATACAAGGTTTTTCAGAAACTCTTTTTCCTTCGTCCATATATATATATTTTTCTCCCGTTGGGTTTTTAGTGACAAGGTTTTAGTGAGCAATCGAATTCAACATGATGGTCATCCAAGGAGGAGTTGTATCACTTTTGGATGTTTAGTGGATCCACATTTGATTAAACAAAATCAACTTAATCATCTTCTTAGAATTTGGATTTCCTTTTCACAAATACGATTTTTGTTCCCGTATGATAAGTATTCATGTCTTGGCACTTTATTGAAGAAAATACATCAACTATTTCTGCAAATTATCTCCAAGAAATTAGTAAACCAAGAAGCAAGTCCTCAGTGTATTTAAAGAAGCGTGGAGACTCGAGAACACTACCATTAGAAGACTAACACAAAAGAAGACTTCATCAACTGGAAAATTTCTCACGAAAGCATTACTATCTCCAACATTCAAGAAATTCGTTTATGGAAATTGGTTCGACTCGAAGATTTGCAAGCCAAGATTTAACTGAAGTACTTATCAGGGGGAGCACCAAATTAGAAGGTATTTTACTGGACTTATCGCGTTGTACTCTTTTTCCTTTGTCAAGGTTTTGTCCCACTGGATTTTCCTTGTCAAGGTTTTAACGAGGCAACATATGCGTGTCCAACTATGTCAGAGTCTTTACATGCTCATGCACTTTCAGGTTTTTCTCAACGAGATAAGATGAATCAGGATATATTAACGGAGATACTATTTCCATATCCTTATCAATTCTTCAAAAATTACAAGAGTTAATATAGAACAATTGGAACATTAGTTATGCGTGAGCACAATTAAATTTGACGAAGATAAGAAGATAGATTCGAAATTACGTCAATAAACTCACAGTAAAAAATACCCTTTTTTGCGTTCTAATCGGTTTAAGGAGTTTTCTGTTTTGGGCGAAGAGGTATACAGGAAGATGATGGATTTTTGGAAAGCAGAGATAAGCGATGTATTTTTGGAAAGCAGAGATTAAGATTTGAGAATCCTTAAAGGATGATAAGGGTAGGGTGGGAATTTTGATGATATTTATTTAATTTCATTGAATTTGACTTTGTCCTCACATTGACGGAAATTTGGCCAAAACTTTTCCCTCCTGGTATCCATTCATTCCCTCCTAATAACAAGACTCATGTACTATTGCTGATAACGGAACGGAGATCATGATGTAACTATCCATGACTAGTTTTTGGTATCATTATTTGAGGTTGAAGATCAAATCATTTGAAGCAGAAGCTATTAGTGAAATCTTAGGGTTTTACACCTGTTATGCTTCTTAACTCGAGTATTCCAGTATTTTCTTGTATCCAACTGATCAAAGAGGGACAATGCTCCTATCTGCTGATTTGGTTAGTACTGCATTAGTTATCTAAAGACTTAAAGGCTTAGACAAATAAAGCTCTCACGTTGAACGGTGAGGAAACCTCGCTTCATATTGGTCGAAATAGGCCTTTTTTGAGTTTTGTGAAGCGAGCGTTTTGGTGAAGACACTTGGCAACATATGATTGACTTAAAAAGAATAGGAAAAAGATTAAAAAAAAGAAACCAAATTTAATTTGGAATTTATGAAGTGATAATATTTAGGTGAGGACACTTGGCAACATATGATTGGTTTTAAAAATTATAAACTTAAAAGGAAAACCTAACTTACCGCTTAAAGACCTAGACAAATAAAGCTCCCACGTTGAACGATGAGGAAACCCTCGCTTCCTATTGGTCGAAATAGGCCTTTTTTTGAGTTTTGTGAAACGAGCGTTTTGGTGAGGACACTTAGCAACATATGATTGGTTTTAAACAAAATAGAAAAAAGATTAAAAAAAAAGAAACCAAATTTAATTTGGAATTTATGAAGTGATAATATTTAGGTGAGGACACTTGGCAACATATGATTGATTTAAAAATTATAAACTTAAAAGGAAAACTTAACTTACCGTATTTGGAATTTTATGGAAGTCCAAATTCAATTTGGAAATAGAATAATACTAAATTAGGACTATTTTTTCCAAATTAATATATAAAGGAAAAAAAATCCACATATTTTCTGCGAAAATAAAAGGAAAAAATAAATAAAATTTGCAGATATCCTCCACCTATTTAATGTATTTGCGCCGCTACACCAAATCAAAATTACATCTCCACGGGATGGGGCGAAGCCCCACATACATCAAATAAAAAATGCATTTGCACGGGACGGGGCTAAGCCCCGCGCACACCAAGTTAAAAGGAAAAAAAATCTGCACATATTTTCCTCCTATTTAATGTAATTGTCCGCCAGACCAAAATGAAAAATACATCTCTACAGAGTGTGGCGAAGCCCCGCGCACGCCAAATAAAAAATTTATTGCCACGGGGCGGGGCGAAGCCCCGCGCACACCAAGTTAAAAGGAAAAAAATAAATAAAATCTGCACATATTTTCCACCTATTTAATGTATTTGCTCCGCCACACCATATCAAAAATACATCTCCACGGGACGTGGCGAAGCCCCTCGCACACCAAATCGAAAATACATCGCCACGGGGCAGGGCAAAGCCCCGCGCACACCAAGTTAAAAGAAAAAATATGCCCGGTGCGTAGCACAGGCACAAATCTAGTCTTTCCTTAAAAGGTAGACTTTCCTTTTGCTATTACTGCAGAGTTGTACTTGAATTTGTCCCATCTGATGTTTAAAATGTTTGTTGTTTGGTTAGAGTATGTAAACTTATACATACGCGATATGCCAATGATAAATCAAAAGATAAGTATGAAAATCAATTTAGGATTTCTAGCTGTACCGGTTTAGTACACTTCACAGTTGCAAAACCAACTCACTGGATCACACATCGTCTTGAGATTTTTGATCAGCGAAATTACTTTGATTTCCTGGCTACTCTCTTCCGTATTACAGCGCCTCTCTCTTTCTTTTTCACTATATATAAAGCATTTTTGATTGACATTCTTGCAGTAGTTAAAATGCTTGGTAAATTCTGATGCATGCTCGACTAGGTCTAAATGCTTTGGCTGCATGGAGGCACTTGGGTTTCTACGCGATGAATGCCTGCTTCTTAGAAGTTCCTTTGATAATATATTGCTTATCTTGCTCTCTCTAGATATTCGCCGAGGATCTTATAGGGATGAGTTATGTGTGCGACATTCTTAACGTTTCTTTGACTCATAGTTTATACAGCTTTGTAATTACAACCACGGGATGTATACCACGGAGAGGGAAAAATTTCAGAATCAAAATGCACTTAAAAGCCAAAGAGGGTAGTTGGAAAAATAAGTGTGGAAGGTGTCCCAGACAAAAAGATGTTGCTTTGAACAATAATTTTGTTTGGAAGTATGAGATAATTATATATATGTGTTACTAATAATGGGTGGTATATTTATTTAAGATACTGCAGTGAAGAAAGTCCGTATTGTGCAAAGAAGAAAAAGGAAACTGAAGATGTATATGCAAGCTGGAAAAGAGTGTGTTCAACAGGTCTCTTTAATGGTTAAAACTCAGACCAAATTACTAAATCTACCTCCATTAGCTCCAGTCACAGTATCATAGTAGACTTTAGTTTATCTCAAATGGTTTTAGATAAATGGTTTTAGATAAAGTTTGGTCTTGGAAGTTCTAGAACCTAAATGCTTCAGATAAATGGTTTTAGACTTTAGTTTATCTCAAAAATAGTAGACTAAGCAATCTCTTTTCTCAAGCAGGGTAATACTTGGCATTAGAGCTTTCCATATACATTTTCTTGAAATTCAAATTTTTATTAGTCCAACATTCTGATCCTTTAATATAGGATTAGATATACAAATAATTACTCCCTCCGTTTCAAAAAGACAGTCTGTTTTGATTTTGTCAAAATATTAAGGAGACCATAATATTTAACGTGACTACCCTTATTTACTTACGTATTTTATTTTAATAAAAATGTAGCAATAAAAACTACTTAAATTTGTTAAGTAGATTATAGATTCGAAATATAAAAGGAAAATTAAAAGATACCAAATTTATGGAGTATAAACTTTATATGGAATTTAATTGTTAGAGCCAAATATATATATTCTCTTAAAATAAATGAAAGATATATTTGTTTCCTTAATCATATAGATTTCTTTAATATCTTAAATCGGGTCTCATCAAAAATAAATTTATGAATATAAAATATTTAAGGGTATATTAGAGACTTCACTGGAAAAATATGACTATAAACAGAAGCTGGACACAATTTTGAAACGGACGAAAATAAAATAAAGGATGGTCTTTTTGAAACATAGGGAGTATTGTTTATCGGTTTTTTTTTCGCAGGATCACTTTCACGCTTATTTTAACTGAAAACTGCAAGTGATTTGGATACATGAAATAACAAAAATATATACCAAACGGATAGCTTTGATGCTACAATTGGTTCCATTAAGCAGCCATATAGTGAAAGTGAGGCTCTCACTGGATCAGTTTTCCCGAGCAGTCCAACATAATATCTATGGTAAGTGATCCAGCGTAATGTAAAGTCCGTTTGAAATGGTCGTAGATTTGATTTAGTACTTATTGGTTAAAAATATTAGGTTTCTCTGTGTTTGGATGTGGGAGGTCAAATTTCATCCCAGGTGCTAACTATGTCATCCACGAGTGAATAACAACTTAAATTTCATAATGCTTAGGCTCTGTTCTATACGATGGATACCCTGGCAATTGGTAGTGGTGGAGATCAGACATTAGGAGGTAAAGGTGGATATGCTGATTTCGACAATTTTAGCCGCCTTAATGTTTTGGATCTTCAAATTTTAGCCACCTTAATGTTTTGAATCTTCAGGTATAAAATTGTTATTTTGCAAATAGTTGTGGTTTGACAAGATACTGAAACTAAATGTTCTTCGAGGACAATATTAATGGTGTTTGCAATTACTGAATGTAATTGTCTTGATTACAAACAAAGGAAATAAAGACTGCTATTTAATACAGTTCACAGGAAATAACCAGACAGAAAGCGTGTTAACTATAACCAATCAAATAGTGACAACATGGACTGATGACAACTATTAACAGATGAATGGAACAGGCTGACAGGACATGTAGGAGCAGGATCTGTGTAACAGAAGTGTTACTGGGACATAGTGTTATAGGTCCCCCTCAAGTTGTAGTGATCAATGGATAGAACTTGCAACTTGTCACGAAGGAAACCAAATCTTGGAGCAGAGAGCCCTTTTGTGAATATGTCTACCAATTGATGTAGTGTGCAAATGTAAGATACCTGTAAGGACTTAGCTTGAACAAGCTCTCTGACAAAGTGATAGTCAACTTCCATGTGCTTCATGCGACTATGAAAAACTGTATTTGAAGAATATGAGATGGCGCTCTGATTATCACAATGTAAAGTAGGATCCATGGGTATAAAAATATTAAGATCCTTAAGAAATTTACACACCCAAACTAATTCAGCTGTAGAGTGAGCCAAACTCCTGTATTCAGCTTCAGTTGAAGACCCAACAACTGTGTTTTGCTTTTTTTCTAGACCAAGAGATGGGGTTGAAACCAAAAAAGATACAATAACCCCATGTACTTCTTCTAGTATCAGGGTCTCCTACCCAATCTGCATTACTAAAGCCATGGACTGCTGTTTGAGGGTGAAAACAATTTTTGCTGGTTTCGGTAATTTCGTGTGTTATGGGTGAGAAACGAGCTTAAACCCTAAACAATGTACTGCAAGGGAGTACTTTAGATTCGAGAGATCAATCTGTATAAATCCGGCCTAAAACAAGAAATAGCCGTTCCAGACTTGCTTCGGTCACAAAGTGAAGGAGAAGGGTTGGTTTTGGGGAGGGAAGCGAAGAGATTGTTGAGACCAGAATAGTTGATTCTGGAAGAGTAGTTGTTTGACTTGTATCAGAAAGTGAAAGCTGACAGATGGGAAAGCTAACAAGTGATTTCTGAGTGTTGTATGCTCCTGACCAAAACTTGTTGTTCGGTGGAAATAGGTAAGACCTATTTATACAAGTCGAAGTGAAACGTAGTCTGGTCTCGTAAGAAATAGAAACAGATGAGTAAATGGGAGGAGGTGGTAACCGGTAACGCCTGGAATTGATGTTCCATAATGAAGGAAAGCGTTTCACCATTACTCCCTGTATTTACTAACCGCCTAATTCTTATGACATTGTCTTGCAACGGGCGTAGTGTACGCCGCACGCTGTAAACCTCCAAACCCATACCCTAATGAGCATCCCCCAGTTTGTGACATGTGTAGATGTCTCGAGTTTTTTCGTGGAAAACATGTTGCATTTTGCTACTGTTTGGAAAGTTGAGCTTGGAGACTTTCCAACTCGGTGGTGACCCTCGACGGTCGAGATTTTGCATCCTGAGAGGAGGGGTAGCCGTTGATTATTGCAATCCTTCGTTTGGTAGCCAGCGGCATGAAATCATGGCCGACATGGATTTGACATGGTTAGGCGCGGCCAAGCTAGGATTTTGGCATAGTTTAGGCGCGGCCAAGCTAGGATTTTGGCATAGTTTAGGCGCGGCCAAGAACTAGGGTTTTGGCATAGTTTGGGCGCGACCAAAATTAGGGCTTGGCGTTGGGCCAAAGGTTGCCTCGCATTAGCTGGTGACCTTGGACGGATAAGATCTGCATCTTAGATGGCAAGGCGGCCGTTGATTGTTGCAACCCCTCGTTTAGGCAGCCAACGGCGTGAAGGAAAGGATGGCATGGTTGACATGCCTTGGCGCGGAGATGTGGCTGGCACGGCATGCCATTGGCACATGTGGTATGGTTGGCATGCCTTGGCGTGGAGATGTGGCTGGCACGGCATGCCATTGGCACATGTGGTATGGTTGGCATGCCTTGGTGCGGTGACGTGGCTGGCACGGTATGCCATTGGCACATGCGGCATGGTTGGCATGCCTTGGTGCGGAGACGCGGATGGCACGACACGACATTGGCACATGCGGCATGGTTGGCATGCCTTGGCGCGGAGATGAGGCTGGCAAGACATGCCATTGACACATGTGGCATGGTTCGCATGCCTTGGCGCGGAGATGCGGCTGGAACGACATGCCATTGGCACACGCGGCATGGTTGGCATGCCTTGGCGCGGAGATGCGGCTGGCACGGCATGCCATTGACACATACGACATGGTTGGCGTGCCTTGGCGCGGAGATGCGGCTGGCACGACATGCCATTGACACATGTGGCATGGTTGGCATGCCTTGAGTGGCGAACTTGGACGGTTGAGATCTGCATCTCGGATGGAAGGGCAGCCGTTGATTATTGCAACCCTTCGTTTTGGTAGTCAGCGTCGTGCATGGCTTTGGCATGTGTTAGGCGCGGCCAAAATTAGGGTTTGGTGCAAACCGTGATGTTTGGCCTTGGGCCGGAAGTTGCCATGCGTTGGGTGGCTAACTTGGACGGCTGAGATATGCGTCTCAGATGGAAGGGTAGCCGTTGAGTATTGCAACCCTTCGTTTTGGCAGCCAGTGTCGTGCATGGCTTTGGCATGGAGGCGTGGCTGGCATGGTTTTCCATTGGCACGACGGTGCGGCTGGCATGGTTGGCGTGGCTAGCATGGTTTGCCATTGGCACAGTGGTGCGGCTGGCATGCCTCGGCGCGGAGACGTGGCTGGCATGGTTAACCATTGGCGCGGTGGCGTGAGAATTAGGGTTTAGTATGTACGAAGATGATGTCGGTCAATACTAAGGGTTCTGCCGTGGAACATGACACATGTATATAAAAAAAAGGTACCCTGGTAATTCTTACGTAGGCATGTTGAATGATTCAATAAATGCACTAGTGGTCATAGTGACGTCACGCCAGATGCAAGGTTTTACGATTTTAACCCTAAGCTAAAAACCACCGTCAACATTAAGTCCCCTGCTTAGCTCGGAACAGGAGCATTGTTGCGAGGTAAGCATAAGATGGTGACAGGTGAAGACAAAATCGAAATGGAAAGTCGTGAAAAAATGGTCAAAAAAACCCGGCTAACCTTTTTCAAGAGGTAAGGAGAGTTCGTGATTCTCGTGTTGGTGGCCTTGCGTAAATTGTACTCGTGGTGTTACTGGCTAGACCTGAAATGGTAGAGGCGGTTGTTGGATGAAATGAAGAATGTTAGCGTCAGCTTGGAATAGGAGCCGCAGGTATTGCGCGGCTTGGAATGGAGCCGCTAGCATTGGTCGGCTTGCGATGGAGCCGTTAGCGTAAGCTTGGCGTGGGTACTGGCTTGGGATCGAAATTCGGCTGGGCGCGGAAGTCGGCTAGGCGTGGACGTTGGCTTGGTGTTGGCTGTTGGCTTTGCATGGCGCGGACTGTTTGGCGCTGTGAAGCGCTTTCTAGCGCATCCTGGTTGCTTCCTTATATGTGTGGCTCAAATAGGGAATCCCCATCCAAATCCCAGAGTGTTACGTCCTCGTGTTTCTTTTGCTTATCTTTCATTAGGGTTTTGACGAGAGGTTTCGTTTGAGGCTGATTTTCTTGCCGTTACGTAGTCCCATCTCATCTGCTCGGCTTCCGTTTCTCTTTCTTCCTTTAGGGTCTCCATAGTATTTATGCTGGCGAAGCTTCATCGTCTTTCCCCTTTCAAGACAAAGGTTCCCTCTTGTCGAGTCTATATTTCTTCATCATGTCAATCAAAAGTGAATCATCCTCGAGCCAACCATATTCTTCAGTCAAGCGTGTGAGGCCTGACTCTCGCAAAAATTCTCCTATCCGGGTCATCCGAGTCAAGAAGATTATACCAGTATGTTTCCATTGATCAATAGATGCTTCATTGTTTGCTTACGAATGGCAAAATATTTTCTTCTGTGCAGAGATATCTTGTAGGGGCATGCGTGACTGTCGTTGATGAGGATGACTTGGTTTACCCCTTTCCTTCAAGCCCGATCTTTCCAACCGCTGCAGATCTGGAAAACGCCAATTTAGGCATTTCTTGTCATGAGTATCCTAATGCGGGTTTGTCATTCAGAATCCACATGAAGTGTTTATCTTCTAACTACCGGAACATTGGTAGATTTCTTGTGCGGAAGGAATTCGTGACTCTTTATACAAAGATATGGAAAAGATACGGCCACATTGCTACCAGAAATGTGGTGCAACATTGCTCTTCTGCCTTGGTTTCCACAGTGAACTGTCTCTTGCCTATGGTCGCTGAAATGGAAAGTATATCCATCCGTGCCGTCGTGGAACCAACTATTCAAAAGTGGGAGAAGATGGTGTCTACCTGTGAGTCCCTGAAGTTAAACGTGAGTTGGTTGCGGCATCGCCTTGACATTGTGAAGGTTGACAGAGCCGGTATTCTTGCTGATGTCGTTCCTACTACAAAGGCTATTTTGGAAGAGGAGAAGGCTCTGGCCTTGGAGTCACAGAAAGTGGAAGAGTCAATCCAGAACTTGAAGAGCAGGACCGAAAGGTATCAAAACCGACTGAAAATGATGCTTTCGAGGAACTACAATCTGTTGGATGGGCTTTTCTGAGTTATGTAGTTGCGGGATGTTTGTTTTCTTTCTGGGTCTCGAACGTGTATTTTTCTTCTTCCTTTTTTGTTTTTGTTTTTTTTGTATCGGTTTTTTGAAGAAATAAGAGAATTTTATTGATTTGCTTCAAATGAAAAAAAGAGAAGAAACTTGATAACAAAGATGTGAAAGGAACCGGAAAGATGCCTGGCTAGCCTTGCTATGATATGGTGAGGTTTGAGGCGACTGTCAGGCATAGTATGCCTTGAGCCACTTTCCGTTAATGATTGCTTCAAGTTTTCCTCCGTCTTCTTTAATGACCTTGTAGTACCCACTGTTGTACGCTTTTGTGACTATATAAGGCCCTTCCCATTTCGGGGAGAATTTTGGTGCGGACGCGTCTTGCTGGATGTGTTTGGCAGTCTACAGTACCAAATCTCCTACTTGAAAAACCCGAGGCTTCACGGCTATGTTATATGCTCTGGAAACTCTATTTCTGTATGCTTGCGCGTGTTCGTCCGCTCTGGATCTTCTGGAGTTCACAGTGTCCAACTCTGCTACCCTGGCGTTTAATGCTCCAGCTTCATCCCATTGCACTCCGCTTGCTTCGGCGATCCTAGCTGATGGGATTTTGATTTCTGCTGGAAATATTGCGTCTGTGTCGTATACGAGTGAATAGGGGGAGGCGCCTGTGGAGCTCCTTGGTGATGTCCAGTATGCCCAAAGATCTATCGGCAATTGCTCGTTCCATGTTCTAGGATTATCGTGCACTGTCCGACTGAGGATTCAGATCAAAGTCTTGTTAGTGATTTTGGCCTGTCCGTTTCCTTGGGGATAGTACGTGGTGGAGAAGATTTGATTAATTCCATATTCTTCGAGTAATTCCCGTACTTGCTTGTTGGCGAAAGGAGTGCCGTTATCGGTGATGATATGTTTAGGCACGCCAAATCGACAGATAATGTACTCCTTAATGAATGCCTCGATTGTGAATCCAGTAGTCTCTCGTAAAGGTATGGCTTCGACCCATTTGGTGAAATATTCAGTTGTCGTTATTATGTACTCGTGATGTTTTGAAGGCGGCGGGTTGATCTTCCCAATGATGTCGAGTCCCCAACTGTAAAAGGGCCACGGACTGCTTATTGAATGCAGAGGAGTCGACGGTACATGGATAAGGTTTACGTGGATTTGACATTTTTGGCATCTCTGAACAAAAACAATTGCATCATCCTCCATGGTTGGCTAGTAGTACTTCTCGTGTATCTGAAGAAACAAAATCCGTTTTCCTTGGTGTTCGCCTTCGTGCATTTCTTTCAGCATGATTGGGATTTCTGCCTCGTTCAAACACCGTAGCAAACTTCCTCCAAAGCTTTTACGACATAAGATTCCTTCGTGGAATACGAATCTCTTGGACCTTTATTTTATCTTGGCTGCGTCTTTCTTGCTGGTGGGGAGTACGCCGTTGTATATGGTGGATTTTCGACAAAGGGTAGAATTGTAAAACTATACTCCAAATTCGGCAACCAGATGAGTATTGAGGCTCATGTCTCTCATTAAAGCTTGAAATCTCATGTCATAAATCTCTGACTGAGAAGGCTGTCTCTCAGAGTACGTGTAGATGTGTAGTCTCTCAACTGAGGCCACGACACATCTCATGAATACTGAGCAATTTCGGTAATTACTCCGGATCCGGCAATCGGATGAGTATCGAGACTCATGTCCCTGTGCATGAAAGCTCATGCCACCTCTGATGGAGAAAGTCTCTCAGAGAAGATGAAGATGTGCAGTCTCTCAGCTGAGGCCACGACACATCTCATACTGTATAAAATCAAAAGATTGGGCGGCTCCTAGACAGCATGTCTGCTAGTATAGAGCGACAACGTCTTCGGGATGTAACCAGATTTCTCCCGACTATGCAAGAGGAATATGACACTCCAGCAAGTTCATTTTTCTCAACCTTCAGATAATTAATGCTCCTAGACAGGAAGCCCTTCTAGTATAGAGCCAACAATTAATTATCTTAAATCGTCTGAATATCCAGCAATATTCTACGAGCCATCGTCTGAATATCCAACAATATCCCACGAGCCATCGTCTGAATATCCAGCAATATTCTACGAGTCGTCAATTAATCGCCTGAATATTCAGCAATATTCTACGATTCCTCGTTATATTTCGTTACTTCAATCTGTGGTTCTTCCCAGCAGAATTCCACAGGTTAGTAATAAATATTCAACGAAACAGGAATCTAACCATCGAATAATCCCTGACAAAAATGGTGCAAGTGTACTTAACAAATAATGCACAGACCAGCATTTTGAATGCGCAAACGAACATTTCGGAAAATACGAATGAACGAGGAACCTATGCAAAATAGTAAGGAAAAATAGTAAAAATATTAGCAGAGGTGCCAGGGGACTGGGCTCACCAACCGGCCGGTCATGCCGTGACCAGTCCCATGCCCAATTTTATATTTTTATCATATTTTACTAATTTTCCCTAAAATCATGAAAATTACCTAATTTCATGTATTTTTATCTAAATCACATGATTTTATCAAAAAATAATAAAATTAGGGAAAGGTGTCGCGAGACCGCCGTCCGACCGGTCATGCCTTGGCCGTGGCCGGTCCCACACCTCACGCCCCATTATTTTATTGTTTCCTCTCAAATTATGAAAATTCCCTTGATTTCATGAATTTTCCCTAAAATCACCTAATTTCATGTATTTTTCTCTAAAATCACATGATTTTATCAAAAAATAATAAAATTAGGGAAAGGTGTCGTGGGACCGAGCACCAGCCGGCCGTTATTGGGCCGTAGCCGGTCCCACACCTCACGTCCCATTATTTTATTATTTCCTCTTAAATTATGAAAATTCCCTTGATTTCATGAATTTTCCCTAAATTATAGGAGCGAGCCAAACTATGGTTCGGCGGGTGGGGCTGGCGCGCCTCTCTGCCGAAGAGGTGATGTGAGACCGGGTTTCTCCGTGAAACGGTGCAAATCCATTGTTTCCTTCAGTTGACGCTCACTTTGGCAGTGAAGTGTGGTGAGTTTTGTTGGTTGTGCCCCGCGGGCTCTTTCTTAGCTCAAACGTCTCCATGCCACAGATCGGCGCATAGGGAGATAACGATGCAACGATCCGGGTGACTTCTCAGTTTAGCATGGTTTTCAAACACTGGTGGTATGTCGAAGGAATGATTCTGTTGTCGTGGAGCCATGGCCTTCCCAGTATCATGTGGTAATCTGGCTCCTTTTTGATTACTTCGAACCTCACCTTTGACTGAATCAGTCCTACTGAGAGATTCAGGTTGATGTATCCATACGTGCTGGTTTAGTTGCCTTCGAAATCCGTCATAGTAGTGGACTGTCGCACGACTTCGCTTGGCCGTACCCTGGCCGTTCTGAGCGTCCTAAGGGTAACGACGTTGGAGGATGCTCCTGTGTCGATGAGGGCCCTTTTGAATTCCACATCCTTGATACGAGCAGTGACGTGTAGGGCCCGATTATGTCCTTCTGCCATCATGTCGTTATCTGTAAATGTGACATTGTTGATGGAAATCTCCGGCATTCTTGAAGTTTCCAAACGCGAAGGAACCAAGTATGCGTTTAATGTTATTCGATTGATGGCAGTGAACGTCTCCATCCATTGATCCTTTGAAAGATGTAGGAGTTCACATAAACTTTCCACCAATGAGGTCGCTTCCTGGTCTACTGGTTTCTGATTGTTAGTGAAGTTGTTGACTTAGGAATGATAGTCTGGGACGCTAATCCCCAGTCCCGGGGTTTCTGGGACAGGTGGGTCACTCAACTCCAAGGTTAAGATGATAAGGAAGTCGAGTATGCTGTTAATCGACTCTTTCATCAGATCTATATTGCTGGTGTGATTATCCTGAACCCGTGCCATATCGGCTAGCCTTGGAACTTCTCCGCCGATTGCGTTGTCAGATGTTGCGCCGAGAGAGGAAACATTGCCATTCGCCTGAGTAGAACTTGGGGGCACCCTAATACCAACCATCTTCCTGAATTGGATCTAAAAAGGTGTATTCTGAAATTGGTATTGCAACCGAGAGATTAATCTCCCACTGTGGTTGCCAATTATTTGAGGGTGAAAACAGTTTCTGCTGGTTTCGGTAATTTCGTGTGTTGTGGGTGAGAAACAAGCTTAAAACCTAAACAATGTACTGCAAGGGAGTACTTTAGATTCGAGAAATCAATCTGTACATATCCGGCCTAAACCAAGAAATGGACGTTCCAGACTTGCTTCGGTCACAAAGTGAAGGAGAAGGGTTGGTTTTGGGGAGGGAAGCGAAGAGAGTATTGAGACCAGAATAGTTGATTCTGGAAAGTTTAGTTGTTTTGACTTGTACCAGAAAATGAAATCTGACATATGGGAAAGCTAACAAGTGATTTCTGAGTGTTGTATGCTCCTGACCGAAACTTGTTGTTAAGTAAGACCTATTTATAAAAGTCGAAGTGAAACGTACTCTGGTCTCGTAAGAAATAGAAACGGATGAGTAAATGGGAGGAGGTGGTAACCGGTAACGCCTGGAATTGATGTTCCATAATGAAGGAAAGTGTTTCACCATTACTCCCTGTATTTACTAACCGCCTCATTCTTATGACACTGTCTTGTAATGGGCGTAGTGTACGCAACACGCTGTAAACCGCCAAACCGATACCCTAATGAGCATCCCCTAGTTTGTGACATGTGTTGATGTCTCGAGTGTTTTCGTGGAAAACATGTAGCATGTTGCTGCTGTTTAGCAAGTTGAGCTTGGAGACTTTCCAGCTCGGTGGTGACCCTCGATGGTCAAGATTTTGCATCCTGAGAGGAAGGGTAGCCGTTGATTATTGCAACCCTTCGTTTGGTATCCAGCGACATGAAAGAATGGCTGGCATGGCTTTGACATGGTTAGGCGTGGCCAAGCTAGGAATTTGGCATAGTTTAGGCGCGACCAAGAACTAGGGTTTTGGCATAGTTTGGGCGCAGCCAAAATTAGGGCTTGGCATTGGGCCAAAGGTTGCCACGCGTTAGCTGGTGACCTTGGACGGCTAAGATCTGCATCTTAGATGGCAGGGTGGCCGTTGATTGTTGCAACCCCTCGTTTTGGCAGCCAACAACGTGAAGGAAAGGCTGGCATGGTTGACATGCTTTGGCGCGGAGATTTGGTTGGCACGATATGCCATTGGCACATGTGGCATGGTTGGCATGCCTTGGCGCGGAGATGCGGCTGGCACGGCATGCCATTGGCACATGTGGTATGGTTGGCATGTCTTGGCGCGGAGATGCGGCTGGCACGGCATGCCATTGGAACATGCGGCATGGTTGGCACGCCTTGGGGCGGAGATGCGTCTAGCACGACATGCCATTGGCACATGCAGCATGGTTGGCATGCCTTGGCACGGAGATGCGTCTAGCACGGCATGCCATTGGCACATGCAGCATGGTTGGCATGCCTTGGCGCGGAGATGCGGCTGGCAAGACATGCCATTGGCACATGCGACATGGTTGGCATGCCTTGGCGCGGAGATGTGGCTGGCACGACATGCCATTGGCACATGTCGCATGGTTGGCATGCCTTGGCGCGGAGATGCGGCTGGCAAGACATGCCATTGGCACATGTGGCATGGTTGGCATGCCTTGGGTGGCGAACTTGGACGGTTGAAATCTGCATCTCGGATGGAAGGGCAGCCGTTGATTATTGCAACCCTTCGTTTTGGAAGCCAGCGTCGTGCATGGCTTTGGCATGTGTTAGGCGCGACCAAAATTAGTGTTTGATGAAAACCGTGATGTTTGGCCTTAGGCCGGAAGTTTCCATGTGTTGGGTGGATAACTTGGACGACTGAGATCTGCATCTCGGATGGAAGGGCAGCCGTTGATTATTGCAACCCTTCATTTTGGCAGCCAGCGTCGTGCATGGCTTTGGCATGTGTTAGGCGCGGCCAAAATTAGGGTTTGGTGCAAACCGTGATGTTTGGCCTTGGGACGGAAGTTGCCATGCGTTGTTTGGCTAACTTGGATGGCTGAGATATGCATCTCAGATGGAAGGGTATCCGTTGATTATTGCAACCCTTAGTTTTGGCAGCCACGTCGTGCATGGCTTTGTCATGTGTTAGGCGCGGCCAAAATTAGGGTTTGGTGCAAACCGTGATGTTTGGCCTTAGGCCGGAAGTTTCCATGCGTTGGGTGGCTAACTTGGACGGCTGAGATATGCGTCTCAGATGGAAGGGTAGCCGTTGATTATTGCAACCCTTCGTTTTGGAAGCCAGTGTCGTGCATGGCTTTGGCATGGAGGTGTGGCTGGCATGGTTTTCCATTGGCACGGCGGTGCGGCTAGCATGGTTGGCATGCCTTGGCGCGGAGATTTGGCTGACATGGTTTGCCATTGGCACGGTGGTGCGGCTGGCATGGTTTTCCATTGGCACGATGGTGCGGATGGCATGGTTGGCATGCCTCGGCACAGATACGTGGCTGGCATGGTTTGCCATTGGCACGGTGGCGTGAGAATTAGGGTTTGGTATGTACGAAGATGATGTCGGTCAATACTAAGGGTTCTGCCGTGGAACATGACAGATGTATATAAAAGAAAGGTACCCTGGTAATTCTTACGTAGGCATGTTGAATGATTCAATAAATGCACTAGTGGTCATAGTGACGTCATGCCAGATGTAAGGTTTTACGATTTTAACCTTAAGCTAAAAACCACCATCAACAACTGCTAAAAGGCCTTTTGAGAAAAGAACACCATAATCTAGAGTGCCCTTGATATACCTGAGGATCCTCTTAGCTGCAATAAAGTGCTCAGTCGTAGGTTGTTGCATATGTTGACAAACTTGGTTTATAACATAACTGATTTAAGGTCTTGTCTAGGTCAAATATTGTAATGCACCTACAAGAGATCTACAAGGAGTTGGATCTGACAAAATAGTACCTGAAGTGGAGCTGAGCTTGCAGCTGACTGGTATAGGAGAAGAACAAGTTTTAGCTCCTGTCATGTCAAACTTTTCAAGCAAGTCTAGAGCATATTTTGTTTGAGACAAAAACAACCCATTGGAATTCCTTTTGACCTCTAATCCAAGAAAATAATGAAGAGAACCAAGATTTTTCACTGGAAAATGCTCACTGAGAGAAGAGATAAGTGAGGAGCAGTAAGATTTAGAATTTCCTGTTAGGAGGATATCATCAACATATACTAAGATGGTAGTGATTCTGGAGCCAATTTTATGAACAAACAAAGAGGAGTCTGCTGTTGAAGAATGAAATCCATAAGACAAAAGAACATCCACTAGTTTTTGGTACCATGCTCTAGGAGCCTGTTTCAACCTATAAAGAGACTTGTGTAATTTACAAACATAGTCTGGTTTAGATTCATCAACAAACCCTTGAGTCTGAGTCATGTAAACATCTTCAGCTAAGTCTCCATGAAGAAATGCATTACTGATATTAACCTGAGAAATAAACCAATCAAAGTGCACAACAAGTGCCAAAACAAGTGTTATTGTGATTGGTTTAACAACATGGCTAAAGGTTTCAGTGTAGTCTAGACCTTCTTGTTGATGGTAGCCCTTAGCAACAAGTCTAGACTTAAACCTAGAAATAGTTCCATCTGGATTCTGTTTTATTTTGTATACCCATTTACAGCCAACTAAATTTTGAGAAGGGTGAGGTGGAATAAGAGAATATGTACATGCATCTTGAAGAGCAGTATGTTGTTCAACCATAGAATCTTGCCAAACTAGAATTTTTCTGGCTTGAGTAAAACTGGTTGGTGCAACAGGTGAAATATTATTACTCATTGTTGCAGAAAGTGCATGTCTTGTTGAGTATACTTTTGGTTTAAAGATCCCATTTTTACCTCTTGTTATCATGCTATGAGCATTAGCAGTTGGCACTGAGCTGGTTGAAATAGAGTGAACTTCAGAAAATGATGAAACTGCATTAATATCAGAAGAAGCAGTAGTAGAAACCTCAGAGACTGGTAGTGAAGAAATAGTAACCAAATTATCTGATTGTTCCTATGCATGCTGAGCAGTGCAAGAAGTAACAGTTGTAGAAGAATTGACATTAGGAAGAACAGTTGAAGTAGTAGGTGACAGAGATGTAGGAACTGAAGTAGTCTTCAACGTAAAAATAGATTCATGAAATATAACATGCCTGGAAATGTAGACTCTGCCTGAAGTAGCATCAAGACACCTATACCCTTTGTGTTGTTGACTGTAGCCAATAAAAATGCAGGATGTACTTATAGGATCAAGTTTAGAGCAGTGTATTGATAAGCACGCAAGTGCTACATTTTATACCCATATTTATATGAGCTAGGACCCGATATTTTGACTAATGACACTATTTCAGTTCTTTTGTAGAAAGTACAAGCAAATTCCATCATTCGAGGAATAAACGCCTAAGTTGCATCTCTTGATTGGAGACCTTCGTAGAAGTATTGTATTATCATAGCGTTACTGAATTGGTGGTGTAGACAGCTTGCCACCAATCTCTTCTATCGCTCCCAACATTCATACAAAGATTCTCCAACATTTTGCTTTATCCCACATATCTCTTTGCGAATTTGGGTAGCCTTTGACGCAGGAAAATACCTCTCAAGAAAGAGTTTCTTCAACCCGTTCCATGTAGTGACACTTCCAGATGGCAAACAGTACAACCAATCCTTAGCACTGTCCACCATAGAAAATGGAAAAACTTTCAACATTGCACCATTGGCATCAGTCTCCGCTGGAAGCATAGCCTTGACAATGGTATGGAATTCCATAAGATGCTTGTTTGGGTCTTCATTCACCATGCCATGGAACTTTGGTAACTCTCTAAGCAACCCCGTCTTTATCTCGAAGGTTGAGTTAGTTTGGATACACCATTGTTGTGCATCAAGCCTATGAGAAGCCCAAGTCCTTGAGTGTACGATTTGCATCACCCATTGCTTCTTCTTCTTCAACTAGTGCTTCTTCTACGAATGGAACCTCTTGGTCTTCTTATAGTTGTAACTCTTCTTCCACATCTAACTCTTGTTCTTCCGTCGTGTCTTGACTTGGTTGGAGTATTGTGCCTCTTCGAGTAGCTATCCCGCACCTTGGATAGTTCAAATCTTTAGAAGCCAGGGATTAGGTACCTGAAAACAATTCTCGCAAACAAGTGAGAAACAAGACAAGAAAAAAAAAGCAAATATGAAAACAGAAATGATGATAAGAAACTAAAAACTTAATAACAAGCCGTATGCCTCCCCGGCAACGGCGCCAAAATTTGATCGCAGTCATATGCGTCAAAAATAATTTCACTTTCTTACTTAACTAAAATAAATGAATTATGTGATAAGAAAGAGTTCGTTTCCATAAAGAGGCAATTGTTGTTATGAAATTTTCAGATTCTTAAGTAACCAGGAGGGATTTTTGTTTATAAATGCAATAAAAATAATTGAAAGCAAAGTAAATAATTGGAATAATCAATAAAATAAGATATTGGTCACGGGATAGTATCATTCACAAACATGTATTTTCATCAATGACTAGAATTGGTATTTTAATCTCTCATTTACTAAAAGTCCTAGGATACCTTGATCGCAAGAATATCCCGCTAATTCCCTGATTTCATCACAACCACATTGAAAGATGTATATGTGAATTCTTCCTAGAAAGCAACCTAACGTGTAAAAGCACAATCAAGTTTAACTCCCTAAAAGCAATAAGTTCTATAGAATAAGGCTAATCAATGCAAACTAACGTGTAAAAGCACTAATTCGATTTAATCAAGGTTATGATTCATTTGTGACTAGTAGGATATATCACTACAAGCACTACCCACAATTATGCTACTTAGAATCAGGGATAAACAACTTTTTCGTATTGAAAACCCTAATATAGCTTTATAAATGAATGCAAATCGGATTGATTCCGGACTCAACCAAACAAACAATCAAATCATAGGACAATATAAACCATGAATCATAAACAATAAATTATTGAGACAAAACTAATTCATTGAAGCAATATCATGTTATGAAATCAACTTTATCCCATAACCAATAATAGTTATTTAGCTACTCATAGCTTTTGAATTCATCATATTCAATAATAAAATGAAGAAGATGAAAAACAAAAATGAAATCAAACCCTAGTCGCCGTTCTCCAAAGTTCCAAGTAGAAAAATATACGTGATATCCTCAAGAAGTAGAAACTTTCTCCTTTTGTAGCTTTTACTCTTTCTAAAACTAGGTCTTCAAAGCCTAAAGTCCAAGTGGTCCATGATTGGGCTGTCGTAGGCTCAACAAATTAATAAATATATTTCCCACTAATTAACTGGTAATATAGTGGCAGTAAGAGATCGTTCCCACAGAGAGCTGTGTAATTAATAGGTTATTTGATCAGCAAGATAAAGTAAATAATAAAGGGGGGTTTGGTTGTAAGATAAATATAAATACAATAAGAAGAAAGGGATGATCAAGGAATCCTTCGCCGTTACCAAGCATTAACATGATTAGAATACTTATCTATTGTTCGTAAGAACCATTCATCACCAACCGTGGAATAGCAGCTAGCTCAGTGCTACCCCCTAAAACTCCTTTTACCACGGATACGGAAGCTCTCCAATATCAGATTCTATTCAACTGAACCACCAAGTAGTAGCTCACTCAAGGTGTAATCCAATCGAACGCTTTAGGCTTTGTGAATTAGGTTGATCCCAGTAGTTAAACTCTTAGCTCAAGGTTTACTTGATGGTGTTATCTTCACACACGATTCCTCCACAGAATCCCTCTGTAAGGTCTCGCGATTTCTACTTGTGTAGAGAGTTATTCGACGATTACTTATCTCCTAACTTCCACTAGCAATAGAACGATTAATCGATCAATCTAGCGCGCACTCCAAATCAATATAAGAACCATTCATAAACCCTAGATATGGTAAAGACAAACGATGATTATAAAAACTCTCAATAGATTTGTATTATTAATAAAGCTTCACTCTTGGAACATTGAATTCATCCTTAATCAACAAAGGATTTAGCTACTCATATTACAAAGAAGATGATAATGGTGGTTTCCCCCTAAAGGGGTAAACCCTAGGTTTTGATGTAGAAATTGTGATATGAGATGATATATCTTTTACATAACCTAATACCTTTTTATAGGTTTACATTGCTTGGCTTCCAAGTATTTAGTTAGGTTTAAGAACCCGACCCGAAAATATGACCTAACGACTCCAAACGTGCCCTTAGGCCTTCCAAGTTGTGAATACACGTTCCCATTTGATAAGTTTGCGTACCCAGTCCGAAAACTTCAAACTCCAGCAGATATTTCGGAAATAAGTCTGCGAACCCCGTCCGCAAACCCAGTTCGCGGACTTCACTATCTTCGATATTCAATGAAAACTGTTTTGGCCACAACCTCTTCATCCGAACTCGGAATGACCTCATTATTTTTGCATTCTTTTTATATTTCAATTCTCTTCAATATTAGGATGAGAAATAATTAATTTGAATGAGTTAAGATCGGTCTTTGGCCTGTGTCTTGATTATGAGCGTTTTGCTCATTTTCGTCGCTTTTCTTCCACTTCTCTTGGACTTGGGTGCTTGGATACTTGGAATACTTCTCTTCCTAGATCTTTTCAGCACTTTGTAGCTCCTTTTTGGATGATTCACCTATTGGAGGCAAATAAGATAAAACAATAGTAATAATACGAATACATGCAAGAATCATAGCTAAAACAAGTATGGAATGGACACTAAAATCATATGAATTATGCACTTATAAAATTCCCCCACACTTAGATTTTTCCAGTCCTCGAGCAAACTAAATAAAACTAATCCTAAATACAACAACTCCATGTCATGAGGATACGGTTACTCTTAGCATGAGTAACAAGCCTTTAAACCCCTAGGTGTCCCTAGTGGACGAGTTATAGTCTCGTGAGGGATTACAAGAGGTATACCCACAAAACCTACTCCAATTTCTTTCCTTGAAAGAACCACTAAGGATAGACACAAAGCAAAAGGCCAAATATTTAGCTTGCATAAGTTCTTTAGCTCCATACATTCCAATCATCACACATAAGTAATTACTTAGTATGTCATTCAACCTGATTGCAAAACTCCCCTAAGATAGTCATTTTACTTGTTGTAACGTTTATCACAACACTCGCCTACTTAAATCACATGGATAGATAAGAGAATGGAAATGGAAAAGTGAAGTGTGCAAGTGTTTACTTAAGTGAAAGATGTTACCCACAATACTTGTATGAACGTCGTCAAAGGATATACATTTATAGCGCACTAGTTGGGAGAAACACCCATTTAACTCGACCACATGATTAGATATTCTAAGCGCATGTTTCTTTTCAGCAAGTATGTGATAGTTGCCTTGGATCCTGCACTCCACGCTTGCTTAGGCGACGGAGACAGGGACAACGTTTCACACATACTGCTATCAAAGTGTCAAGATCTCATCAATAGTCTTTTGACTTGCTATATAATGATGATGTGGTTTTTGTTTTCATCGACTATGATTATCCGCGATTCCGGACCTATCATTTATTAGTGTCGAGAAATGAAGAGGAGCCTTATTTATATATATTTTTTCTTTTCTTTTCTCTCTCTTTTTTTTTATATATTTTTTCGGCTCACTCTTAACTATTTAAGGGTGTAAGACAATTGTCTTATGGGGCTTTTATATGCTCAACCAATGATTACCTTACTACAACATCCATGGCAGTATCAGGATCCCACCAAATCACTTTAGAGAAACATAAAACTGCAAAAATAAAAAGAAAGTGATTCAGTAATGCTTAATTGCGAGGATGACTCTTTCAAACGATTACCATAGCTTAGTTTCGCATTCAATCATGAACGTATATATAATTAAGGATTGTGGAATGATAAAGTGGAACTCAATCTATAGTCGTAAGGACTATTTCAACCTTAAAAGGTTTAGAGTGTCATCCTAAATAGCTCATAATTAACTCCAAAAGATGAAGTCTCAAGAATGCAAGAAATCAAAGAGTATTATTTTTTTGTGTATATGCATAAAGTATGATACTAAATGCCCCCCCACACTTAAACTCAACATTGTCCTCAATGTTCAAAACCGAAAATTCTGATTTCTGACATAACATCCCTAAAAAACTCAAAAACTGTACCAATGGGTAGGGAACTAGGAAAAACATCCTAAACGAAAGTTGTTAGCCTGCGTCTTTTATATATGGTGTCAAAATGGGACAGTGTTTCGGAAAACGGTCTGACTTTCATGTCCTCCGGAATGACTGACATGCAATCTGAAAAAGTTCTGGAAAAATACCTAAACTCAAATATCCAGGCCTATCGCTCCAACTTAACAGACTCCAAATTCAGATTTTCTTTTTGGAAAAGAAAGGTATGTCTGTCCTATTTAAAAGTTGTGGTCAACCACTCAAATCGGACTCCGTATGAAGTCTCGAGAGTTGATTTCGTAACAAGTGCGCAGTCAGAATTTTCTGACGAGAATTCGTCAAAGCTTTCATTATAGAAATAGGACTTGTAAAATCTAAGATGGGAATGCAAAATATGATATGGAAAACTAAGAAATTAAAAAAAAGGGATAGAGATACAAAACCGAAGGGTTTCCTCCCATTTAGCGCTTAGTTTAATGTCCCCAGCCCGACTTGGCTTTCCTTTCAATTACTCCAGAGGAAGTAAATCATGAAGCTCAATTTCTTCTATGTTCACATAAGCAATGATTTGATAATATGGCTTCAATGTATGGCCGTTCATCTTTAAATTTGTTCCATCCCTAAGACTAGAAATTTCAACTGCACCATAAGAGAAAACATTAGTAACAACAAACGGTCCAATCCATCTGGACCTTAGCTTCCCAGGAAATAGTCTAAGACGAGAATTAAATAAAATAACTTTTTTTCCCACAACAAAATTCTTTCGAGAAATCATTTTGTCATGGAAAAGCTTCGTCTTTTCCTTGTAGATACGAGAACTCTCGTATGCATCATTACGTATCTCCTCTAGCTCGTTGAGTTGTAACTTCCTTTGTTTCCCCGCATTGTCATAATCCATGTTGCACATATTTATCGCCCAATAAGCCTTGTGTTCAAGTTCAACCGGAAGATGACAAGCTTTTCCATAAACCAACCGATATGGAGACATACCAATCGGTGTCTTGTACGCCGTTCTATATGCCCATAATGCATCATTAAGCCTATAACTTCAATCTTTCCGTGTAGTGTTCAAGGTTTTCTCAAGAATGGATTTAATCTCACGGTTTGAGATTTCGGCTTGCCCACTAGTTCGTGGGTGATACGGCGTACCAACCTTGTGTGTTATGTTGTACTTCTTGAGTAGAGCATGGAAGGATTTCTGAAAATGCGAACCTCCATCACTGATAACCACTCTTGGTGTACCATGTCTAGAGAAAATATATTCCTTCACAAACTCACAAACAACTTGAGAATCATTAGTAGGGGTGGCTTTAGCTTCCACCCATTTCGAAACATAATCTACAACAAGAAGTATATAATATTTTCCATAAGAATTGACAAAAGGACCCATAAAATCTATGCCCCACACATCAAAAATCTCTACGGTGAGAATAAGATTGAGTGGCATTTGAGTTCGAGCACCTAGTTTGCCAGTTCGTTGACATCTATCACAAGATTTGCAAAAAATATATGCATCCTCAAATATGGTAGGCCAATAAAATCCACTTTCAAGTACTTTGAAAGCGGTACGTTTAGAACCAAAGTGACCACCACATGCATAGGTATGAAAAAAAGTAAGAATAGATTGAAATTCAGAATTAGGTACGCACATGCGGATGATTTAATCAGAACCGTATTTACACAAGTAGGGCTCATCCCACACATACTGCTTGGCTATTTTCTTAAGCTTAAGCTTTTGAAAATTAGACATTGTACTAGGTACTTGTGTTGGAACCAAGTATTTCACTATATCCGCGTACCAAGGTGTTGAATCTTCAATTGAGAAAAGTTGTTCGTCTGGAAAACGATCTTGTAAAGGAAGTTCTTCTTCAGAAACAACAAGTCTGCTAAGGTGATCAACAACAGTATTTTCAACACCTCTTTTATTCTTTATTTCATAATCAAATTCTTGTAATAGTAGAATCCACCGTATCAGTCTTGGCTTAGATTCTTTCTTCTTTAGTAGGTACCTAAGTGCTGCATGATCGGAATATACAACCACTTTTGAACCCACTAAATAAGATCTAAATATTTTTAGTGCAAATATAGCCAAAAATTCCTTCTTGGTGGTAGAATAGTTGATTTGTGCATCGTTTAGGGTCCTAGATGCATAATAAATCACATGAGACTAAGGGTGCACACGGTACGGTTCGGCTCCGTTCTTGACGAGACCCAGTACTTGTACCTCCCTAGCCTCGGTTCCAAAGTTTTGGACCGGTACCTGTACCTTGTACCTCGGTTCCGGTTCCATTCGGTACCAGGTACGGTACCGGTTCCAATCGGTTCTTTTCCAGACAAAAATATGTCTTTTTCTCTGACAATCTAAGTACATGTTTTTTACCTGTTTTTCAATATATTAAGTAATAACTCATACTTAGAACAAAGCAACAATTAATAAGTAGCTATATTACTAGCAAACCAAACAAACAAAGTCTTGAAAACCTGAGTAGCAGTAGGCAGTAGCAGTGTAGCACACAAACTGACAATCTCACAATCACACACACTAAAGTCTGGGAAATCCAAAAAAACAACAATTAGCAGTAGGCAGTAGCCACAGACACACACACTAAGTCTTGAAAATGAGAAAATCTGAAAAAAGAACAACTAGCAGTGCAGCTAGTGATGCAGTAGTCTTAAATCTTGATCTTCTAATCCATATCAGCAGCACTTGTGGTGTCATCAGTGTTGATAGGACCAAGTAACGCTGCCAAACAAATAATAATTGTTAGTAACTCAATATCATCTCAGCTTGCATCAGAACTCATTTAACCCATCAACATACATAACAACTCTTCATTAGACTCAATTCATTAATCAGCTAAACATCCTAGAATGATCAACATCAGAAGACCAAACGTCAATTCATAATTAAGATGAGAACTACAAAACCACCACCAAAACAAATTAACACCCTAATTTCTAACACCCTAATTTCTCAAATTAACTACACACATCAAGATACACATTACCAGATCAATAAAAAAACATGAACCCTGAATTAAGACAAGTACTAGCTTGTTATTAGCAATTCAGCTAAACTTTCAATCCAAAGATTTTGCAGCTCATACTCAAAATCAAGATAACATCTGGATCTTCTCAACATCATTCAATTGATCAATTCTCATCCAAACAAATCCAAAAACAAAACCCTAACCCTAAAATCACAAATTCAGTAACATAAAACAGAGCAGCATCACAATTCAATGAAACACACATCAATTAGATAAGATCTCAATCTTTCAAACATTAAACAACAAAACTAAAGCAAAACCCAGATTTTATTTAACACCCTAATTTCATTAACAAAAGTAATGAAAAATCAAAAGAAAAGATTAAGAAGATAGAATTATTACCAAATCCAATCCAAATCAATCAACTCTTGCAAATCTGATGAACAAGTCTTAATTACAAATCTAAAAAATCAAAAGATTAAAGGTAGAATTACTAGATTCAGATTCTCAGAAGATTCAGAATTATTACAAATCTCAATTACAAAACCCTAGGTTCAGTTCGGTTACCCTTTGAATCAACACTTGAGATTCAAAGTAGGTTCAGTTCGCTTACAAATCTTAATTACTTACCGTTTGAATTAACACTTACCATTTGAATCAACACTTGTAATGGAGAAGAGAAGGTTGTCGCTCGTCTCTGTTAATCAACATTTGTAATGGAGAAGATTGTCGCTCGTCCCTTCTCAGACAGAGAGGAGAGGGAAAAAAGAAGAAGAAGAAAATGAGAAGAGAAACGGAAAGCATAAAATGTTCGCTTATATACCCCCTCTAATCTAACGACTAATACTGATCCCTTATCCCCTAAATCTAACGGCTCTAATCATTCGGGACATTCGGTCCGGTACGACACGGTACTTGTACAGGACCGTGTACCTGTACCCCCAGACCTCGGTTCCTATTTTTTGTACCGGTACCTGTACCTTGTACCTCGGTTCGGTCCAAAACCAGGTACGGTTCCACCGGTTCCGGTTTGGTCCATCGGTCCGACTCGGTTCCTGTGCACCCTTACCCAAAACGGCTCCAACTGCATAGTCATTTGCATCACACATTAATTCAAATGGCAAACTCCAATCCGGTGACTTGATAATTGGTGCAGTTGTCAATAATTCTTTCAATTTATCAAACGCATCCTTGCACTCCTTGTTGAAGTCAAAAATAGCCTCTTTTTGCAATAATCTGCACATCGGCATTGAGATTTTGGAGAAATCCTTGATAAACCGCCGGTAGAAACCTGCATGACCAAGAAAAGAACGAATTTCCCTCACCGAAGTGGGATATTGTAAGTTTCTGATCAAATCTATCTTTTCTTTGTGAACTTCAAGCCCTCGAGAGGACACAATGTGACCGAGCACTATGCCATGGTTTACCATAAAGTGACATTTCTCCCAATTAAGAACAAGGTTAGTGTCTATGCATATTTTAAGCACAAGTTTAAGATTTTTTAAACAAATATCAAATGAATCACCATAAACACTAAAATCATCCATAAATACCTTAATTATGCGCTCCGCATAGTCAGAAAATATACTAACCACACACCTTTGAAAATTGGCAGGCGCATTGCAAAGACCAAACGACATTCGTCTATAGGCAAATGTACCAAAAGGACAAGTGAAAGTAGTCTTCTCTTGATCCTCCGGTGCAATAAAAATCTGATTGTATCCTGAATAACCGTCCAAAAAGCAATAATATGAATGTCCTGCTAACCTCTCTATCATCTGATCAATGAAAGGCAAAGGAAAGTGATCCTTTCGGGTTGCAGCATTAAGCTTTATGTAGTCTATGAACACTCTCCATCCTGTTTGAACTCTTGTAGGAACAAGTTCGTCATCTTGATTTCTAACAACATTGACACTTGCTTTCTTAGGTACCACCTGAACTGGGCTAACCCATTTGCTGTCAGAAATTGGGTAAATCACCCCCACACTTAGTAATTTGAGGATCTCTTTCTTCACGACATCCATCATTGGGGGGTTAAGCCTACGCTGAGCATCGCGTACTGTCTTGAAATAATCTTCCATTAGGATTCTATGCATGCACATGGATGGACTAATGCCTTTGATATCAGCAATAGTCCAACCAATAGCCGTTTTCTGCTCTTTCAGAACCCTAAGGAGACGTTCTTCTTGTATTGGGGTGAGGTTCTTTGCAATAATCACCGGAAGTTCTTATTTATCATCCAAGTACGCGTACTTTAGGTGGTCTGGAAGTGGCTTCAATTCTAGTTTCGGTGCCTGCACAATAGAAGGTAAAGGAACCTCATTAGTTACGGATAAAGAAATATAAGAAATATTACCCGTTTTTACTTCTTGTAGTGCTGTTAAGGAACCACACATATCAACCAGCTCTTTGGCTAACTTAACGTCCAGGTTCGACTGTCCATGAACGCCCAAATCAATGCTATTCCGTAGCACAACACCAAGTTCAACTTCAACATTCAAATCAAACATTTGTTGCGCTAACGAACCAATCACATCAATAGAGAAATCTGAGTGAATATCACTTGGATAGCGCATGATTTCAAAAATATTGAACCGTATGATCTCCTTATCAAATTCCATAGTGAGTGCACCACTATCGACATCAATCTTCGTCTTTGCAGTCTTCATGAATGGTCTCCCAAGAAGTAACGAAGTAGATGAACAATTATCTTCATTGTGCATATCCACAATATAAAAATCAACCAGAAAGATTAACTGATTCACTTGAACTAATACGTCCTCCACGACTCCCTTAGGATACATATTGGACTTGTTAGCCAATTGAATAATAATCTTTGCCTCCTTTAAAGATCCGAGAATCAAAGAATCATAAACATCGGCTGACATAACACTTATGGATGCTCCCAAATCAAGCAAAGCACGCTCAAATCGTCGCTTACCAATGGTAACGGGTACCGTGAAACCGCCAGGATCTTCACACTTCGTAGGCATCTTCTTTAGTAACATAGTTGTAGCACTTTCTCCCACCTGAGTAATCTCATTAGCAATCAACCTATCCTTCCTTGTACACAAATACTTCAAAACCTTGGCATACCCGGGTACGGTTTTGATGGCCTCAATAAATGGAATGTTGATTTGTATCTTGCTGAAAATATCCATGATCTCCTTGTCTTGAGCTTTCTTCTTCGACTTGGCAAAATGACTTGGAAAAGGAGGTGGTACGTTAAAAGTGGGAACCGTGTCCTTAGATTGGCCGTTTGAGGTTGGCTTTTCCTTTGGGACGGTTCCCTCCTCTACTTCTTTTTCGATGTCGTTACTAACCTCTTTTTGTTGATGTGGCTCTTCAGTTTGTCTCCCACTTCTTAGAGTTACTGCATTGACGTGCTCTCTTGGGTTCACAAAAGGTTGTGATGGAAACTTTGTTGAATCTTTCTCTTTCATTTGATTCATATCTTTCGCCATTTTCCCCATTTGAGTTTGCAAATCCCTAATAGCATTATCAGTTTTTAATTGATTTTGTTCATCTTTCTGTTGATTTTCTTGAACTGTTTCCTTGAGAATATGTGTTGTAGATGCAACACCGTGCATGGTTTGTAGTATCATGTTGAACTTATCATCGATAGAGGTTCCCTGATCTTTAGCTTGTTGTGGTTGCTGAAACTGTTGTTGAAAACCACCCTGTCTTGCATATAGATTAGGAGCTGCAGTTTGCTTGTTAGCATAACTGAAATTAGGATGATCTTTCCAACCAGGATTACAAGTACTAGAATATGGATCATACCTGGGCCTCTTATTGGGAAATATAGCATTTACCTCAGCATCATCTTCATATGTAGGAATAACTGCAGCAGCTATCCGTTGAATTACCTTCTCCATGTTGTTCATTCGTTGCTCTGATTGCGAAGTTTCTTCCATATTGCGAACTCTTGTAACATTTGAGTCATGTCTAGTGTAAAATTGTTGAGCATTCGAAGCCATACTCTCGATCAAACTAGTCGCCTGCGAGATTGTCTTCTCAGTAAATGAACCACCAGCGGCTGCATCAATCAAATTTCGTTGCTCTAGAAGTAATCCTTCGTAGAAATATTGAATGATGAGTGTTGGAGATATGTTGTGGTGAGGAAAACTTTCCACTAACTTTTTATACCTATCTCAGTATTCATAGAGAGACTCCCCAGTAATCTGGAGAATACCACTAATCTCTTTAGGAACGGATGCTGCTTTAAAAACAGGAAAATACTTCTCTAAAAATAGCTTTTTCATCTCCGCACATGTTGTAATACTCTCTGTAGGAAGGTAATACAACCATTCTTCTGCTGAATCTATTAAAGAGAATTGGAAGACTTGCAACATTGCCGTATCACTGTCTTGGGTACTCTGCCTAAGACTCATCGTCTTCTGTTGAAACTTTCGCAGATGACGATTCGGATCTTCTACTGGAAGTCCCTTGAACTTTGGTAGATGATGAAGTACATTCAATTTTAGCTCCACTGGGTTAGTGATTGTAATACATAGTGATTGCGAATCTAAGCATGGATATGTCAACTCTCGCAGCTACTTCTCCTGAGGAGGAGGAGGAGGTGGAGGATCTATCTCCTCTTTTGTATTAACCATCTCTTCTGTAGAGGGTTCTAGATATGGTTGCTGACGTGCTTGTAATATTGTTCCTCTACGAGTTTGAATACCGCACCTCTGATACTCCCAATCTTTCGGTGCCAGAGATTAAGTACTTGAAAACAAAAATCTGGAAAAAGAAATTAAAAACTAAAAAGAAATTCTAAAAACAAGATTAAAACTAATAAAAATAACAACTAAAGCTACCGACTGCTCCCCGGCAGCGGTGCCAAAATTTGATTGGGCTGTCGTAGGCTCAACAAATTAATAAATATATTTCCCACTAATTAACTGGTAATATAGCGGTAGTAAGAGATCGTTCCCACAGAGAGCTGTGTAATTGATAGGTTATTTGATCAATAAGATAAAGTAAATAATAAAGGGGGGTTTGGTTGTAAGATAAATATAAAGACGATAAGAAGAAAAGGATGGTCAAGGAATCCTTCGCCGTTACCAAGCATTAACAGGATTAAAATACTTATCTATTGTTCGTAAGAACCATTCATCACCAACCGTGGAATAGCATCTATCTCAGTGCTACCCCCCAAAACTCCTTTTACCAAGAATACGGAAGCTCTCCAATATCAGATTCTACTCAACTGAACCACCAAGTAGTAGCTCACTCAAGGTGTAATCCAATCGAACGCTTTAGGCTTTGTGAATTAGGTTGATCCCAGTAGTTAAACTCTTAGCTCAAGGTTTACTTGCTGGTGTTATCTTCACACACGATTCCTCCACAGAATCCCTCTGTAAGGTCTCGCGATTTCTACTTGTGTAGAGAGTTATTCGACGATTACTTATCTCCTAACTTCCACTAGCAATAGAATGATTAATCGATCAATCTAGCGTGCACTCCAAATCAATCTAAGAACCATTCATAAACCCTATATATGGTAAAGATAAACGATGATAATAAAAACTCTCAATAGATTTGTATTATTAATAAAGCTTCACTCTTGGAACATTGAATTCATCCTTAATCAACAAAGGATTTAGCTACTCATATTACAAAGAAGATGATAATGGTGGTTTCCCCCTAAAGGGGTAAACCCTAGGTTTTGATGTAGAACTTGTGATATGAGATGATATATCTTTTACATAACCATACATTCCAATGCACAACATTCCCTGTATACCAACAAAAACATCTTACTGCTCCAATTCCACTGGCCATCAGATTACGACCACACACTCCCATTGGCAGACAACTAACTACCAACAACAGCAACAACAACAACTTTTAACCCCTTCAATTTCTTCTTTCATTTCTTAATCGACAACAACATCCACAAAGTCTTCAATTCTCAGTATCACCATCTCCTTGAATTCAAACTAAAGCCCATGCTCTTAAATCTTCTCAACATCACAAAAAACCCTGACTTCACCTGTAATTTTGAGCTCAAGCTACCTTTATGTCCAAAGTTGATTACTAGTAGCATTCAACATCCAGATCCATTGCCTTGCCTGCAATTCAGCTCAATTGCAGTTGCAATACCACATACAACACCACAACAAACACCAATATCTGCACAACTTCACCAGCTCAACCAATTTCACTGCCTCGTCATTTAGTTCTGTTATTCAACCACAGCCTCCAATTGCAGCCGCACCTGCAATGTTACTCATTCACAATACCAACAACAACTTGAACTGCAGCTTTCTACCATCCTTCACTGCTTGAGCCATTCTTCCATCTGTTACAATTCATTCACCTGCGACACTGGCTCATTCTGCTTCATTCCATAACCAGCTGCAACTCATTCTGAAGCGGCAAAAACAACAACACCTTCATCTGCAGTTCACTTCAATGGCAGTAGCTCATACTCCTCATACCAACCAACGCACCAGCAACACCACCATCTTCTACGGCACTGCCCTCCACCAGTTCCGTAACTGGTTCTCAAAACCATTACAACTGCTCCATTCAGTGCCTTGCAAACAATTCCTTCCTGCATAACACAATTAAGCTTCAACTCCACTCAATCGCATCTACATATGTTTCTGAGCTAACATAACACCTGCAAAATAAGTTAACACAGGCCATTATACCCAGCTTCTGACAGTTACTCTTTCTATGCATATCACTTCAATTGATATTCAACCATCACTGTACAATCATCTTGAACATCACCACTTGAACTCCTTCTCGACTTCTTTCCTTTAAACGACCGAAACACTACCAATTCCATGGCAACAGCTGCAATACTGAGTTTTCGGACTCAGACCATACTAACTACAGATTCATTCCACCAACAACTTGAACTGCACCTCCATTACCACCTCATTCCCATTAACCAATGTCACCAGTGACTGCATTCGCTGTTACCATGCCATCACCACCATGGACTTGACTGCAACTGCAGTTGCTTCACTTGCACCATAGGGACTACAACTTCTGCTGCAACTGTTCTCTGAAATATTCTCAACTATATCTCGCCACACACAACCACCAGCAAAGCATCTATCTCAGTAACAAACCCATGAAAATCACCATCCTGACTGTAAATTCTTCTTTGAACACAGAAACAACTTCTTTGAAATCTCCTCCATTCATCAAATCTGAACCAAACCTAATCACGGCAATAACCCATTTTCTTCTTTGCTCAAACCATAACAGATACAACACTTAATTCCACCAACCATTCTTAAATTATCAGTAACAACAGTTTCAAACCCTAACTCAATTCACAAGCACAAAGCTTCACTTTCTTCTTTTCTGATTTACCAGATTCAATCATCTAAACCCTATGAGTTCAAGAATCGATAACCCATCTTCTCGACTTCACAGTAGCATCATCACCTTCGTTTTCATCTGATTCATCACTCTTCATTATTTCACAATCCCCATCAGTTTCTTCCTTTCTTCTCAGATTCACATCAGCACCAAACTTTAGATTCATCATATTCTCCTGCTTCAGTTCCTCCTCTTCCATGGCAAGATCATCTCCTCGATCTCCTTTCTCTGAATTTTGTCAATTTTATCTCTAGATTTCTCGATTTCTCTGAGAAATTATGCCGCCATTTTTATCAGGTGGAGTGGAAGACATAAACTCTAATGATGAGTGCCTCTGATTTTTAGGTTTGTGTAGGAAAAAGAATTCATATTGACACCCCACTTTAATGGTTAAGGGGTAACCAGCTCACACGTGGCCTGTCGGTCCCAGATAACCGACAACCTAGTTCTCTGTTCGACTGTCAGTTATGGGAAACTAACAGTTCATTCTCCACCTCTTCCTTGCGCAACCTAGCCTGCTTCAATTGTCGCCTGGGAGCCAATCTTTTTGCCATTTCCGCTCCAAATGGACGTTTTCTCCTTCTTTTGTTCCCAATGACTCCATTGCACCTAATAACTCAAAACTAAACATAAGAGATGCAATTCACAAGGATAATAACAAAGAAAGCATAAATACTAGATATAAAATTAGGTGTTTTACAACACCTATCAATAACTCTATCCATGAGAGATTCATGAATACCCCGATGAAGAATATATGTAGCTTTAGAATTCTTCTTTCTGTTTTCAGTTAATTGAGTTTGCGCAGCTCCTTCAAGTACCACTCCTTATGCTGCCTATACATAACCATCTTTCACAATATCCCATACCTCCTGGTATATGAAAATATTCTCCATATGCAACCTCCAGTGTTCATAGTTTTTACCTTCAAACACCGGTACCTTAATCGAACTTAAACTCGTCATCTTCTTCAACTTAATAACTCATACCCACAGCCCTAGAATCTGATATCAGTGCTCTGATACCAGATGTAGAAAATCTGATATCAAAGACTTAATAAAAGAACACAAAACTAAAACTCGCAAATACTTCTCTTGATTGATGTAATTAAAACTCATGGCTTAACAACCTATTTATATGTTTACAAACTTGACTCTCAAGTAATAAAACACTTTTCTAACATAATCAAACTCTTAACAAAGACACTTCTAGAAAATTCTCACGTAAACAACTTCTAAAACTAGTAAAACTTGCAGCTCAAGTTTACTTCATAAACACCGTACCACGTGTCAACAATACTTGTTGATCCATTCACATTATGTCAACTGCATCAGTTGATCCAACCATACTCTATCAACTCTCTCATAGGTGATCCATACTGCTTTCTTCATACTGTATCAACACACAATGTTTATCCTTTCTATCTTCTTCATAGTATCTTGGTTTATTCTTCAATAACTAGCAGCAACATGTTTTTCACAAGTGGCCTCCCTGTCACCATCAGTACACGCAAAACCTTTATAGAAATATGCGAAGTAGATACACGACCACTGCTTAACCAAATATACATCAATAAGAAAGAACTAGATCAAAGACTCCAAGGTACATCAATTGAATCGGTGTTTATTTCTAGTTCAAGACTTGTGGTACATTGTATACAAATTCTTAAGAGACACTGGATGACTCTATCTAATCAGATAAATTGACTTATAATTAGACATAGAGCTTAATTTCCGAAAGAAGGTATAGACACTGAATCATACCTCTTTATCCGAAGTAAGTAGCCGCGGAAAGAAAAAAACAAACAAAAAACGAATTTAGAAAATATAAGAGTTAATTCAGGGTATATGGATTTACTTATAATTCTAGAAAAATAAAGTGGGAATTTTATACTCACACTTGCTTCTTCGTTCCTCTTCCACTCACCTTCTTCAATTTCCGATCTAATTCCCTTGCTGCAAATTACGACCTTGATCTTATAGATCCTATCACCAATAAGTGGAATTGGAATTCTAATTTAATTTTTGAATTGTTCCCAGGACAGATTGCTAGAAACATTTATAACATTAGAATTGCCTTAGCCAAACCAGACACCCTTAGATGGATACTCACTAACTCAGGAAAATTCACAGTCAAATCCATGTATCACAAGTTAAATGAAAGAACTGTGAATAACTATAACCTAGGGAAGCCTCATTCTTTCTGGAAAGGATTATGGAATTTAAATGTATCTCAAAGAATTAATATTTTCACCTAGAAGTGTTTACAAAATGTTGTTTCTACTAATCTAAAGTTATCTAGATTTATGAAAGATATAACACCTAACTTTACTTTTGGATGTATGGAACATGAATCCATAGAACACCTTTTTTTCCATTATTCTTATGCTAAGTCAGTGTGGGCGTCAGAGTCATTCCAAGTTGATCTGAATTTTGATAGAACCACCACTTTTTTAGATGTTTGTAAAGACTGGATAAGAAAAGAAGATACTATTATTCCTTTAGAAATAATCATGACAAAGATTTGGTTTATATGGAAGGAAGGATGCAATAGATCCTTCGAAAAATAAAAGCAAACACATACTCAACTATCTCTAGAAATACAAAGACATTTAGATCACTGGTATAAGGACAAGTTTTTGACCAAACATGTCATAACTGGAACAGTGGAAAAACCTAGTTAGAAAGCTCCTAGATATTTACAAAATAAACTCAATTTAGATGCAGCCTGGACCTCTATGAATGCACCAGCAGGTTTTTCTTTAATCTTCAGAAATGATGCAGGGAAATTCAAACAAGGCAGAGCAGGACTCATCACAGCTTCAACCTCAGAAGAAGCAGAAGCTTTAGGGCTTTTGCAGGAAGCTAAATGGGAGACAGAGGAGGGTTTGTCAAATTTTAGTGTGGAAGGAGATTGCAAGTACCTTTTTGATTGCTTGAATGGAGAATCATATCAAATCAATTGGCGGAACCAGACGATCATGGATGAAGTAAAAAGAGATTTTAACTTTTGTCAGATTTTTTTTTTATATTCCTAGATCAGCAAACGAGGTAGTTGATATCCTTTCTAAGGAGGCTAAATCTTTCTCAACTTGCATTAATTGGAGGAATGAACCTCCATATTGTATTGTGCAAGCTTTAGAAGTTGATATATCTAATGCTTGGGTTGGAGTACATATCCCAACATTTGATGGATCTACTATTATTGATGTAAGGGTTACTAACTCCCTAAATTAGTCTGTTTTATTACATTTCAACTTACCAAAAAAAAAGGAGAGGAAACTAAACTACCTCATATTTACGGGCAGATAGTTGATCCCAAAGATTTAATCGTTGTTTGAATAATTTTATCACTTCAATCGCTACAATTCGCTAGCTTCTCCCTCCCAACAAGATCTCATATATATATATACTAATACAAGGGTATGATCGATGCCAGCGCACTTTTTTTATTTTTGGAAGGGAAGAGGGTCTTCGAAAACCTATCTAACTAGCATACCGGCCAACCCATTTATGTGCTCACTTATACGAGAGGGATAAATGTATGGAAAGGGTCGGCCATAAATCCCGCTAATCAAGCCCTTGTTCGCTTCCAGTCATTTGCGTATGAAGTTTATATCTTATAATAAGGTCTAGCATGGACTATAGCCCCATTTCGGATTGCTTTTGTTAGAGCACTACTCGGTCGAACTCGAAAGCGTTGCTATCTCAAGCTTATTTTTCAAGTTTAGTTGCCAAAACTATAAGTCTTGATTTCTAGTCTACTTATAGCTAAGTCTTGGATTAGGATAGTAAGTGTAGTTAAGCTTTAGACTCCACGGAGTTCATCGAATGAAGACGAAGAACTACTCAAGGGAACTTCTGGAACTTCACTAACAAAAGGTATGTGGATACTTGAACTCTTCTGTCACTCAAAAGTCTATTAACTCTGTCTCCTATTTGAGACAAAAAGTCGTATTGCTATATAGACTTCAATTATACACATTTGGTATTTCGAGCCGAGTTTATCTCGCTTATCTATTTCTCGAAATGTGTGTTGGTAAGCTTTCGCTTTAACCAAGTTCATCTTTTATTATTGACGATAGTCAAAACATGATCATGTTAAAATCTCCTTGTAACATCTTACATGATTTGTATGAGACAGTCATTTGATGTAGACTCAAAGTATTTCGTATTGATCATTCGATCACTTGAAAATTGCTTTGAAGCTAATAGTTTGTGTGAGATTTTGTCGTCTTCCAAGAATGTTTCAATAATTGAAATGAGGGTTTAGAACATGTAACCATGTTTGGACATAAACATAGTGTGTATTCACATTTGTGTAAAGTCCAAAACCGAGAACCATGGTATGCGTACCCGTATGCGTACTGACTAGTTGTTGGAAGTCCGAGATCTAAGTATGCGTACCAGTACGCGTACTGGCAGAATTTCAAGTCCCGTGAATTTATGCTAGAGTTTGGAAGTATTAAATGGTATGCGTACCCGTACGCGTACTGACGTAATTAAACTCGGTCCGGATACTTAGGTATACGTACCTGTTTGCATACTTAAGTAGGTTATGTTCTAAAATCGGTTTGTTCATGAACTAATACATTTATATAATAAGGAGTGAAATCTTTTGCAAACCGTGGATATAATGTTTATGTAATGATTCAAGTGAATCAAAATCGATTTTTCTTAAATTGTGTCTTGTATATTTCTGTGAGAATATAAACAATTGAACAACTCTCTAACTAGTTTCATTTGAGTCATTTGAACTAGTTATGATAAAGATGAATAAAGTTGATATGAAAGTGCTCATATGGCTAACCATTGGTTAACTATTGTTCAACCAACTAAGTGTACATGTTTAGGTACGGTTACCTTATCTAAATGACATACATTTCATTTGTGTATAACAAGCTAAGTTCAACCTAACGGTTGAAAGATATTAGCTTGAATTCAATCAGGTTTTTATCTAACGGTGAATATTGAATGCTTTGTTACCAAGGTAACATTGATTGCAAACCCTGATTTGGAGACTATATAAAGGAGAACTCTAGCAACTGGGAAACCTAATCCCTGCACCTCCTGTGTGATACTAGTTACGACTAGAGTCAATTCTCCTTTAACCTTAGGTTTTTCACGAAACCCTGTAGGTTAACGACTTGAAGACTTCATTAGGATTGTGAATCTAGACCCAACTATTTCTCTGTAGTTGTGTGTTCTGATCTTATAGACTTCATTGGGATTGTGAAGCTAGACCCAACGACTTGAAGACTTCATTGGGATTGTGAAGCTAGACCCAACTGGGAAACCTAATCCCCACACCTCCTGTGTGATACCAGTTGCGACTAGAGTCGATTCTCCTTTAACCTTAGGTTTTTCACGAAACCCTGTAGGTTAACGACTTGAAGACTTCATTGGGATTGTGAATCTAGACCTAACTGTTTATCTGTAGTTGCGTGTTCTGATCTTAAAGACTTCATTGGGATTGTGAAGCTAGACCCAACGACTTGAAGACTTCATTGGGATTGTGAAGCTAGACCCAACCGGGAAACCTAATCCCCACACCTCCTGTGTGATACTAGTTGCGACTAGAGTCGATTCTCCTTTAACCTTAGGTTTTTCACGAAACCCTGTAGGTTAACGACTTGAAGACTTCATTGGGATTATGAAGCTAGACCTAACTATTTCTCTGTAGTTGCTTGTTCTGATCTTGCCGTTTTCTATCGTGATTGAGTACTATCTTCTTTAAGATTTGATCGAGAATTTTTCTCCGATAGGCAAGACTGAAAAGTAGTCACAAACATCTTCGTCTCATCTTTTGTGGTTCCACAATATCATATTTCTTTAATCAATTAAGATTATTGTGAGGTGATTGATATTTCTAGGTTGTTCTTCCGGAATATAAGTCTGGTATATCAATTGGTTCATGTTCACCTTGATTTATCAAAAGACGGAACAAAACTCGTAGGTACATCTATGGGAGACAGAGTTATCTATTCAATGGACTTTTCCATGTGAGACAGATTTTTTTATCAAGTTTTCGACTTTGGGTCGTAACAACTCTTAGTTGTGGGTGAGATCAGCTAAGGGAATCAAGTGCGCAGAATCCGGCATGGTTCAAGAGGCATAAGGAACGCAACTGTACCTTGATCAGTGTGATATTGATTAGGGCTCAACTATATTTCAGTCTGAAGTTAGCTTGGTAGTAGGCTAGTCTCTGTAGCTGCTTAATACAATGTGGTGTTCAAATATGGACTAGGTCCCCGGGATTTTCTGCATTTTCGGTTTCCTCGTTAACAAAACTTCTGGTTTCTGTGTTATTTCTTTTCCGCATTATATTTTGTTTTATAATTGATATATCACAGGTTGTGCGTTGAATTGACCAATTGGTAAATCCAAAATTTGGTTGTTGATTGAAATTGATCGATCCTCGAACATTGGTATTTGGTACCGTTCAAGTTTTTTCTCTTATATTTAATCGGGCTCGCAAATTCCTTTTTGTTTGATTGCAGATTGAATTGAGAAATTGAGATACAACTCTTGGTTATACTTTTCTTGAGATTGAGTCTTACTGTCTAGTTGATTCTCTCGAAAGTCTATTGGAGTTTGTCCATACAGACTGCTAAGCAAAATATTGGGTGTGTTTGTTAGACCCCCGTTGTTTCAATTGGTATCAGAGCAGGCAAACATGTTTAAGACCTCATAAGTCTGTGTTTGTAGCGATCTGACTCTATGGATAGAGGTGTTATCTCTATAAACATACCACCAGTCTTTGATGGCTCGAATTACTTATGGTAAAAAATTGTCATGCGTTCCTTTCTTCAAACGCGTTATTTTCAATCATGGGTTTATGTTGTTAATGAATATGATCCTCCGGTTGTTATAATAGGCATGGTAGTTGTTCCAAAGGATATAGGTGATTATGATGTTGTCGAGATTTTTGCTACAAAGCAAAATTCTGACTGATTGAATGCAATCATCCATGCCATTACCCCAGATCTTCAGCACTATGTGACTACGTGCACTCGGTCTAAAAATGTTTGGGATATCTTAGAAACCGTATTTGAATGGAATACCTGTGAAAAAGAAGCTAAGATTCAAAACCTAAATTCTGATTGGTAAAACCTTCGTATGACAGATGAAAATTCATTTGATGAGTTTAATCACAAAGTTTTTGAAATTGTTAATGCATCTTTTGCGTTGGGTAAGAATATTCCTGAAAAGGACATTGTGATGAAAATTCTCAGATCTTTGCCATCTAAGTACGATTCTAAGAAACATGCCATCGTAAAAGGAAACAATCTTGATACGCTTTCCAGAAATACTCTTGTTGGAAAGATAAATATTCTTGATCTTGATCAAAACACAGTGAGAACTTCTGCGTTCAATGCTGTGACCAACACAAGCGAAGCTTCTAACTTGTCTTGGGCTGATGAATGTTGTTTCAATCATGTTGATTTTGATAAATCATTGATTACACAAAAGATCAAGGATTTTCTAAAAATAAGTAAAGGTTGTAAGAAAGGTCTCTTTAAGGATAATGCTTCTGATGATTCAATACAAGAAAACTCATCCCAGGTTGTCAATACCTTGCGCACCTCCCTTGTGTGCAATGAACTTTCATCTCTCGCAGTAGAAATTTCTTCCTACTCAAGTTCTGATTCAGAATTTGAGTATGACACTGAGATTGTTGAATTCTTGAATAAGTACGAAGAGACTCACCAAGAAAACCTCCAACTAAAGGCTTCGTTGGAAAAAATTGAATCATCACTTCAGGTGAAAGATCTTGAGATAGACTGTCTTAATGATGAATTCACCAGGACCCTGTCTCTGGAAAAAAAAAAAAGAGATTAATACTCTTAAGCGTGACCTCCAAAGGCTTTAAGGAAGTTCTGACAAAATCTCAGCAATGTTATTTGGTCAGAAGTCTTTTGGAAACACAAATGGGTTAGGGTTCAAAAGCAAAACTGTAAGCACAAAAAACTCCTTTGTTCCATGATAGGGGTAGAATACACCTTGATTTTATATCTATTGGTTATGCTTTCTTTGTTATTTTTCTTGTAGATTATGTATTTTACGCGTGTTTTTGAGTTATTAGGTACTCTGGAGTTATATGGACGAAAAGAAGAATCATCCAAATTACGCAGAAAGGGCAAAAATTGTCATCTCATAATGGGAACACTATTCGGAGCCGAGTCGAGGTTAAAGGGAAACTTTATTTGGAGGAGTATTAAACCTAGACTGGCAGAGGATAAGGGGCTGCCAATTTGGCTAGCCCTTATCAGAAGCGACCAGCTTCCAATAACCGTCCCTACCTATAACCCTAGAATTCAGAGAAGGGTTTTTATTCCGCTTCTCAATCATTACCATTCCCCTGAAATAAAAAGAGAGACATACAGAAAGAGGCGCAACCATGAAGAAATGCTTCTATGAAGAAAGAGGATTTAAGAAAGTTGCTAAATAATGAATCAGAGATGGGGTTTGGACCGAATCGATTAATGGAGGAGTTTTGGAGCTGAATTTGTGTTTGGCAGAGAGATGGGTCGAAATTGGAGTTGTTTCTGTGGGTTATGTTCATAGGATTAGCAATTGGAGATGATGATTATCATGGGTTGGTGCTGTAATTGAAAAGAAATCAGCCGAGAAAGAGAAGACCTGCTGTTGTTCAATGTAGTCTATCAAGGGTTTGAGGAGTGAAAGAAGATGCAGAATGAGTTTAAGATGGTGATTCTTATGGGTCTGGTGGTTTGCAGTTCAGCATGATAATGGAGCTCAGTTGTTATTGAAGCAACAGAGAGTGATGTTGCAGTAATTCAAGAAAGGAAACAGGATTGAGAAGGGGTTTATAAGTTGTGAGCTAAGAGGAATCAGTTGGTGGTGTTCTGAGATCTGGTGGGTGACTATGGATTGATAGGTTCTTGTGGTGCTGAGTTGATATTGCAGGTGCATCTAGAATACAACAATTGAGATGAAGGAATTGTGAATGAGAATGCATTGCAGAAGAATGAATGTTAGATGTATGCTAGGATTGAATTGTGCAGGGAAATAAGCATGAAACAGGCCTGGAATCGGTCAAAATATAACAGAACTCTTCCCAAATTTCTCCTACGACAAGTCAACCCGGACGCCGGTATTCCGTGCCAGGTGATTCGATGAACGATCCAGCCAAGGACTCAGTTGAATAAGGCGATTCAGACAAGTCAGATGTAGCTGACTGACTCAGCTGACTCTCCTTCCCCTTGACCTCTTGACTACCAGTTTGACTAATTTGACCTTTAAGCTTAACCGTATCTTGACGGAATATTCCGTCAGCGGAGACAGAACTCGGGTGACCGGCAGGGAGCTTTCTAGCCGAATTTCGGTGATCCGAGAACTTTTCAGGCGACTAAAAGTACAAAAATTTGTGAAGAATTCTCTAGACTCATGGGTTTGAGGAATTGGACTAGAATTTGGAAAGCGAAGATGGAAGATTTGAGAAAGTCTTGGATTTGGAAGTGGAGCTATAAAGGGAAAGGGATTCTATTCGTAAGAGGATTGCAAGGAAATTGAAGCCTATAAATAGAGAAGTTCTCTACTTTTCTCAATACACTTCCACACCTCTACACACACAATACTTCTCTTTTCTTTATTCTTTGTGTGAACTCTTTAGCATGAGTAGCTAATTTTATTGATTGAGGATGAATTCCTAGTTCTTGACATGATTTGAGTTTTTGTTTTAAAATCTACCTTAAACTTTTCACATGATTATCGTTTGTTTTTACTAATTGGAATGTTTATACATTCATGGTTGTTTGATAGATTATTTAGAGTGCACGCTGAATTCATTTGTTAACTCAACTTAAATCTAGTAGAAGTTAGGTAATACGTAATCGTTCTCGACACTTTACACAAGTAGAAAACACGAGACCTTGCAGAGGGATTCTGTGGAGCAATTGTGTGTGAAAACAACGCTAGAAAGTGAACCAAGCGAACCGAGTTTAACTACTAGTATTAAACCTAAATTCATAAATCTTAATGCGTTCGGGGAACTACATCTTGTAAGCGAACCTCAAGGTGGTTCTTTTGAATATAATCTGATACCTAAGCGGACCTGTTACTCCGTGAAACAAGGAATTTTGGTGAACCTCACACAGATTCATTGCAAGAAGGGAGTGCTTTAAGTTCGAGAGATCAATCTGTAATACTCTGGCCTAAACCAAGAACAATGGCCGTTCCAGAGTCAATTCGGTCACAAGAGAGGATGTGTTGATCTGTAGGAGGGAAGTTGAGAAATGTGTGAGATCAACGGTGATCTGAGATTGTAGGTGTATTGTGAATTCAGCGTAAGAACGCTCTGAATGATTGAATTTTGTTTAATTGAAAGTGATTGCTCAGACGATGAGTTCGTGTAAACGAAAGATTGTCTGTATGAACTTGCGGAGAAATTCCTTGTTTAGATGAATGTTCGAGTATTCCAATCTTGTTCTTTCAATCATGATTCAGAGGTCTTTTTATATTGCTAAATTGAAAACACCATGACCCATGAAGTGTGACAGTTGCTGGAATCAGAGAGTTGGGAAGTGGAAAATCGTGTTAAAACCAGTTGCTCATCGTGCGGAGACTTGGTTAATTTTCCACCCACTACTTTGCTGACTCTTCCAACTGATTGCACAACTTGCTCACATTCTCGTCGTGGGTGAACACACGTGTCGTAGACCGCCAGACCAAAACCCTAGTTAATATCCCCCCATGTGACACGATTGATGTCTCGTGATTATGGAGTCAGTTGCTGACTTTATGGGACGATGAGTCCATGTATTGCTGAGTTGAACATGATTTGCAAATGTTCTGAAACTCATGAATTAAATATGTTTGCTGAGACGAGGTATTATTATGTTGATTACCTAAGACGAGCAAATTGTGTTGCTGAATTGCTGAATATTGATAGTTAAACCAATAATCTTGAATCTGAGCAAATATTGCTGGTTCGAGCAAATATTACTAATTCGAGTAAATATTGTCGGTTTGAGCGAATATTGCTCATTTGATGAATTGTTGGTAGCAACCAAATAAAATATTAATTTAAGATACTGACTGCTGGGTCGAGTATGATAAAAAATGTTGATCATGGAATCAACATAAAATTATCAGTTTTTTAATCTGCTCAGAATCATGTTTTTGCAGAGCCCTGGATTCAAAAACCCTAATTTTAATGAAATGATGATTTATTGAAAATCAACCGCAGAGTGAAGCAGGGACCGGATACATGGGATGATGACTCCATCATGTAACGCCCATATGCTCGAATGAGCAAAATACCAAAGTCTCTTGAGGACCAGTTGGTGAAAGAATGATTAAATGCTGGTTTAATCATTAAAATAATGCTCGTCTGAGCGACAGATAATAAAACCTAGCCATGAAAAGATGAGGGACCGACCAAGAGGGTCATGAGACCGTCTCTTGGTGGCCGTGGGACCAATTGATGGTCGTTTGAGCAATCCCCCAATTTTTTGGAAAGAGTTTGAACCTAATATGAGCAATTGAGCAAATTAGGTTAAAATCATTAAAACGTGTGGGACCGGCTGTTTGCAAGCCTTAGGGTCACCCTTGGTCGGTCAAGGGGATGTTCCCGTGTCACCATAGTTTCCATGTCTTAGTCATGAGAGTTTCAATATTTTCCGATGCGCGTTTAACCAATATTTTGAGAAAATATGCAGAATCCAGGGTTTTGCTGAAACTAGGAAAAATACATAAGATGATGAAAAATAATAAATAAAACAGGGAATTTCAAGGTGTGGGACCGGCCACGTCTGGGGCATGGTCGGCCGGCTGACAAGCACAGTCCCACACTTTCCCAGTTTTATGTAATTTTGCGTATTTTCTCTGAATTGAGGGAAATCCCATGAAACCGGAGAGTTTTATGAAATTAGGGAATTTCCATGATATGAGAGAAATAAAATAATAATAAAATACGGAATGATGGAGTGGGGACCGGCAATGGCCAAGGCATGGCCGGCCGGCCAACGGGCACGGTCCCAAGGCAATCTTCCCAATTTTATGTAATTTTCATGATTTTAGAGAATTTTCATAAAATCAGAGATATTTGTTGAAACCAAGGTATTTTGTTGGAATCAGTGAGTTTTCATGGAATGAGGAAAACAAAACAAATAACAATAATAAAATAAGAGGCATGTGGGACCGGTTAGGGCCCGGTCCCACGAGTTTTCTTAATTTTATAATATTTTTCATGGGTTTAGGGAAAATTCATGAAATCAAGGAATTTTCATGGTTTTAGGGAAAATTCATGAAATCAGGGAATTTTCATGGATTGAGAGAAATAATAAAATAATGGGGACGTGAGGTGTGGGACTGGCCACGGCTAGGGCATGGCCGGCCGGCTGGTGCTCGGTCCCGTGACACCTTTCCCTAATTTTACTATTTTCTTGACAAAAGAAATATCATGAGATTAGAGAATTTCCTTGAATCGAAGGAGATTTGCTCGAACGAGAGAATTTTCATGAGACCATGGAAAAATAGTAAAATATGATAAAATATAAAATTGGGCGTGGGACTGGTCACGGCATGACCGTCCGGCTGGTGAGCCTAGTCCCTGGTGCCTTTGCTAATATTTTATTATTCTTATTTTTCCTTCCTATTTTGCATAGGTTCATCGTTCATTTGTATTTTTGAAATGCTCGTTTGTGCATTCAAATGCTAGTCTGTGCACTATTGTTAAGTACACTTGCACCATTTTAGTCAGGGGTTATTCGATGCTCAGATGCCTGTTTCGTTGAATATTTTTCACTAACCCGTGGAATTCTGCTGGGAAGAACCACGAATTGAAGTGACGAAATATAACGAAGAATCATAGAATATTGTTGGATATTCAGGCGATTAGAGATAATTAACTGATGTCTCTATACTAGCATGGATTCCTATCTAGGAGCATTAATTATCTGAGAGTTGAGCAATATGAACTTGCTGGAGTATCATATTTCTCCTATATATTCAGGGAAAACCTGGTTGCATCCTGAATACGTTGTCGCTCTATACTAGAAGGCATGTTGTCTAGGAGCCGTCCAATCTTTCGATTCTATATAGAAATAATTACCCAAATTGCTCAGTATTCATGAGATGTGTCGTGGCCTCAGCTGAGAGGCTACACATCTACAGATACTCTGAGAGACATCCTTCTCAGTCAGAGATTTTATGGCATGAACTTTCACGCTTTTAGAGACATGAGTCTCAATACTCATCCGATTGCCGGATCCGGAATATGCATAGTTATGGTTTTACGATTTTGCCCTTGTCGAAAATCCACCATCTACATTAAGTCCCCTGCTTAGTGATGGACAATCATGTTCCTCAGTCAGCACTGAATGGTGATTTTCTAGTTGCAAACGAAAAAAGTAATTGAACTTAGTCATAAGATAAGATGTTACTGGATTTTCGATTGTACGAGCGAACCATGGCTTGAACGAAGATCCCAGTGGCATGATAGAGCATTGTCTAACGAGCATAAAGTGGTGTAGCACCGCTGATTTGGTGATGAAACCTTAGTCGATTTAGGATTCATGTGTCTGGGCCCACGAAAAGAAATCCTTGTTTTAGGAACAGACGCTCGTTCGTTTGTTAGTTTAGGAAACAAACAAAATAGACCTGAGTCTAATGATAAAATTTTTGTCTATGAGCTTTAACGAAAAACATAATTTTATTATTATTATTTTTTAAATATGTGAGATTTCACAAAGTGGAATAAACTCTCGTTTCAAAGGTGGATGCTCGTACGAGAGAATTTTTTTTGAACAGACGTGCGTCTGTTATTAATAAAATTTTGTTTATGAGCTTTCATGAAAATTTTTATCTTCGATCTTTCAGAAATCTTTGAAATTATACTCTCGCTTCAAAGACAGATGCTCGCGTAAGGGAGCAAAAATATATGTGTATGTTATTTTTCAAACTTACGTGAGTTTCACGTTAAATACATATTTTTTGTAAAACCAATGTTTTGACTTTGAACAACTGTTGAAAGTAGACAATTATACATGGTTAAATAATGTCTGTATGTGAGTTTTCATAATTGTATAATGGACGTCTATCCAATTTTTGAAAAACAAGTGGATGTTAAAATTCACTTGGGTTGTTCACGGTTTTGTAAAAATCAAGTCATGATTTTGAATAATGAATTTTGCTCGTCTTTGCAGGTTTGAAGGAACGAGCAAGTTTTCGGAATTCTGACGTTATAATCACTACAGCTAGTGTATTGTAAATAGGTAAGAGTTGAATTGTTACCATTTTTGTTGCGTGTTTGTTTTTGGTATATCCATGACTCCATTATTTCGCCTCAGATAGTGGTGACTTCTGGTTACAACCACCCTTCTGGATCCTCCGACGAATGCTCCAGAAATATCAAGTCAAAGATGAAGACTTCTGCAGATGTTCATGTCGAGGTGAATCAACCTTTCAGAGACGCTGGAAATCTGGTACTTTGTACGTCTCTCGATCATCTGGGAGTCGTCCCTTATCAGTAGAAGCACCGCCGACTTCAGCAAATGAGACTATCGGCTGAAGATGAAGTTAGGCTTTGCGTTGATGGTGTAGATCCTGATTCAGATGTGGATGGACGAAGAATTTCGTCATAATTCGTCATCAGAAAATTCAGAAGTCGGTCTTTCAGTAAAAACGCTGTAGAATATTCGTCCGTTGTCGGATTTTCGCGGTCTACCCATGTTTTTTTCATCCTCAGAAGATTTCCAAGCTTTGAAATAGAATATTTTCGAGTTCTGATCATGTTTAGGGGCCGAAATAGGAGAAACGGTAAACTTCCAGGAAATTTCCAGAAAATTTTCAGCTGGCATGTAGTCCAATGTTTTGGACACATCTCTTTGCCCGTTTCTCCAATTTCTGTGAATTTTGGATATGTTGTAGAGGACATCCATAATAAGAGAATGATATATGACCCATACCTATATTCTTCACCAATATCTCTCAGCTCGCTTATTTGTGCGCGACAGTGTAAAATCATCTCAGACGAGCTTGTTGTAAAACACTCTTGTTGTGTCTTTGGACCATTCGCTTGTGTCTTGAACGGTTGGTGAAGGATTCCAATGTCATTGATTCATTTGAGATCAGGATCCCTTGATTGATACATGAGCATGGTGCTTGCAGTCATCTTGTTTCTATCAGTCATAGAAACATCACTTCCGAAACCCTGACTGAGGTTGCTCTCAAGAGGGGGTGGTGATGATGAATGATTAGCACATGAGAGTATGGTGCCACTGGTCTTGGACTGTGAAACTGACCGTCATGATCAGGGGACCGTCAGTCCCCAGTATTTTGTTAAATCTCTCCTTTTTGTTTTCTCTTCTTCTGGCAAGACTTGGATAGAGGACCCAGGTATAAAAATTGATGTAAAGACCTAGGTGGCCGAAATTGGAGGTACCTTGATAAAGTACTTAGTCGAAAGACCTGATGGATACCGATCGATTGTGGAAGTTATGAATCTCGTCTAAGAATTGCTTCTTGCATGTTGTATGCTCTGGAAGCTGTAGGAACCTCATACGACGCCGGAATTCTATGCTTGACCCCAACTTTGAAGCTAAGAGACTGAGTTATCCCATGAGAAAAGAATCACTCAATTTGGACTTGTAAAGGTCAGCCAACGAAGCGTCCACATTTGTAATTTGTAATCCCGTACAAATTTTTCAGATTTCATAGACCTGATGGTAAAGGCCATATCTTTCAGTTTGTATGTCTGATTGATGCACCCTTTTGGTATGTTGTATACGATACATAGACGAACATCTTTCGTTGAGGAAGTATTGTCCCATTCCTCGCTTATTGGTACGTTTTGTAAACCCATGGGCTGAAGTATGTTGTATCTCATTTGTAGAGGTGATGAGAACATCTTGTAGAAGACTTGAGATTGTGCCCGCCTGTTGTGCAAGCTTCAGAAAGACTTTCATGTGAACATATTTCATGTCTACACACCTTGATATGAATCATTATTGCTTGGAGAAGTTTGATCCATCGAGTAACACTTCCAGACTTAGGTTGTAGAGAGTGGACAGTTGATGGAGCTTTGTCATGAGGATGTTGCTCTTGAGACCGTTGTTAATGCTGAGATCTTGATTGAATTTTCTCCAGAAATTCTTTTTGATGCTGAGACCATGGACATAGTTCCTCCAAATATCCTTGTTGATGCCGATACCATGATTGAAGTTGCTCCAGAGACTGATAAGGTTAGAACCATGATTATCAACATAGTGTTGCTCCTCCATCCAGTGAGCCGCGAAGTGGCTTTGTCAGGGAATTGATGTTGTTTCGGAAAATAGCAGCATCGTACTTTATTCAATAAGATCAAGCCCCAGTGTGTTGAAGGAGTTTGTGCCAACGTTGCATCTGCTCCACAAGTATTATCACGGGATAATGAAGACCTATCGATTGAACTTTGATAGTGTTGGTGTTGAATCAGTGTGTCACCGTAGAGATATTGTGCTGAAGATAGAGGAGTTATTATCAAAGGTGTACTCTTTGATTGGTAGTACAGTTTGAAGGCTTCTGAAGAATGTAGCATCCAGAGATGAGAGGTTTTTGACTTCCAGTTGGCCTTGGAGAAGTAGGTGATTGACAGTTATTGTAAGGATTTTCTTAGATGCTCTTCACACCCTTTAAGCGTCCGATGTCGTAGGTTTGATCGTCTCGGACTCGAGTATCCTCTGTTGATTCAACATTCCTTTCGTTACGGTAGTGGGATTAAACACTTGTGCGGACATCAAAGCTTTCTGATTTTGTGGTACGCAAGGAAACTTGTACAAGGCTATGGAGAAATGCCCAAATTTTTCTTTTTCTGTGCTTGAACACCGTCTCAATAATGTATGTCTCAGTGAGATGCTCGATTCGGAGAAATGTCATATTCAACCACTTGGTAAAATATTGTTGAAGTGAGATGCGTCTTGCAATAGCAGAGATGCTAGCAGATTTGAGTCCCCATGCTAGAATAGCATGTGAGGAAATAAATGACATAGACATGGGAGGAATGAGACTTGCCTGAGTGCAGGACCTTTGGATGAATGTATATGCACCTTTTGCAGGTTCTTGTTTCAACCTCGCCAAAGTTCGAAATTCCTCCAAGTGCTCTGATGATGGAACGTCTGCCAAATCTTCTTGATCAGAACTTTATTCTTTGGAGAGATGTGTGACCAAAGGCGCTTTGTGCTCGTCTGAAGGACATGTCACATCCTGGATTTTCCTGACTATGTGAAACTTGTCTTCTGTCTAGGTTGAACTTATGTTCACTTTGAGAGTGATGTAGTCATAAGTATTTCCGAGCGTTCCTTCAAGGTCTCTGATTGAGATGGGAGCATGAGTATCTCCTTGTCGAGTGATGCCTGTGGATCCGATGGTTTTTAGTGGAATGTTGTTGATGGCGGTGCCAGCATCGATCAACGTTCTTCCAAATTCGTTTCTTCTGAGATTGACCGTGGTAAGCAGTCCCCAGTCGTACATCTCTTGGTATGTGGCTGGAGGCTCAAGAAGTATTTCCGGAATGGACTTCTTGACACGATGTAGTTCAGTGCTGTGAACATGTCTCTCCTTTGTGCCTTCGACAGATAGAGCAATCCACGTTCGACCAAGGATTGAACTGCCTCTTTGATAGGTTGTTCAGAAAGTGTAAAGGTTATGATTGGGAGAGGATTCTTGTGTACTCCTTCAGTCCCCAGTTGAATCTATTGTGGATCAACCGTCTCTTCAAAATGTTGCAGTCACCTGTTAGATGATAGGTGAACTTATGAAGGCAATAATACCTAGGATTCTTCATTTCTTCTTCAGTCAGATGCCTCCTGATGAATGTCGGTTTGCTTGCACCAACCTGAATCCAAACTTCCAGTAACTCGATCACTTGTTTAATGAAAAGAGCGAGCTTAGAATCTGTATGATCATTTCCCCGTTTGTTGATGTAGGGTTGAGGTTCGTGCATTTCAAGATTGGTTATCTTTTCTTTGTTCTTCCGGAAGAGCTGGAGAAGCATGCTTGCGTTGTGACTCGGCTTTCCATTTGCTCCCTTATGCAACAAAATTTGTGGAAGCTTGGAGGTTGTATTGCTTATTAATCAAATGCCTGCTACCTTGAGTGTCTCGCGGCTCTTCAGCCTTTGTAGCTTTTGTTCTTTCTAGTAAAGCGGGTGCAGTAGTTGTCGATCTCTTCGACGCTTCATGAAGCTCTGAGAAGGTATGGAAACGAAGATTTTCCAATAAAGCTCTGTAGACGGGGATCATGCCGTTGATGCACAAGTCTACCAGTTGTTGCTCCATGACGTTTGGATCATGACAGTCAAGGGCCTGGACTCTGAATCTTTTCACGTAGTCATTGGGATGTTCATTGCTCCTCTGAAGCATTCTTCCAAGATCTGAGAGAGTAACTTGCTCTGAGACAAAGAAGTACTTTCTATAGAAGGTGTTAATCATTTCTCCCCAATTGTTGATAGTTCCTGGTGCGATGTTGTTGTACCAAGTGTATGTCATTCCTTTAAAGGATTTTGAAAATTCTTTGAGGCTAATAACATGGTTATGCTCATGTTCACCCAAGGCTTCCAGGAACCGAGAAACATGCTCACGAGCATTGTCTGTTCCGTCATACAAAGTGAAGGTTGGAGAGGTATAACCTTTTGGAAGAGGAATCCTTTGCGTAGCAGCAGGGTACGGAGGCTGGTGACGATGGATATGTGATGTCTTGTCTTTTCCATGGTTCTCCAAGAGTCGTTCCAGATCTTCCCGAGTAATGAAATTTGATGAATCCTTCGCTGCTGATGGATCGTCTGCAGCTTTGCGTACTTCGCTGTCATCCACTGTATGAATTGGAACTACTTCAGGATCAGTATCTGAGGATGTTTCATTTTCTTTTTCTTTCCTTGAGTCTTCTCTGACATCTTTTCAGCGAGAGTCTTGAGATAATTGAGTAGCTCCTTCTATGTTGCAGCCATGTCAGTTTGATTCTTTGCAAGAGTCTCTTGCACCTTGATGAGATCAGCCATGGTAGATGGTGGATTCCCCCTGACTTCCCCAGGGTGTCGACCGAACAGGGGATGACCTTCCATGTTAGGGTGAAGTGGAATAACATCACCACCGTCAGTGTTAGAGGCCGGAATGGTTTCCGGGATATCCTCATTATCATTGTTGCTAGTGCTAGCATCGTTTGTGTTGGAACCTGTAAATAACCCAGACCTAAGACCAACCATCTTTGTGAATTGAGATTGCAACCGAGAGATTAATCTCCCACTGTGGTCGCCAATCTGTAGATGGGGAAAAACGATTTGTTGGTTTTTACGGAATTGAAGAGTCGACCGTATGGAGACTCCTTGAACCGAGCGAAATGTTGAACCTCACACAGATGGACTGCAAGAAGGGAGTGCTTTAAATTCGAGAGATCATATGTAAGACTCCGGCCTAAACCAAGAACAATGGTCGTCATAGAGTCAATTCGGTCACAAGAGAGGATGGGTTGATCTGTAGGAGGAAAGCTGAGAAATGTGTGAGATCAATGGTGATATGAAATTGTAGGTGTGTTGTGAATTCAGCGTAAGAACGCTCTGAATGATTGAAATTTGTTTAATTGAAAGTGATTGCTCAGACGATGAGTTCGTGTAGACGAAAGATTGTCTGTATGAACTTCCCGAGAAATTCTATGTTTAGACGAATGTTCGAGTATTTCAATCTTGTTCTTTCAATCATGATTCAGAGGTATTTTTATATTGCTAAATTGAAAACACCATGATCCCATGAAGTGTGATAGTTGATGGAATCAGAGAGTGGGGAAGTGGGAAATCGTGTTAAAACCAGTTGCTCATCGTGCGGAGACTTGGTTAATTTTCCACCCACTACTTTGCTGACTCTTCCAACAGATTGCACAACTTGCTCACATTCTCGTCGTGGGTGAACACACGTGCCGTAGACCGCCAGACCAAAACCCTAGTTAATATCCCCCCATGTGACACGATTGATGTCTCGTGATTGTGGAGTCAGTTGCTGATTTTATGGGACGATGAGTCCATCTATTGCTGAGTTGACCATGATTTGCAAATGTTCTGAAACCCATGAATTAAATATGTCTGCTAAGACGAGGTATTATTATGTTGATTACCTAAGACGAGCAAACTGTGTTGTTGAATTGATGAATATTGATAGTTGAACCAATATTCTTGAATCTGAGCAAATATTGCTGGTTCGAATAAATTTTGTCGGTTTGAGCGAATATTGCTCATTTGATGAATTGTTGGTAGCAGGACCAAATAAAATATTAATTTAAGATACTGACTGCTGGGTCGAGTATAATAAAAAATGTTGATCATGGAATCAACATAAAATTATCAGTTTTTTAATCTGCTCATAATCATGTTTTTGCAGAGCCCTGGATTCAAAAACCCTAATTTTAATGAAATGATGATTTATTGAAAATAAACCGCAGAGTGAAGCAGGGACCGACTACATGGGATGATGACTCCGCCATGTAACGCCCAGATGCTCGAATGAGCAAAATACCAAAGTCTCTTGAGGACCAGTTGGTGAAAGAATGATTAAATATTGGTTCAATCATTAAAATAATGCTCGTGTGAGCGACAGGTAATATACCCTAGCCATGAAAAGATGAGGAACCGTGGGACCAATTAATGGTCGTTTGAGCAAACTCCAATTGTTTGGAAAGAGTTTGAACCTAATATGAGCAATTGAGCAAATTAGGTTAAAATCATTAAAACGTGTGGGATCGGCTGTTTGCAAGCCTTATGGTCACCCTTGGTCGGTCAAGGGGATGTGCCCGTGTTACCATAGTGTCCATGTCTTAGTCATGAGAGTTTCAATATTTTCCGATACGCGTTTAACCAACATTTTGAGAAAATATGCAGAATCCAGGGTTTTGCTGAAACTAGGAAAAATACATAAGATGATGAAAAATAATAAATAAAACAGGGAATTGCAAGGTGTGGGACCGGCCACGGCTAGGGCATGGTCGGCCAGCTGACAAGCACGGTCCCACACTTTCCCAGTTTTATGTAATTTTGCGTATTTTCTCTGAATTGAGGGAAATCCCATGAAACCGGAGAGTTTTATGAAATTAGGGAATTTCCATGAGATGAGAGAAATAAAATAATAAAAAATACGGAATGATGGAGTGTGGGACCGGCAATGGCCAAGGCATGGCCGGCCGGCCAACGGGCACGGTCCCAGGGCAATCTTCCCAATTTTATGTAATTTTCATGATTTTAGAGAATTTTCATAAAATCAGAGAGATTTGTTGAAACCAAGGTATTTTGTTGAAATCAGTGAGTTTTCATGGAATGAGGAAAACAAAACAAATTACACTAATAAAATAAGAGGCGTGTGGGACCGGTTAGGGCCCGGTCCCACGAGTTTTCTTAATTTTATAATATTTTTCATGGGTTTAGGGAAAATTCATGAAATCAGGGAATTTTCATGGATTGAGAGAAATAATAAAATAATAGGGACGTGAGGTGTGCGACGGGCCACGACTACGGCATGGCAGGCCGACTGGTGCTCAGTCCCGTGACACCTTTCCCTAATTTTATTATTTTCTTGACAAAAGAAATATCATGATATTAGAGAATTTCCTTGAATCGAAGGAGATTTGCTCGAACGAGAGAATTTTCATGAGATCAGGGAAAAATAATAAAATATGATAAAATATAAAATTGGGCGTGGGACTGGTCACGGCATGACCGGCCGGCTGGTGAGACCAGTCCCTGGCGCCTTTGCTAATATTTTATTATTATTATTTTTCCTTCCTATTTTGCATAGGTTCATCGTTCATTCGTATTTTTGAAATGCTCGTTTGTGCATTCAAATGCTGGTCTGTGCATTATTGCTAAGCACTCTTGCACCATTTTAGTCAGGGGTTATTCGATGCTCAGATGCCTGTTTCGTTGAATATTTATCACTAACCCATGGAATTATGCTGGGAAGAACCACGAATTGAAGTGACGAAATATAACGAAGAATCGTAAAATATTGCTGGATATTCAGGCGATTAGAGATAATTAACTGATGGCTCTATACTAGAAGGGCTTCCTATCTAGGAGCATTAATTATCTGAGAGTTGAGAAATATGAACTTGCTGGAGTATCATATTTCTCATATATAGTCAGGGAAAACCTGGTTGCATCCTGAAGACGTTGTCGCTCTATACTAGCAGGCATGCTGTCTAGGAGCCGTCCAATCTTTCGATTCTATATAAAAATAATTACTGAAATTGCTCAGTATTCATGAGATGTGCCGTGGCCTCAGCTGGGAGGCTATACATCTACAGATACTCTGAGAGACATCCTTCTCAGTCAGATATTTTATGGCATGAGCTTTCACGCTTTGAGAGACATGAGTCTCAATACTCATCCGATTGCCGGATCCGGAGTATGCATAATTATGGTTTTACGATTTTTACCTTGTCGAAAATCCACCATCTACAAATCTTTGATTGCACCTAGTTTGTTTATTCTTGAGAACCTTCCCTTCTGATATAAGGCTCACTCAAACTAGATCAAAGATCAACGTTTCTACGGATCTAAGTCTTTCTAGATCCGTAAGATAGATCCATTGATTTGCCATTGTTAACGGACTGCATTCTGTGGGAAAAATCAATAAGAAATCAAGTTTGTTTTTGCAGATTGTTACATTGAAGATTAAATCGAAGATTGAAGATTTGAAGAAGAAGTTGTTGTGATCATTAAGAAGATATACTAGATCTACTCATAAAGAGAACGTCTGTTCTGCTGAGATATTGGGTATTAAATATCTATTGAGAACTTCGGTTCTGCTAGATATTATCAAATCAAGAATACTGCTGAAGCTGAGTAACTAGGATCTTAGTTTACTTAGTAGTGTCTACACGAAGTTGTAGGTTTACTTTTTGTAGCGTCTTAATTCATTGAGTATTCAAATCTGGACTAGGTCCCGGGGTTTTTCTACAAGATTGTAGTTTTCCTCGTCAACAAAATTCTGGTGTGTGCTTTACTTTATTTCCGCATTATAATTATTTTTATATTATAATTAAAGTAATTACACTTGTACGTTAACTAGGCACTTGATATTTATCTTATAAGGTTACAGTTATCAAGTGAACACTTTGTCATTGTATTGTCTAGATTCATATCCATAGACGATCACACAAATTGTATTGAATTTCTCCACTTGTCTGATATAAGTATTCACGTGTTAGACCAGTTCGGACTAACCCTATTTCAAGTGGACACTGTGTTGAAATATTCCTTGAGTGATTGTTGCTCCAAGAGGTTTATACACGGTAGAGATTGAATAGGTTGTGATCAAATAAAAAGATTGTGGTGTATTTGGGTACCCTTGTCTTTTCAATTGGTATCAGAGCAGGAAAACACGAAAAGATCTAACAATATGTGTTTGGTGTGATCCAACCTATAAAGTTTTGAATCAAATGACAATTGATTCGGTAAACGTACCTCCAGGGTTTGATGGCTCAAACTATCTGTGGTGGAAAATGGCTATGCAGTCTTTTCTTCAAGCTCATGACTTTAACACTTGGGTTTTAGTTATTGATGGGTATGTACACCCAAAAGTACTGGTCGACAACTCAACCACTGAGTTTAGACTAAAGGAATTGAAAGAATTTAGTAATGAAGAAAAATTGCTTTCGAAGCAAAATTCTTATGGATTAGACGCCGTTATACATGTTGTAACTCGAGACCTCCATCATCATGTAACCAAGTGTAAAACATCAAAGGAGGCTTGGGATATTCTTAATATCGTATTTGAAGGGAATGCCTCTGAAAAAGAAGCTAGGCTTCTAATCCTATCTTCTAGATGGGAAAATCTTCGTATGGATGAAGACGATACCTTTGATGAGTTTGATGAAAAACTTTCTGAAATAGTGAATGCCTCTTATGCTTTAGGAAAAACTATTTCAGATATAGATATTTTGTGTAAAATTCTAAGGTCTTTACCACCAAGATACGAATCTAAAAAGCATGCCATCATGGAAGCTAATGATCTTTCCACGCTATCTAGAAGTGCTCTAGTTGGTAAATTAAAGATCTTTGACCTTGAATATCAATTCAAGAATGAAGTGGGTATTACCCTTAAAGCTGTAACTAAGACTTGTTCTTCAGATACAAAAACTGATAATTGTAGTGTTGGTACGACTGCACGAGAATTTAGAAAGTTATTAAGACAAAAGAAAAGGAATTCTTCTCAAAAATCACAAAAGTGTGTAGAGAATAAAGAACAAAATAATTTTGATAGCTCTAATTGTTCCAAGTATCAAGAGAACAAAGCTTTTCATGCAACTGTTGAATGCACACCTGAAAAGGATTCTGAAGTAACTTTAGAATCAAAGACACTTGAATGTGATAAACTCTGCAAAGAGAATGAAAATATTAAAAGAGAACTTGATATTCTATATAAGGATATAGAACGTGTAAGCAATGGTCAGACTTATCTTGAAGTCTCGGAAGAATATAGAAAACAAAAAGGTGATGATCGAGAAGCTCCAGAGCCAAAGGCACTTAATTGTGATCTTCGTGAAGAGAATGAAAGATTGAAAAAGGAACTTGATGATTTGTATAACGACATAGAGATTATTGGTGGTGGTCATTATCGTGAATGTATGAGAAGTTACAAAGAGCAAATCGAAGAAAGTCATGATCGAGAAAGGAAACTATATAGATAATTGGAGAACCTAAAGAACACTGAGGTAAGTAATTCTACCGAATCTGAAATTTCTTTAGATTATAAAATTCAATTTGATAAAGTTAAGGTTGATATAGATAATGCTCTCGAAAAAATAAAAATATTGGAGAAAGAGAATATGAGTCTAAAAACGGACTTGAAAAAGTTCGATAGTAGCACAAAACAACTTGACTCAATGTTGAAGTCAAATAGAGTTCCTCGTGACACTCGAGGATTGGGATACAAAGGTAAACAAACTTTGAATACTAAACAGGAAATAAAGTTTGTAAAACCTAAAGACTCTGCTGAATAATTTGCTTCAAAAGTTGCCAAAAAAGATTGCTCTTCCATAAAAGAAAAATCTGTAACACCTTCATCTTCAGCAAAAGGCGGAAAACTTAAAATCCGTCAAACTCCAATGAAAGAAAATCCACAACAAGGTAACACTAAAACCCATGGTTCGTATGTTACTAAGCATTTCTCTTATTGTGGAAATAAAGGACACTTGGAAAGAGGATGCAGATTCCGTAAAAGGAATGAAAAAGCCATAGATGCACGTGTTTCCGCAAAATTGGATGAACTCAATAATGCTTCTCGTGCTAAATCAGGACATGATTGTCCTAAAAATGAACAAAAGAATTATTGTAATGATAGTTCAAAGTTTGCTTATCAGGCTTCTACGAAGTTTCCTCAGAATCGCTCAAACTACAAAAGGAGAGATAACTTTGTAAAGACTAGATCTGATGTTCCAAATTGGAGAGAGGCTAACTCTCAGAGTTTTCAACATTTCAGTTACCCTAATGTTTCCTCAAGAGATTCATCTTGTATTTCAAGAAGAAATAATAGGAAGAACAAAGCTGCTTCTGCAAAACCCATTTCTAAATGGAGTCCAAAGTCTTCTCTAAAGACAAACAAGATGGTATCAAAAGATAGTCACAATGATGACACTCGAATGATAAGTTTCAATACTCATGACATTCAAAATATTGTGTTAAACGTTCTTGAAAAAATGAATGTATCTCTATATTGTCGTCGTTATATGAGATAGATCTCATAATCGGTTACCTTTTTATGATTTTGTGACTTTTGATTTAGCGGATTTCATATCTAACTTGTTGGGTTGCTTAATCAAATAATCATAAAAGGATGATGACAATTAACCCCATGTGTGAGTCACAATTATACTATTATCAATTTATTTATCATAAGTTGTGTATATACTATATTACTATACATATGAGTCTTTGGTATTAGATTATTACTATTGGCACGTAATAGTTAAAACCACTTCAACCTTTCTCTGGTAAAGGTTGCTTTTGTTGTTCTTATGTCTTTGCGAAAGGATGAGAAGAACAATGAGGAAAAGAGGATGCGAAAATTTGAGGTAACAAATTTGTTAGTTAATCATTTTCCTATTTAAGAAAAGCATGATTTTATTACATATATTTTGCTTTTGCTTAACAATTTTTCGGTACAATTGATGTTGTGTGTGATTCAATTGGTTCCGATTAAGAAAAACTATTGTTATCTTGCTTTATTGTGTGGTATCAATTGTTTAGGCTTGCAAAATTTAGGTGCAATTGCGGTGCTTTTAATGTCTATGTTGTTTGAATTGCTTCCGGTTGAGGTGAATAATTATGTAAGTTGATTTATTTTGGTTTGTATGAATTATTTATGGCTTAACGAAATAAATGGTGTATGAGATGAGTTGTTTAGTACAATTCTATTCCGGATAAGATAAACTAAGTTAATTCTGATCTTAGTTAGACTTATCGAATTAAGCGGTTTTTTTTGAACAATCGGTTTAGCAAAGGGACTAATGTGCTTGGTTGATTTTTGTTTGCTAAACTAATTTGGAAAAATTGTTTTGGACAATTGTTTCCTTGGTAACATATCAAATAAAACTACTTGTAGTTTCGGTTTTGATATTGGTTATCAGAACATGATGTGTGGAACCCTAGTGCCTAACTCTACAGGTTTGCAAGTGTATTTTGAGATTTGTAAGATTCTTTTCGTGTTGTCCTTTGTTTTTTCGTTTCTTTGTCATTTTTGTGACAAAAAGGGGGAGAAATATATGGAGTAAACAAGTGATACTGGCGTTGATTTTATATTAATTGGTATCGCTAAGGAAAAGAACATTAGTGCTTGAACGTTTATCCAAACGAAAGAGTGAAAGCACAGATTAAGGGGGAGTAACATATCATATTACGTGGTATAAAAAAGACGTATGGATTGAAAATATACCTATCTTTCCTTTAGGGGGAGTAGTATAGGTTTGTTATTATAATGTCAACAACGACATTTATGGTTTGAATATCTCCAGGTTATTTTGCTGTTGAAATGTGAATGCGTATGTAGAATGAGTTATTTTTGTAATTTGTTTCTCCATGTGTAATAGAGTTTTGTCACTAAATTGACAAAGAGGGAAATTTTTAGAGCACTGCTCGGTGGAACCCACCAAGTGTTGGTATGTCAAGTTTGGTTGTCATATTTAGTTCCAAAACTCGAGTCGCTATTATGTAAACTACAGTCAACTTCGATAGGATAGACTAGAAATGATAAAAGTATTGTGCTCCAATTACTCACAAAGATCTGAAGATAGATTGAAGACAACAAAGACATTATCCTTCAGCTTGAGGTTAGTAACTATGACTTGACTTGTTCCATATCTATGTGTGTCTTTCAAGTCGTGTATACTGAAATCAAAACTGCAAAGCATGATTACACTCTAGTTAGACATAGTATCAAGGAATACAATACGAGGTTTATTGCTTAACCATTAAACTTTGTAGATAAGACATCGACATAATCGGTTGAATTATATTGTGATTATGTATGAGTATAAGGTGAGAGTTTCATCCTAGGGAACAATGTTTTACATGTATTATAAGGAAGTAAGTTCATAAACTTGTTTGTGAATCGAAAAAGAAACTGCCAGGCGTTATTGGGATTGTTATTTATTGAATATCTTGTGAACATCCAATATGTTTGATTTAGTATAATCGCTCACGACTTGTTTGTGTTCTTGGTAAAACTATTCACAAAGGCCTGACTTATGTATTGGTATGACTTTTATTAGTGAAACCGATCTTAAGTAATCACCTGAGATGGTACGATCGAGTTTGTGATTTGTGTATGACCAACTCTGGGTAAAGGGGAACCAATCCTAGTAAGAGGTGTAACACATCACAAAGGGGAATCGATCCTTGTATGAGGTGCAGCAAAGGGGTACCGATCCTATGAACATGTGGAACACGTTTTTAGGCAAAAGGGAACGATCCTATGGACATGTGCAACACATACAAGTTAGATACCATAAATATGTGTGGAACCGATCCTATGGACATGTGCAACAAGGGGAACCGATCCTATGAACATGTGCAATCGGCCACAAAAAGTCTCAAGTAAATCCAAGCACGTTTTGTGTTTCTAACACAAAAAATTATCCAAAAATATCTTTTCGAATTTTCTATTTTTCTAGAAATATTAGAGATGCCGAAAATATATTTTGTTAATGTGGAAAGATGTCGACATACTTTGAACACGTGCTATGGATGTTTATTTCTTTAATTGTTCAAAGATATTCCTTAACAGCTAAAAGAAAGAAAATCCCAGGATCGAAATTAAATAAGTTAAGAATCTTTTGATTAAGGTTTTTAATTATATATATGGAAAATAAGAATTAGTAATGTGCATTTACTAGTTAAAGATTTTCCAAGGAGATTTTCGATCAATATTTTGGACCGAGCATTCTCAGGAATTATGGAAACCGAATTTGGAATACATTGAATATCTTTGAGAATATTTTTGGTTTTGGAAATTCCTTGATGTCCAAACTTCCTTGTCTATTGTTTATGGGTGAAAAATATTACTGCCGAATTCGGTAATTTGGGGTGTGTGTATGAGGAATAAATCTAAACCCTAAACAAATGCACTGCACGGGAGTGCTTTGTGATTCGAGAAATCAATCTGTACAATTCTGGCCTAAACCAAGAAATGGCCGTTACAGACTTGCTTCGGTCACAAAGTGCAGGAGATGGGGTTGATCTTAGGGAGGGAGGTGAAGAAGGTGTTGATATTGTGAAGGTGTTGGCTATGTATGACTTGTATCAGAAAGCTGAACTGGCTTGCAGAATGTAAGCTATCAGTTCCGGTGTTTGAATACGATTGTATCAACACTTGGCTTCTGTCTCGTCTTGTGTTTTTTTGAAAATAGGGAGGAGAACCTATTTATACAAGTCATTGAGCCTAACCCACGTCTCTCATGGGAAGTGGAGAAAGTGGAGTGATGGAGTAGTGGAGTTGAGTGTGTTAGTGTTATACGATCAGTCTTGCCCACTTCTCCCATCATCACTAACCGTCCATGACTGCCTGACACGTTCTTGTGATGGCGCGTTGTGCGCTGCACGCTGTAAACTGCCAGACCAATCCCCCAGTATGTATCCCCCAGTTTGTGACATGATTGATATCTCGAGTATGTGGATCGTGGGACCCACAGAAAGTAGCATGCAATGCTAGATTAAATAACTAAGTTATTTAGGAAGTCGATATATATGAAATATCGTGTGAATCCTATGCATGTAATGCATCGAATGTATTTAGCATGAGTGAAGCATCGTTGTTTTAAGGCTTAATGGAGTAAGCCACGATTAAGCGTCTTGAAATAGATGCATGTCTAGCCATCTTCAAGTGATCGTTTGGGGCTAAACAGTTAAGTCCTGACTTGGCCGATCACTTGGTGTGGTAGAGTGACGGATGGTAACCACCACGACACCTCATTGACCAGTTAACTCCTGAACAGGGTTGTATAACCAAGCAGGTGAAGTTGAACGAACGAGATGATCTTTGGACACTCATCTGCGACCGTTAGTGTAATTAGGGTTTATGAAAAGGTGCGCAAGCATCACTCTTCAGCTTGGTCGAATCCAAGCTTGGGACACGATTTTGGCAAGGCCGATTGGGCATGCGTGTAGACGGCATGCCGGTGTACATGTCCATACCTCATTGTCTCGTGAAAGTGTAATCTAGATCGCTCAATTTGTACGGCAAAGAGGAGCGGCTAGGATTGATTTGTGACAGATATTTTCTTCCACAAAGGCCGCGTGTCATTCCAACTTTGGGCGCGCGTTTCGAGGCGACCAAGCCTGGTCGGTCTTGGCCGATTAGTCTAGTGTGCAGATGACGGGCTGGTGTACGCGCCCGTATTTCATTGTCCCATAGAAACGTGATCTAAGCCACTCAATTTGTCCGGCAAAGTTGAGTGGTCGAGATTAGTTTACAATTGGGAGGTGTGACCACGCCTAGTTTGGGCGTGCGAATCGAGGAAACCAGGCATGATATGCCTTGGCCGATCGGGTGTGGAGATAGATGGACCCACGATGATCATGTTGATGTGCACCGGACCTGACTAGTCTATTCCTGAACCCTTCGTTCGTGCAGGAGAAAATGGACGCTCGTGATGTTCAAACCCTAATTAGGGTTTCACCGGCCGTGCGTCATGCCTTGTTTGGGCGCACGAACTGCAACGATCAACTATAGTTGGTCCTGACCGATCGGTCATGTGTGTAGGCGGACCCACGGTAATTGTGTTGACATGCTCTGGGCCCTTTGAATCTACATCTACACCCTCCATCTATGCCTGTGAAGATGGATGGTTGAGACTGCTTTGCGACACATGTAATGTGCCGCAGACCCTAAATTAGGGTTTCACGTCCGCGCTGCTTTGGCTGGACGATTTGGCAAGCCATGCTACCCTTTTAGGGAGGCCGAGCATGCGGGACCCGCATTGGGTCGGTGGTGAATACTCCAATACCTGCATGGGGGTTATGGATCCGATCTAAGCCATCCAATCATGCTGGTGAAGTTGGATGGTCGTGATCGTTTCTGAGACTGATACGGACAGTACATATGTCGATCGGGTTAGTATAACACTCCGAGAGTTATAGCATGTACGGGTATTTCGTACGTGCCTCCTTATTTAATGCTTGGAGATTCGTGTTGCTCTGCTGAGAGCGATCACTCAGTCGTCATGCCGCACCAATAATGAGAATGGAGTAGTACAGGAAATACAAGGCTGGTCATGCATTAATTGGTAATGCTATAAGTTTTATAGTGAAGAAGTATTCTCCACTTTATCAGTGTCTTTATCCTTTGCAGGATGTTAGCACATAGTTTTGGCTTTTACAATTTTAGCCTTAAACGAAAATCCACCATCAACATTAAGTCCCCTGCCTAGCACGTAATGGTTACACTATTGTGGGGTAGGCATGAGATGGTGACAATTTTTGTATGCTGAAACAATTAAGCTAAAGTAAGTAAATACGTATTTACCGCATAGATCGTCAGGTGATGTCCTGGAAGTCTTGATTAGGGTCATGAAGGAGGCAGGACTTGGTCAGACGAGTCGCTTTTGGTTTCCTCCATGTACATATGGACAGAGCTTGGCCCACTTCTTGAACTGGGTGTAGTCTCCTCCGTTGCACGATAGATTTTCCCAGATATATCCGATAAGCCTCGTTGATCATTATCCCGAATCAGTAGCCTTTATAGGTGGCCAATAAAGACTTCTTTTCTCCTGGGATTCTGTTGACTTGCGAGATATAAATTCCAAGGATTCTTCTCATTCATATTCGTATATCCAGGTATTTCTCCGCACTTATCTGATCTTATGATTGATTGATGATGATATACACATTTTTTATGTGCTCATAACTTCTTCTTCTTTGCAGCTTATCATGGAAGCGGTGGGCGATGACCATTTTGTAACTTCTCCAGAAAAAAGTTTTGAAGTCGACAAGCCGGAGCTGATGCACACGAAGAAGTAATGGATAAAACCGATCTCCCACTTCGCGAAGTCGGTCGTGTTATACAGGGGATGTCCATTCTGCACCTGCGTATTGTCAGGGGACGTATCTGTGCCCTTTCAGCTGCAATCGACATGGAGGAGCAATGGAGGCGTGATGAAGCGTTTCAAGCACCAGTGAGCGCAAGGGCAAAGAGGTTTGCAGCACGGTCAAAGAGGCGGAGGGTTGAACACAAACGACCTCTTGGTGAAGATAAATGTGATTATCCGATCCACGACGGTGTGATAATCCTTGATTCTGACACAGATGAACCTGAGCGTCTGAAAGCAGTCAACACAATCCCTAACGTTGTTGTGGCCTTTGAGGGAGACATGAAAGATGTTCCTGCTAATGATGTTTGGGTGGAGAGTGCTGCTGTAGAAACATCTGAAGCGGAAGCTGAGGCAGATCCGAAGGAAGAAGCAGTAATGGCTCACGATGATGATGGCGTTGAAACATGACCTAATAGTGGTGCTGACGCGGTCGACCTTGTTGACGGCTAGGATTTTTTTTTCTTTCCCTTTAAATACATTCCCGTAATTCATAACCATCTTCCTTGTACTCAGTGGCGGCTGAGTCCAGGATCTTTAGTTTGCTTGCTTGAATAAAGGTTTTTATGTTATAATCCTTTGTTGAGATTACATCTGAACCTTTTCAGGCGCAATGGTGTGCCTTCATATGTATGTGATTCTTTATGATAAAAGAAATAATGTCATAATGGAATACCACGGACCTGCATGTGCTCCTGACGTGAGATCTCCCTGGTCTTGCTGGGTGAATGGCTCAAAGCATCTTCCTTTTCCGCACATATTCTATTTCCTTGACTTCTTACGAAATGTTTGCTTAGGGTTTCCTTCTCTGTTTTGCTCTAATGGGTTTAGGCTGATTCAGGACTTTGTGTCTTCCTTTAGGGGTAAAGAAGTTCTTGGATGGAAACAATACTTCAATTAATTTGAAATTGAAAATTGAAACCCTAATTATGAATGCAAGTATTGCTATCATTTTCTGGAGGAATTACAAATATGACATGAGAAGGTAATTGTAAAAAGACACCCTGGAGAAAACAGCACATCGTTTTAAAGTCTGGAGGACGCTGGAAAGTGGTAGCACAAAGTCTTAAGTACGATAGCGTTTGAGCCATCGCGAGTGAATCGTTACGCCTTCCAGTTTGTCAGCGTTGATGAGCTTGCAGTAGCCTCCTAGGATAACATCTGATACCAGGTATGGTTCATCTTCTATTTCAGTGGGTGAGTCAGGTGGATTGGTTACTTTCACCGTCATGATCCCAATGTAGTCATCTCCGTCACCAGATCTCCAATTCCAAATGGGTTTGGGCGTTCAGATGCCTGGATCTTTGCTTTATCATCTTTGACCGAGATATCCTCTAAGCTTTTGATAAAACGTTTGAAGGGGCCGGCCTCCCATTCACATCTCTTAGCCGGGGTTGGTTTGCTTGTCAGAGTGAGAAGTGATTGGTTGGAAAAAGGGTTGTGTGATGAGACTTACTTGGTCTCGGAACCTTTTAATGTACGCCAATGGTCTCTCTCCAGGAAGTTGTATCATGTTGGCAAGCTGTAGGTGGTGCGGCAACAGACAGTCCCCAGGTCCATACGGCTTGTTGGATATCCTTTCGGTACCGAAGCCGGTATAGGAAGAACTTATAGTGTTGCCTTGTTGTCGTGTATCCAAGAGCGTCCTAGGATCATGTCGTAATTAGGATGCTCCTTGACTATGTAGAAATTTGCTTGCGTTAGGGCGTCACTCAATTTAACTTCAAGATGGATGTATCCATATGCGTCTTCAAGTTCTCCTTCTGGAGTCTTAATCACAGGTGGGTTGCGAGTAGCCTCATTCTTTGAAATCTTTGCTGCTTTCAAGGTCTGGAGAGTGATGACGTTGAATGCAGAGGCCATATCGATCAATGTGCTATCGAACTCGACATCCCTCAAACGAGCAACGATTAAGAGTCCCCAGTTTCCCTTGCTTGCATCTTCCAGTAAGGACTGAGGTTTCGAGACCGCTTCCTTTTCCAGATACAAGAGCCTTCCTGAGACAACGCGGTTGAGGGCTGCAAATATTTCCTGACGCTGTGCTTTGGAGAAGTACAAGATCTCGCACAAATGTTCCATCATAGATTGTACAGTCTTGCGAACAGAATCCCCGGAAATCATGCAGTTCCTGACAGGGAGAGGATCTCTATGAACACCTTCGTTTCCAAGATGGAGTTCTCCTGCCTCTATCTTTTCTTTGAATATTTGCTTCAGTCTGTTGCAGTCTTTAGTCGGATGATGGACAAACCTATGGTAGCGGAAGTACTTGGGATCCGCCATATCTTTCTCGGTTGGCGGGTGTCTGATAGGAGGCAGCTTGATAGCGTCGTCTTGAATCCATGCCTCTAAGAGTTCTATCACTTCACTCATGGGGAATGAGAATCCTTCATCTTCGGCATCTTGTGCAGGAGTCTTGCCTACTCCCTTTTGAGACGAGGTCGTCTGTGCCGGAGCCGCACGCTTGGGTTGTCGTTCCGTTGCTGAAGCTTTCCTTTTTCCTCCTTCGCCTACCACGCTCATAGAAGGACCAGTGTTGTATTGTTTGTTGGTGAGGCGCCTGCTTCCTCGAATCTCACGTAGGTCTTCGTTTCTAACAACCCTGGTTCTCTCTAGTAACGCTGGGGAAGTTGTGGCTGAATGCTTGGCAGCTTCATGGAGTTCGGAGAACGTCTAAAAGCCCATATTCTCCAGTAGGGCGCGGTATATGGGTATCATCCCGTTGATGCACAGCTACACCAACTGTCGTTCAATGATGTTCGGATCATGACAATCTAGTGCTTGTGTTCTGAACCTTTTAACGAAATCGTTTGGATGTTCGTTGTTCCGCTGAGAGATTCTCCCCAGGTCTGAAAAGGTGATCCGAGCACTTTTTATAGAAAGCACTGACCATCCCATCCCAATTGGATATGCTGTTAGGCGCGATGTTGTTGTACCAGGTGTACGCCCTTCCCGTAAGTGACTTCGAGAATTCTTTCAGGCGGAGAACACAATTGTATTCATGTTCTCCTAATGATTCCAAAAATAGAGAGATGTGTTCATGAGCGTTACCAGTACCATCATAGAGAGAGAACTGAAGAGAGGTGTATCCTCTTGGGAGAGGAATTCATTGTACATCTTGAGGGTACGGCGGCTGATGTTGGTGCACCTCCATCATGCTTCCTTTGCCTCGGTTTTGGAGAAGTCGTTTGGTAGGCATTTAAAGATGTGAAAATAAGACAATAAATGGATGCCTACAGTGATACCTGCAAGTGCACAGGGTCAAATTGTAGTAATGTGTGCAAGACAGGGTCATTCCACAGGGACTTGGGGTGTATTGAAGCATTCCTAAGCTATCAATGGGTGCAAAGCACTATGGCAGTGAGCAAGGCAAAGATGGGAAAACAGTTAACAAAGCAAAGCAAATGACAAGAAATTTAAGAACCAAAACAGCAAAGCAATATGGCAAAACAGTTAAGAACCAAGGCTGTAAGCCAAGGGCAGGGAGGAGTTTGAGCACTGATTTCCACCTTGTGTCCTAATCAAGCAATGCAATTCTAGGTTGAGTTGAAGACCTTGAGCATATATTAGAATGGGAGGAAAATCAGCTTGCTCACTGATATGCCCCTAGTATTGACTGTCTTTTGACAGCACAGTCAATCACAGGCATACCAGAGCACTGATTACTTCCCATTGCTCAAGCAAAACATGCATCAAGATAACTATCCTAGCATTACATCATTCAACAGTGCACTAGGCTTCATCTGAGCCCTAACTGAAGAACTAGAACATGTTTAACACATTAAATAACTGGAATTGAAACATTGAACATAAACAGAGCATTGAACTGAACATAAACAAACACAGAAGACATAAAATAAAAACATGAACTGAATTGAAACTAAATAAGAGCAACTGAACTGAAACTAAACAAGAGTAATGGAATAAACATGAACTGAAACTAAATAAGAGCAATGGAATAAACATGAACTGAAACTAAATAGAATTGAAACATGGAATAAAAACAAAGACAGTTGAAAATTAAACACTAACCCTTGAGACACTGGCTATTCCAGTGCTCTTGGGTGACACACTGGCTAATCCAGGCATCCCTTCTAACACACACCCATCATCCCTATTTATACAACAATCAAAAACCCCAAAAATTCCCAATTCAATGAAATTAGGGTTTGCATAGAAAAATGAAATTAGGTTTTACCTAATCACTGATAGCACTCAATAGCTTCGACCCAATCTTCCTTGTCATCTTCTCTTGCTTCCCATACCTCCAAATGCTCTCCTAACTCACCTAATTTACAAATTTTTCACACGTTAGGGTTTTGAGAAAAACGTGTATAAAAATGGGAAATTAGGTGGCTAGATAGGTTGTAATGATGGTAGTGGAGATGGGTTATGGTGTTTGGTTGATTTGAGAGGAGATGGTGGTTGTGGTGGTGGTTGAGCGGGGCAGTGGAGGTGATGGTGGTGGCAGAGTTTTTCCTCTGCAGACGGAATGGAGAATATGGAGTCGATGGAAAGAAGGAGGGGAGTGTTTGGCGATGGGTATAGGGTTAGGTTGTTCGAGTGTGAGGCGGGCTCATCAGATTTCGATGTTAGGCGAGTGATAGGCGTTTGATCGATACATCTGAAATGCATCCAACGATAAGATGGAACATAGCCTTCAGCGACCGTCGGATGAAGAGATACAACGAAACTAACGGCGTGAGATGGAGTTAGGTGCTGTAGTGTTGGTCAGGAATTTCAGACTTTGATGCACGAAGAGGAGGCGACCGTTGGATGATGATATGGATCCAATCTGACGGCTACATGAGAAGTGGGTTATGGATTTGGGTTTTGGTTTGGGAGATAAGTTGGGCTTGGGATAATTCTGAGCCCATTTCTTCTTTAAGAACAATTTCTTCCTCTTCAAGCCCACTTCTAGCCTTTTGGTCTTGTGCACAACATTCTTCGCGGCTTCCTTGTGTAATTCCTCCCGGCTTTTCACCACTTTTCTGCTCCGCAACTCATCTAGTCTTTATTTAAAACCTAGAAATACAAAATTAATTAATAAAAATATTTATTCTTGAAAACAATGAAAATACAGAATATGGGATAAAATGTAGAATTAATGCACAAAAGATGAGTTAAATGCCAAGAAAAATATAAAAAAAGTATGCACTTTTTAGCACTTATCAAATACCCCCAAACCTGAATTTTACTTGTCCTCAAGTAAAACAAAACTAAAGAAATCCTACCTATACCACTGTCGCTGGTCTCTCGAATGCATTTAGTGTATGCACTAAGCCTTTTAAACCACTAAGTGTCCCTAGTGGACGAGTGAAGTCTCGTGAAGGTTTTCTTAGAACGTACCTACAAAGTTCTAGGTCAAAATATAAGCTCAGATTCCATCAAATGTGACATGTGCAAGACAGTTTAAGCTCACAGCAAAATGGAGATGTCAATCTAGCTATCAAAGGCACAATCCTAGCACTGATAACAAAAAAAGGACATGTGATAAGAGTGTAAAGTGTATCTACACATGTGTCTAGAATGACCTGAAGTTATGATTACTAATCACCAAGAGATAGTTTTTAGGCTAAGAACCGAATTCTAAGCCAAGCTAGCTGTCCGGCTTTACGAGAATTGTGAATGTTCACCCAATGAGTTGGTGATATTTCAGTTTACCCCCTTTATACATCGATGGCTGCACCCTCCTTGCTTATTACAAGACTATTTACAACAAAAAGATGACTCTTTACATGACTCTTATTTACATTGATTACTCTCTTTTATTTTTGGAACAAGAGAGAATATTGTCTTTAACATGACAAAACATGGAATAAATACTTGATTGAATTTTTTTTTTTTTTTTTTTTGATTTTTTTTTTGTAAGAAATAACTTTGATCTTTACAACATAGTGACACTTTTGATACATGAACAAAAAGAAAAACATAATTACGTGACTCTTAGCAAGAGGTGGCCCTTATCGAATGCATCCGGTCAAATTCTATGGTTGCTTTTCTTAACGTATCCTCCAACTTCTATCCCAGCCAACCAAAGAACAAGCTAGTCAAGTCTCATTCAGTATTCTAAAGTGATTGGCAATCTAACTTCCTATCAAACACCTTGAAGATCGAGGCTATACATGTATTGGTAGATCGTGCGCGTGCAAATTTCTTATCACTATGTGAATTGTGCTAGAATCAGGGTGCCTAAATATCTAGACTAAGACTCCTAATAATTACATATTTGCACAAGAGTCAACATTTCAAGGTAAATGAGCTCCATTTTTATGTTTTTTTTTTTTTTCAATTTTTCAATTTTTTTGGAATTTTTCAATTTTTTCAAAAAGATGGAGTTTTGTTTTCAATTATGGCATATTATCGTGGTATCTACTCTATACCCCCAAACCTAAACTAAACAATGTCCTCAATGTTTCAAAAGATGTAAAGAATTATAATACAACATATGGAGAGGATTATGCTGAGTAGAGAAAAAGGAAAGAGAATACCCGATTTCGGCGAAAGCAAAATTAGAACTCCATTATTCAAGGAAAAAATCCAACATTTTCTTAGCCGAGATCATATTGGATTAGCACTATATATACAAAAGAAACAAAAGATTTAACTAAGAAACTATCTACAAGAAAATTTGGTTTTTAATGGGATTGGACTTTTGGGAAAAATTTGGTTTTGTCGGGAGACATTTGGAAAACTTTGGTTTTTATGGGAGAAAAACATTTGGTTTTTAATGGGATAAGGAGACCAAGCCCACTGTTGGGTTTTGCGAAGCCCAGCTACGTTTTTGAAAAACAGGCCCACTGCTGGCGAGTAAAGCTCACTGTTGGTTTTTGGAATTTTGAAATTTTGGCCCACTTGAACTTTGGTTCAGGCCCACAGTTCAGAAACAAGCCCAGGTAACAATTTGAAATTTGGGCTCTTAAATAGCCAAAGATCGAGGCCCAACTGGGCTTTTGAAAACGTTTTCTGTTTTTGGGTCAAGCCCACAGTGTAAATGTTTTGTTTTCAAATGGATGTTAAGCCCACAGTCCCAGAAATTTAGTTGGGCTTTGGCTAGCTACTAACTAAAATATGAGGCCCAACTGGGCTTTCAAAAGTTCAGTTTTCTTTAATTTAAACAACAGGCTCAAATCAATCTAAAACCACAAGCCCACAAGAAATTAAACAAACAAGCCCACAAGAAATTAATTACAAACCCAACAGAAAAATGGAAAAAATTATTACAAGCCCATAAATTAAAAATGGAAGCCCACAGGTTGGGTTCTCTTAATGGGTTTAGGCTTACTTGCTTAAGCACAGCCCAACTGCTCAGTTTGGTTGCAAAAGCCCAGTTGGGCTTTGGATCATCCTAAGCTTTGGCTTCAATACTCAAGGCCCAGTTGGGCTTGGTTCAAATCAGTTCACTTCACAAGCCCAGTTGGGATTTATCTTACACCAGCTGCAGCAGCTTCAGCAGGGACTCAGCAGCAACAGCAGGGAGCAGCAACAGGAAGCAGCAGCAGCAGCACAGGCTCAGCACCAGCAGCAACAGGAGCACAGCAGCAGCAACAACAACAATAGCAGCAGCACCAGGCAGCACAGGTAGGCTGCAACAACAGGAAGAGCACCAGAGGCTCAGCACCAGCAGCAGCAAGCGCAGCAGAGCAGCACAGCAGTAGTTGGCAACAGCAGTAGCAACAGGCAGCAGCAGCAACACAGTTCAGCAGCACCAGAAGATGGTACCTGCTGGCTCAAAGCAGAAAGTGAGTAAAGATGCAAGCTATGATGCAGGAATGTAAGTGAACAATATGCAAATGAGTATGCAATGCAGGGAAAGATGCAAATGCAATGAACTATGATGCAAATATGAAGATGAAAGTGAATGCAACAAAACAGCAAAGAACAAATCAACACACAACGCCAAGTCCCCGGCAGCGGCGCCAAAAACTTGGTAGGCATTTAAAGATGTGAAAATAAGACAATAAATGGATGCCTACAGTGATACCTGCAAGTGCACAGGGTCAAATTGTAGTAATGTGTGCAAGACAGGGTCATTCCACAGGGACTTGGGGTGTATTGAAGCATTCCTAAGCTATCAATGGGTGCAAAGCACTATGGCAGTGAGCAAGGAAAAGATGGGAAAACAGTTAACAAAGCAAAGCAAATGACAAGAAATTTAAGAACCAAAACAGCAAAGCAATATGGCAAAACAGTTAAGAACCAAGGCTGTAAGCCAAGGGCAGGGAGGAGTTTGAGCACTGATTTCCACCTTGTGTCCTAATCAAGCAATGCAATTCTAGGTTGAGTTGAAGACCTTGAGCATATATTAGAATGGGAGGAAAATCAGCTTGCTCACTGATATGCCCCTAGTATTGACTGTCTTTTGACAGCACAGTCAATCACAGGCATACCAGAGCATTGATTACTTCCCATTGCTCAAGCAAAACAGGCATCAAGATAAATATCCTAGCAATACATCATTCAACAGTGCACTAGGCTTCATCTGAGCCCTAACTGAAGAACTAGAACATGTTTAACACATTAAATAACTGGAATTGAAACTTTGAACATAAACAGAGCATTGAACTGAACATAAACAAACACAGAAGACATAAAACAAAAACATGAACTGAATTGAAACTAAATAAGAGCAACTGAACTGAAACTAAACAAGAGTAATGGAATAAACATGAACTGAAACTAAATAAGAGCAATGGAATAAACATGAACTGAAACTAAATAGAATTGAAACATGGAATAAAAACAAAGACAGTTGAAAATTAAACACTAACCCTTGAGATACTGGCTATTCCAGTGCTCTTGGGTGACACACTGGCTAATCCAGGCATCCCTTCTAACACACACCCATCATCCCTATTTATACAACAATCAAAAACCCCAAAAATTCCCAATTCAATGAAATTAGGGTTTGCATAGAAAAATGAAATTAGGTTTTACCTAATCACTGATAGCACTCAATAGCTTCGACCCAATCTTCCTTGTCATCTTCTCTTGCTTCCCATACCTCTAATTGCTCTCCTAACTCACCTAATTTACCAATTTTTCACACGTTAGGGTTTTGAGAAAAACGTGTATAAAAATGGGAAATTAGGTGGCTAGATAGGTTGTAATGATGGTAGTGGAGATGGGTTATGGTGTTTGGTTGATTTGAGAGGAGATGGTGGTTGTGGTGGTGGTTGAGCGGGGCAGTGGAGGTGATGGTGGTGGCAGAGTTTTTCCTCTGCAGACGGAATGGAGAATATGGAGTCGATGGAAAGAAGGAGGGGAGTGTTTGGCGATGGGTATAGGGTTAGGTTGTTCGAGTGTGAGGCGGGCTCATCAGATTTCGATGTTAGGCGAGTGATAGGCGTTTAATCGATACATCTGAAATGCATCCAACGATAAGATGGAACATAGCCTTCAGCGACCGTCGGATGAAGAGATACAACGAAACTAACGGCGTTAGATGGAGTTAGGTGCTGTAGTGTTGGTCAGGAATTTCAGACTTTGATGCACGAAGAGGAGGCGACAGTTGGATGATGATATGGATCCAATCTGACGGCTACATGAGAAGTGGGTTATGGATTTGGGTTTTGGTTTGGGAGATAAGTTGGGCTTGGGATAATTCTGAGCCCATTTCTTCTTTAAGAACAATTTCTTCCTCTTCAAGCCCACTTCTAGCCTTTTGGTCTTGTGCACAACATTCTTCGCGGCTTCCTTGTGTAATTCCTCCCGGCTTTTCACCACTTTTCTGCTCCGCAACTCATCTAGTCTTTATTTACAACCTAGAAATACAAAATTAATTAATAAAAATATTTATTCTTGAAAACAATGAAAATACAGAATATGGGATAAAATGTAGAATTAATGCACAAAAGATGAGTTAAATGCCAAGAAAAATATAAAAAAAATATGCACTTTTTAGCACTCATCATCGTTCAAGGTCTCCACGTGTGATGAAGTTGGATGACCGGTTCATCTCCCTTGGGCGTTCATGAACAACACGAGCTTCTTCATTCATGTGGGTCTGAGTGGAAACGCCTGTTCTGGGTGTATTGAAGGCATCCCTTGTTGGATCCAGGGGTTGTCGTGAGTCTTGTGGCAATCGTTCAGTTAAGGTTTTGAGGAAAGTGAGTACCTCTTTCTGAGTTGCATCCATATCCGTTTGAGTCTTAGCAAGAGTTTCCTGTCTCTCCATCAAGTCTGCGATGGTAATTGGAGATGGTCCTCCTCTTGCTCCTCCGGTTCCCCATCCTGATGAAGGAATGGGAGTTGTTGTTCTGGTGATCGCCGGAGGTGTTACACTTGAAGAGATGCCAGGGTTCGCGGCTGCTCTGGATCTGGTGATAGGACTGGAACATCTCCTGCTCCGCTGGTGTTGGTGGTAGAAGAGACGGTTCCACGAGATGTATTGACCACAGTAGCTCCACTGACAGGCACATAAATACTGAGATAGTTATCTACACTAGTTCCATCAGAATTGATTGTTGATCCTGACCTAAGTTCCACCATCTTTGAAACAGATTGATGATTGGATTGAATTTAAGATCTACCCCTTCGAAATTGATGAAATTGAATCAAATTTTGAAGAAATTGACTTTATAACCGAGAAATTAACTTCCCACTGTGGTCGCCAATTGTTTATAGGTGAAAACTATTCATGCCGAATTTGGTAATTTGGGGTGTGTGGATGAGGAATGAATCTAAACCCTAAACAAATGCACTGCACGGGAGTGCTTTGTGATTCGAGAAATCAATCTGTACAATTCTGTCCTAAACCAAGAAATGGGCGTTCCAGACTTGCTTCGGTCACAAAGTGAAGGAGATGGGGTTGATCTTAGAGAGGAAAGCGAAGAAGGTGTTGAGATTGTGAAGGTGTTGGCTATGTATGACTTGTATCAGAAAGCTGAACTGGCTTGCAGAATGTAAGCTATCAGTTCCGGTGTTTGAATATGATTGTATCAACACTTGGCTTCTGTCTCGTCTTGTGTTTTTTTGAAAATAGGGAGGAGAACCTATTTATACAAGTCATTGAGCCTAACCCACGTCTCTCATGGGAAGTGGAGAAAGTGGAGTGATGGAGTAGTGGAGTTGAGTGTGTTAGTGTTATACGATCAGTCTTGCCCACTTCTCCCATCATCACTAACCGTCCATGACTTCCTGACATGTTCTTGTGATGGCGCGTTGTGCGCTGCACGCTGTAAACTGCCAGACCAATCCCCCAGTATGTATCCCCCAGTTTGTGACATGATTGATATCTCGAGTATGTGGATCGTGGGACCCACAGAAAGTAGCATGCAATGCTAGATTAAATAACTAAGTTATTTAGGAAGTCGATATATATGAAATATCGTGTGAATCCTATGCATGTAATGCATCAAATGTATTTAGCATGAGTGAAGCATCGTTGTTTTAAGGATTAATGGAGTAAGCCACGATTAAGCGTCTTGAAATAGATGCATGTCTAGCCATCTTCAAGTGATCGTTTGGGGCTAAACAGTTAAGTCCTGACTTGGCCGATCACTTGGTGTGGTAGAGTGACGGATGGTAATCACCACGACACCTCATTGACCAGTTAACTCCTGACCAGGGTTGTATAACCAAGCAGGTGAAGTTGAACGAAGGAGATGATCTTTGGACACTCATCTGCGACCGTTAGTGTAATTAGGGTTTATGAAGAGGTGCGCAAGCATCACTCTTCAGCTTGGTCGAATCCAAGCTTGTGACACGATTTTGGCAAGGCCGATTGGGCATGCGTGTAGACGGCATGCCGGTGTACATGTCCATACCTCATTGTCTCGTGAAAGTGTAATCTAGATCGCTCAATTTTTCCGGCAAAGATGAGCGGCTAGGATTGATTTGTGACAGAGATTTTGTTCCGTAAAGGCCGCGCGTCATGCCAACTTTGGGCGCACGTTCCTAGGCGACCAAGCCTGGTCGGTCTTGGCCGATTAGTCTGGTGTGCAGACGACGGGCTGGTGTACACGCCTGTATTTCATTGTCCCATAGAAATGTGATCTAAGCCTCTCAATTTTTCCAGCAAAGTTGAGTGGTCGAGATTAGTTTACAATTGGGAGGTGTGACCACGCCTAGTTTGGGCGTGCGACTCGAGGCAACCAGGCATGATATGCCTTGGCCGATCGGGTGTGGAGATAGATGGGCCCACGGTGATCATGTTGATGCGCACCGGACCTGCCTAGTCTATTCCTGGACCCTTCGTTCGTGCATGAGAAAATGGACGCTCGTGATGTTCAAACCCTAATTAGGGTTTCTCCGGCCGTGCGTCATGCCTCGTTTGGGCGCACGAACTGGAACGATCAACTAAAGTTGGTCCTGACTGTCATGTGTATAGGCTGCCCCACGGTGATTGTGTTGACATGCTCTGGGCCCTTTGAATCTACATCTACACTCTCCATCTATGCCTGCGAAGATGGATGGTTGAGACTGCTTTGCGACACATGTAATGTGCTGCAGACCCTAAATTAGGGTTTCACGTCCGCGCTGCTTTGGATGAACGATTTGGCAAGCCATGCTACCCTTTTGGGGGGGTCGACCATGCGGGGCCCGCATTGCGTCGGTGGTGAATACTCCAATACCTGCCTGGGGGTTATGGATCCGATCTAAGCCATCCAATCATGCTGGTGAAGTTGTATGGTCGTCATCGTTTCTGAGACTGATACTGACAGTCCAGATGCTCGATCAGGCTAGTATAACACTCCGAGAGTTGTAGCCTGTACGGGTATTTCGTACATGCCTCCTTATTTAATGCTTGGAGATTTGTGTTGCTCTGCTGAGAGCGATCACTCAGTCGTCATGCCGCACAAATAATGAGAATGGAGTAGTACATGAAATACAAGGCTGGTCATGCATTAATTGGTAATGCTATAAGTTTTATAGTGAAGAAGTATTCTCCACTTTATTAGTAGCTTTATCCTTTGCAGGATGTTAGCGCATAGTTTTGGCTTTTACAATTTTAGCCTTAAACGAAAGTCCACCATCAACATCTATAAATACTTGAAGTTTGCCTTTCTAGCAAGCTAATCCTTCGTGACAGTAAACTTCCTCTGTTGTACTGTTACTGGTGAAACCGCCTATTCGGAGAGGAGAGTAACCTAATTAGGTGAAATCTCTTACGGCCGCTTGTTAGAGCATGGTTCGGTTGAACCCACCAAGTGTTGGTATGTCAAGTTTGGTTGTCATATTTTAGTGAATCAGAACTCATGTTAAGAGTCGCTTGATTATGTACTAGAGTTAAACTTCTTATAGGTTAGCTTGAAAGTATTAGGATATGAGACATTACAAGTATTGCGAAGACTTGACAAGCAATCCTATTGTGTTTGGTTAAGTCCGAACCTTATATCAAGTAAACATACTTCGTTGTTGTATTATCTCGATCTCGTATCCATAGACAATCACACGAAGTGTGAACCGATTAGTTGTATTGTTTCGACTCATTCCATAGACAATCACTTTCGGAGAAAGGACTTATAGGTAGGAAAAGTTTTATCTTGAGGTATATTTGGGTATCCTCGCCTTTTCACCGCTCAATTTAAAGTCTTCTTTGGGATTGAGAAGCTCTAACGCGACCCGTTGGTGGGAAACTAGATAATTACGGTTTATCTTTTATTTTCGATTGATTTGATTGACTAACGGTTGTTGAATCTTTGATTGCACCTAGTTTGTTTATTCTTGAGAACCTTCTCTTCTGATATAAGGCTCACTCAAACTATATCAAAGATCAACGTTTCTACGGATCTAAGTCTTTCAAGATCCGTAAGATAAATTCATTGATTTGCCATTGTTAACAGACTCCGTTCTGTGCGACAAATCAATAAGGAATCAAGTTTTTTTTGTAGATTGTTACTTTGAAGATTAAATCGAAGATTGAAGATTTGAAGAAGAAGTTGTTGTGAATCATTAAGAAGATATACTAGATCTATTCCTAAAGAGAACGTCTGTTCTGCTAGGATATTGGGTATTAAATATCTATTGAGAACTCCGGTTCTGCTAGATATTATCAAATCAAGAATACTGCTGAAGCTGAGTAACTAGGATCTTAGTTTACTTAGTAGTGTCTACACGAAGTTGCAGGTTTACTTTTTGTAGCGTCTTAATTCATTGAGTATTCAAATCTGGACAAGGTCCCGGGGTTTTTCTACAAGATTGTAGTTCTCCTCGTTAACAAAATTCTGGTGTGTGCTTTACTTTATTTCCGCATTATAATTGTTTTTATATTATAATTAAAGTAATTACACTTGTACGTTAACTAGGCACTTGATATTTATCTTATAAGGTTTCAGTTATCAAGTGAATACTTTGTCGTTGTATTGTCTCGATTCATATCCATCGACGATCACACAAAGTATATTGGATTTCTCCACTTGTCTGATATAATTATTCACGTGTTAGACCAGTTCAGACTAACCCTATTTCAAGTGGACACTGTGTTGAAATATTCTTTGAGTGATTGTTGCTCCAAGAGGTTTATACACGGTAGAGATTGAATAGGTTGTGATCAAATAAAAATATTGTGGTGTATTTGGGTACCGTCGTATTTTGAACATAGCATAGAAGGCATTCAAAGGAACTTATGTTAAGTGAATATAGGCAAGGCGCCGAAATTTACAGAACGTCTGGGATGGTTGCTACATGCGCCAGTCTGGATAAATTTCATGTAAATATATTGAATAGCTCAATAAATGTGCAGTGGAGAGATCGACACTCATGGCTTTGTTTCCTCACAGAGTGACGTCACATCAGATCAGATGCAAGGTTTTACAAATTTAACCCTGAGCTAAAAACCACCATCAATACTTAGGACATCTTTCTCATCCCACTACCACTACTTCTTCCACCACCATCATCAATAACGTCATCACTCCACCATTCTCACCAATACCCTCCACAATTATCCCTACCGTCGATCCACCACCCCCGCCCACCATCACAACCACCATTAATGCCTACTGTTTAATATAAAATAAATTTATTATGCATTATATTAATGAAAATATATTTATTTGATTAATTTTTTTTTTGATAAAAATGATATTATTAGCAAGTTGTTTCATAACAAACAGTTACAAGTCGGTGGAAGGAAGCCTGGCTACAAGCTGGGCGCCAACCCCTTTTTGAATAATAATTCCTTATCTATGGAAAAGGGCACCGCCTATTTTGTAGTTTGCATTGTGACTGGCGAGGCAGTTCCCTAATCTTTTCAGAAAAGCAATTATATCTTCACCTAACTCCTTTAGAGTAGCAAATGCAAGCACATCGAAGCCGTAACCATGCGTGGAGCACTTCTCGAGATATTTGTTGCATTTGCGGTTGATGGCCATGGAAATAGCGTGTCCAGGAGTGAAGCGTCGAGTTTCAGCACTGGTAAAGGGAGAAACAAATGTTGGGTGTAGAGTTTCGAACCTTGAACCCTTCAACTCCTTATCCTGGGTGCTAGCCATCGCACCAGCGCTGGTATTTTTTTTTTGACTAATTAAAAAAATATTTATTATGAAATATCAATAGAATATTTATTATTGAAAGTTAATCAAACGGTTCATTTTACAACCGTAAATTTAGCTTTCCCAACAATAAAAAATTTCAGAAACTAAAAATAAATGTAAATTTTTCTACTTTACATATTTCATTTCTATGTCATTTGTTTGAATATGTATATATTTCTACTTTTTCTCCCTTTGTGTCTAGACTATGATGGCTTTAAGAAACAACTCAACTACTGAAATGCAAGGTACGATGAAATTAGAGTTTTGGGCAACGATTTTTTTCTTGGTTTCTCGGACCTATTTATATTCTTCATCTACAAGTTTGACAACCGTTACTCCATTTTCTACAACGCATATAATCGTTGCTTAATTAATTATTTCTGTAACGGTGTTAACGTAAATATATTATCATAACACTAATAACAACGACATATTTCCAAAGTTTTTTTTGACGATACGATAAATATATAATAACGTTTTTTTGACGTTACAAAAACAATGACTTCGCGTAGTGTTAATTATGGTAATTAATGAGACATTTCTATTAACGAAAATTGATAAAATATTTGTTAAGAGAATTTAACATAAACAAATTAAGATCGTTGCATATGCTTCGGACTTTTAATCACATAAGTCTGTTATAAAAGTTTATGCGGACAATCACAATAATAGATTTATCTGCCACCTAAACAAATCTGAGTTGCAGCTTAGTCCAGCCGTGACGACACATGCTTGATAGTAAGTAATATTGTGTGTACGTGTGCGTTAATTTTTTTGACATGTGTCATTCATTTTTGTTATTATATAAATTGAAAATCGTGCAAGGTTCTTTTCTAATCGTCATGTTTCGTACCGTAACCGAATTTATTTAAACACTGTAAACGATCAATTATACAACTTTCTCAGCATAATGTTGCTTGTGCCGTAATGACAGATAATTAACATTCTCCAGTATTGCTCACAAACACACATAATTCCTGAACAATCCCATTATCATCATTTCTTCCACCAGGGCGGAGCTAGGAATTCAGCTATGAAAAGGCAAAAAAAAAAATTAGGGTGAGCAAGATGGTAAAAATGGTGGTTTTAGCACATACAGTATATAAAAATAAATAATTATAAGTGGAAATTTAACATGCCCATCAGGCTACGTAGGCAACCGCCTATCCATTTCATGAGTTGGTTCCGCCCCTGTCTTCCACCACCACTAAATGAAACAGTTACTAACAAAAATTAACAAAATATTTGTTAAGAAAAATTAACATAAATAAATTAAGACTGTTGTATATGCTTCAAATATTTAATCACATAAGCATGTTATAAAATTTTATACGGAAAATCACAACACATCAATGTTCTTTAAAGCTTCAAAGCTTTAGTGTGATGTTCGTGATAAAAGATCTTTAACTTTCCAACAAGAATGTTTCTAGAAAGTGTTGTACGGTTGTTTCTTTCTGTGATGACATGTTCTTATTCTTAGACTCGTATCGAGATGGTAAAGATCTCAGAATTTTCTCACAATATCCATTTCACTGATTTCAGGAATAGTCATAATTTAGGACAACTTGTGATTAAAGTTTTCAACGAATCTTTATCAGCCATATAAAGGTTTTCCAAGTTCGAAGTTTTTAAAGCCTTGATTCTTTTTCTATTGTATTCCCATCATATACAGTTTTTTAGGTATTCCAGGCTTCCTATAACGTAGTGCACGTGAACACATAATTTTGGAGATCTTGGGCTTATGTCATGGATAATAGTATGCAAGGACATGAAAGGGTTGATATCTAAACTGTACCCCTCTTTAGGGACATCTAATCAAGTATCACCTGAAGAGTTAACCGAGAGAATCATCTTATCATCACGTAACGATGATGTTAACGATATTAACATGGAGGCATTGAATATTTTGGATGGAGAGATATTGACTTATTTATCCGCAGATAGATTACATCCCGATGAAAGCGGCGTTATCCCAGATTACAGCATCGAATTTCTCCAGAATTTAAATCCACCAGGAATGCCCTTATTCAAGCTAAATCTTAAAATTGGATGCCCAATTATTTTGATGAGAATTTTATCTCCATCCGAGGGTCTTTGTAATGGTACCAGACTATTGGTTACTAAATGTGGTAAACATGTACTACATGCAAAAATTCTACCAGGACACAAACCAGGAGAGACAGTATTGTTACCAAGGAGGCAAGGATATCATTTCAACCATCGGTTTTAGAATTGAACATAAACATGACAAGGCGTCAATTTCCAGTCAGGGTAGCATATGCAATGACAATTAATAAATCACAAAGACAGTCTGTTAAATACGTTGGGATAGATTTAAAAATTCCTGTGTTCAGCCATGGCCAGATTTACGTGACTTTATCACGATGCACTGCTTCTAATAGAATAATAGTACTTCTCGAAGACAAGTCTGAAAAATGGGTCTAGTAGTAGTTTCCACTGATAATATACCATTTAGATGGAAGGTGATACACTATTTAAGTGCATAGGGAGGGTTACACTTGCGAACGGGTCCACTAGGCCCAAAATGCAAAATCAAACATCTCTTCGTTTCAGAGGGTATTTTCGTATTTACAATAACATCTGATCGTCCGAACCCTAAGTTATGCATATACATATGTGTGAAGGGAGGAAGAAGCTAGCGATTGAAGTGATAATCAATCAGCGCTTATTAGATCTTCGTTTACCAGCGATAATTAGTCAATCAGCGCTTAGATCTTTGCAAGGAGATAATTATGTATATGAGGTAGTTTAATTAGAGTTTCCGCTCCTTCCTAATGATGGTTTATATATATTTAAAACTGTTGCTGATCAATGTCGTTATTTACAGCAAGGGAAATAGATTGCGGAAATTGAAGAAGGAGAGTACAAGAGAAACGAAGAAGAAAGTGTTAGTATAAAATTCTATATTACTTATCTAGAATTTAAAAAAAAAAGTCCATATTCCCTGATTGACTCGTATATTTTGTCATTCGTTTTTCTTTTCTTTCTGCAGGCTTCCTACTTTGGGTAAAGAGGTATGAAATAATTAAAAAAAAATCCTCAATTTCAATGTATTTACCTTTATAATTATCTTTTGGTATTTGGACTTTATTGTAACATTGTCCAACAACTATCTCAGAAATGTGTTTTCTTATAAAATATATATCAAAATCACGTCTACATATGCAAGGTATAACTCTCAATCCACACACCTTAGGATAGCTAGGTGGGTGGTTGATTTTTGTTGTCATTTGATGTTTTTTTTTTGGATGGTGTTCTGTGTTAAACATATGAAAATATCCTAAACTATCCTATTTATTCTTAGGATTTGTTGAATGAAACCTAGCAATGTTGTCCTGTTTGAGACTTCCACACTTCTTAATGCACACTTAAGTTTGAGTTCCTTATGTAATCATAACTAGTTTTGGTTCAGGATTATAAGCATAGTTTTAATGTTTTTCTTGTATCATCATTTGGTGTGCTAAACTTATGAAACTAACTGTCTCGGTACTTGCGTATCTTTTGAGCTTTTATGTTCCAGATTTTTATCCTGTTGGAGTTAATGGGCAATTAAGCTTTTATGTTAGAAGTCTGTCTTATCTGATTGGACAGAGTTGTCCAGTGTCTCTTAAGAATTTGTATAAATGCTGCTCGCCATCTTTACATTATTGAAAAGATAAAATTAGACAAATGCTATATAATGTACCTCAAGTCTACTAAACAAACACTGATTGAATTAACCTTGGGAGTCTTTGATCTAGTTCTTTCTGGTTGATGTATATTTGGTTAAGCAGTGGTCATTTATCTACTTCACATATTTCTATGAAGGTTTTGAATCAAGGACAGATGATTGATGGTGAGGTGGCAACTTGTGAAAAACATGTTACTGCTAGTGAACGGAACGATGAGTTAGAAGATAGTGGCTATGCTGACGAGGAGTTTACCTCAGCTAAAGAGGAGTGTACTGTAACTCGGCGTTGGTTAGGTGATCAAACTTTATATGAATCTATGAATCCAGGTGATCAAGACGCCACTTCGAATATGTTCGCAAAGTTTGAAAATGATTTCGTTAAGAAGTTGGCAGAAAAATTTCGGGAGAATCCTCGACTTCTTACTGAAAAGGGCTTCACTTCTCGTTTTCGTTTTGATTATTTCCTAAATTATTACGTGGAAGTGTAGAAGAAGCTGCAGCAGTAGGTATGTGTTTGAGCGTTGTGCAGCAGTTATGAATTTGAGCAGTTAGTATTTAAGCTTCTCGGTGGAATGTGTTCTATTTATAGTCACTGAACCTACTTTATGTTTGTAATATTCATACAAGTTAAACTGAGCTACAATAAGTTAATTGAGTTCGTCTTGTGGTAAAGCTTTAGGTTTTGGTGATGAATTAGAGGTTAGACCAGCATCAACTCACCTTCATAAGGGATAACTGCTTTGTGTTCTCTGTTCAACTCCAAAATTTATTGATGCTTTTAATGGCTGGTTTTAACCTATGGTGGGTTTGTTTGCCGAATTCACCGTCTCCATGGAATTTATAATCCCATGGGATTACAAATTCTAGGATTCATGTAAATTCCTTGTGTGTTTGGCAACTCAATTAAAAATCATAGAATTTATAGATTTTTTTTGTATTAAAGTCTTTGAACTGTTTGGAAGTATCCCCAAATCTTAAAATTGCATATATATATATGGGATTTAGAGTTTAAAAAAAGTGGGTTTATAAATCCCTTGATAAGTTTCCCAACAAATTATAGGGGGGGGAGGGGTTGGATTCCATATGGAGGATTTGCTGGAAAACTAATCCCGTAAGAAACTTGATTCCAAGGAAACGTAATTCTACCAAATCTCCTGGACCCATAAATTCCACCTTTAAAATTCTACATCCAAACCCACCATTATATTTTCCTCTAATTTCCAAGTGTGCCAGTATACTGGATACATATACAAAATCTTCAGTCACACCAAATGGTAGGTTCTAATACTTCTAATATCCCGTGGTTCATATCAAATTCATAGCAATCCTCAGCTACTCAAACTAATCTTCACTAAATCAAACCTTAATGCCAAGAAGCAATATGAAGACGGAAGGAACTCCCTTGGCTATGGCGATTATAACCAAAAGCAACTACTGTGAGGAATATGCCAATGAAGGGAAAAGATATGGGTGTTCTCTCTAAGAGAACTGTGAGGAATAGGCTAGTGAAGGGAAGGAATACGAGGCCCGTTCTCTCTAAGAGATACAACGCAAACACTCAATTTCCATTTTCGTCTCCATATCTACAGTTGTTTGTGTTAGAGCATAGCTCGGTCACGCATGCGTTGCTATCTCAAGCATGTTTGTCAATGTTAGTGATCAAAACTATAAGTCTTGATTTCTAGCCTACATAGCTAAGTCTCGGACTAGGATAGAAAAGTGTAGTTGAGCTCAAGGACTTCATGGCGATTCATCATACAACGACGAAGATCTATACAAGGAACCGTGGAACTTCATCAACAAAAGAGTATGTGGAGACTTGAACTTATCTATCACTCAAAAGTTTATCTCTTCTATCTCCTAGTTCTTATGAGACAAAAGTGGTATGCTATATAGACTAGATCATACACATTTGATAATTCGAGCCGAGTATATCTCGCCTATCTATATCTCGAAATCATGTGTTGGTAAAGCGTTTCGCTTTGATCAAGTTTATCTTCACCTAGTGACGAAAGTCATGAAAAGTTTCAATCACTTTGAGAATCGCTCTGACGTGAATCGGTCTGTGAATAACGGATACATAGCGTTCTCTGAGAATGTCTCAATGATTGAACGTAGAGTTTAGATTACATAACCATGTATTCCTTGAACCGAAGTTTTCGAACTTTGTTGATCAAGAGAAATCGGGAGGATTGTGGAATTGGCTTGCCAAGTCCGCGAACCCAGTCCGCGAACTGACGGAAGTTCTCGACCGAGAATTTCTGCTGGATTTTTCAAAACTCGTTTGTGCTAATTCCGCGAACCCAGTCCGCGGACTGGCGGAAGTTCTCTTTCCGAGAATTTCTGCTAAGTTTGGAAAACTCAACCGATTAACTTAAGTCCGCGAACTGTTTGTGAACTTAAGAGGTTATGATCTAAAGATGTGCTCTGAACATGAAACTTAAATTACTAAGGAATGCTTTATGCAAACCGTGGCTATAAAGTTCATGAGCCGATTCAATCGAATCGAATCATCTTTGTTTCAATTGTGTCTTGTGTAGTTACATAAGATCTCATAGTAATTGAACAACTCTTTGACTAGTTCATTCAAGTCAATTGAACTAGTTATGGTGAAGAAGAACAAGGTTAATATGAAATGCTCATATGGTTGACCTTTTTGGGTTACTATGTTGAACCAACATACACGTACACGTTTGGGCATGGTTTTCATGAACCAAGTAAACGTTTACCAAAATGTGTGTGACAAGCTAGGTTTTTCGATCTAACGGTTGAGAAATATTAGCTTAAATCTAAATCAGGTTTTCATCTAACAGTGAATATGGATTGCTTTGTAACTAAGGCAAAACCCTGATTTGAAGGCTATATAAAGGAGACATATAGCATTGTGCAAAACTAATCCCCACACGTCTGTGTGCTACTAGTGCGCCCGCTAGAGTCGATCTCCATTAACCTTTGATTTTCTTCTCTAAAATCAGGTTAACGACTTAAAGACTTCTTTGGGATTGTGAAACCAGACCGATACTACTTTATCGTAGTTGTGTGATATGATCTTGCATATTCTATCGTACGAGTACAATCGATTGATTGGCTTGAGATCGTGAGAGTTCTCCGATAGGCAAGACAAAGAAGTCACAAACATCTTCGTCTCACTTTTTGTGATTCCTCGATAATCCGCTTGTGTAGTCAGGAAGGATTGTAGAGAGGTGATTGATTAATCTAGGATTTTCTTCGGGAATATAAGACCGGATTATCAATTGGTTCCTGTTCACCTTGATTTATCAAAAGACAAAACAAAACTAGGGTTTTTCTGTTGGAGACAGATTTATCCTTTGATAGACTTTTCTGTGTGAGACAGATTTGTTTATTATCAAGTCTGCGATTTTGGGTTGCAACAACTCTTGGTTGTGGGTGAGATCAACTAAGGGAATCAAGTGCGTAGTATCCTGCTGGGATCGGAGGCGTAGGAGTACAACTGTACCTTGGATTTGTGGGAGACTGATTGGGGTTCAACTATAGTCCAGTCCGAAGATAGCTTAGAGTAGGCTAGTGTCTGTGGCGGCTTAATACAGTGTGTATTCAATCTGTATTAGGTCCCGGGGTTTTTCTGCATTTGCGGTTTCCTCGTTAACAAAATTTCTGGTGTATGTGTTTTTTTTTCCGCATTATATTTTATATAATTGAAATAATACAAGTTGTGTGTTAAGATCATCAACTTCTCTAATCCAACTTTGGTTGTTGATTGTATTTGATTGATCCTTGGATATTGGTCTTTGGTACCGTCCAAGTTATCTCTCTTTGATAAAGACTCGCAAATTTTTATTTGCTTGAGTAAAGATCAAATCGAGAGATTGAGATATAAACTCTTTGATATATCTTTTTATTGATTGAGTATGACTGTCTAGTTTATTATCATAAAAAGTATATTGGAGTTTGTCCATACAGATTGCTAAGAAAAATATTAGGTGGTGTTGTTCGACCCCCATTTTTTCAATTGGTATCAAAGCAGGCAAACACACTAAGACCTCATCAGTCTGTGTTTGTAGTGATCTGACTCTATGGACAAGAGTACTATCTCTGATAAACGCGTCACCAGTAATAAAGATTCTCTCTCGTCTAAATCTATTAAAGAGAAAAGTTAAATCTCGAAAATAGAGAAACCTTGTGATTCGACGAGACAGACAAACAATGGTATGAGTGTTCATGATTACCCTTCGAAAGAGATCTTCTCTTCTAATGAATGGGATACAGCTGAAGAGAGTAAATTGATTCTAAGTCTTGTTAGAATTCAAGCTGTTAGGATGAAACACCATGTCAATGTTCTTCTTGGTATTGCTAGAGAGTGCAAAGTCCATGGAAACGCTGAAGATCAGTCTTCATGCTTGACTCTTGAGGCCAGCCTCGAAAAGGATGCCTTGGATATTGAACGCCGCTTGAATAAACTCTTCATTCAAGGATGTTCAAAGCAATCTAATGTACCAAGAACTTATGATGCTTTACATTCAGAAGTAAATACAGATGTTCCTAATGGTTCCTCCAATCTTGAACTTGGGACATTCTGTAAAAGAGACAACTCTTCTGACGATGATATTAAGACTGCATCCTCTAATCATTCCTATGATGAAAAGGTATGTCTTATTTGTGAGACCAAGTGTTATGTTAGACAAAAGAGAAACTCCAAGTTGAATAAAGACTCCTTAGTTCAACTTCAACACACCCTAAATTTGAATTTCAAAGGTGTGACTGACATCCGTATGATTGAGCCAATTGGTTTTCGTACGTATCCTGTGTATGCTACCAGGAAAGTCAGTACAGTGAGTTCCTCCAATGTTCAAGGGCAGAATAGACGTATTAATAAACATCGTCCTAAGGAAGTTCGACGCCTTGTCTCTAAATGCAACATTGTTCCTGTTGAGAAAATCATTCCAGAAGAAAGGAGAATTGATAAGATAAGAAAGGATATTATAGAGATAATTGTAAGATACAAAGAGCTTGTCAACAAATTATCTTCTTCCTCAGGTCAAGACACTTCTGGTAAGAACTCTAACTATGTCTCTTATTTTGATGACAGTAAATTTTATGATAATTTCTCATGTCAAACAGGATCCCTTTCTAAGACTAATAGGAAATACAAACTTAACCAAAGACATAAACCTCGTAATGAGCCCGTGGCTCGTACTTGTGCTAATTAATCACAAGGTTCGAGAACTTACTCATATAAAATCCTGTTGAGTAAGTTGTGTTAAAAACAGGTATACTTGTTGCTTGCATCTGTTAAGTTAAGCTATTTTATTATTGTTCATAGCTAAACTTGTGTTGACAGATCCGCTAAGATCAAGTATTGGTTAAGTCAAAAGAAGTTGTTGCATACTGTTTTAAAACTTGTTTTTAGGTCATGTTTTCAATTTGTTGAAGGAATTTATTTCTTGGGTATTTGTTGTACTCGAACGGATTCCGTTCTGGCCCAAGTCAACAATTTCTATTTGGAACCCTAAATTGATGTCCCAAAAAAATATATATATCCAACTTCTTAGGGTTGCAAGTTACGTACGTGTACTCCTGGTGGTTTTTGGATTTCCAAGAAAGTCTTCCTCCTATTCTTGCTATGGTGGTTTTGCAAAAGGATTTCTTGACAAAAGTGTTGAGGTTGATTCCAAGAAGAAGAGAAAACTTGTAGATGAAGATAATCCCAATGCTTCATGATTCTTTGCTTATTCTCATGAAGATGTTGAGAAGGATGATATGATCTCTGCTGAAGTTGTTCATGACTTTCTTAAGTACTTTGGGGAAGCAAAACAACAGCTTGTTGATACTCTAAAAGGTCTTGATAAGGTGAAATCTGAGTTGAAAAAGGTTGTGTCTAACCTTGGTCTCATAAAATCTCAAATCAATGATCTTCGTAAAGAGAATCATCTCTCTGATAATGCAGGGAAGGCTTTCGTTCACAAGCCGGAAGACTCCTTGTCTTGTGAGGATCCTGTTGTGCCTTTATCCCTATTCGCTGTCAGGGAAACAATGGAGTCTGATTCTCTCTAGCTTGTCTTTTTAGATGCCTATGATATCTTCTTTTTGGATTAGTTGGAAGAATAACTAGTGCTTTGAATAGCGATGACTGTGACTACACATAGCTATTTTTATTTTCATCTTCTTATGTTATTTTTTAGGTTATTGGTTATTAAATTAAAAAAATATTTGGAGGATGATGTTTATTGCAGTATTTTAATGGTTTGTGATATTGCAATATTTTTATGGGATATGTATTGTTTGCGTCCGTGAACTTGAAGGTCCCATATTGCGGTAAAAAGTAAAGTCGTTCATGAATCGGTATTCGTATTGATGAAAGGACAAATGGACTTTTGACATATACAAAATTTATGCCTATGCAGTCATGTATTTGATGAAAAATAGGATAAAATCTTTTGTTCGACAAGGATAAAGTCTATTATGTCGTTATGATGGAAAATAAAATAGATCCTTATATGTTATCCACGGTATTGATCTTCATTGATCCATTTTATTATGTTTTACCGTGAAGGCTCCATTGTGTGTCTTATGTTGAGAACTTTACAACTAAGTCGATTTACCTTGGCTTTGTTGGTTGTTCCATGAGATGCTATATGTCAAGCATTAGGAACTAAATTAATCAACTAGTTTGGTTATTTAGTCTGTACTCCATAAGTTTTCTTTCTTATGTTGAGTACATGTACGGTTAAGGTTGTCATATTCTATGATGAACTTAGTCGGGTTGCATAAGTTCTTTTATGTTGAGCCCAAAATAATTAAATTGATTACTTCGGTGATTAGTTTGGTTACTTATTTTCCAATTGGATTAATTATAGGTTCTCTTGTAATTAATCTAGTTGAGTTTTCATATATTCCACAAGTTCTTGTGTTGAGTATATGAAAGGCTATACTATCATGTTCTTTGGTTAATGTAGTCGTATATTCCGTAAGGTTTTCCTTATGTTGAGTATTTGAACAATTAAGTTAGTCATATTCGTGTGATTGACTTAGTCGTAGCTCCGTGAGTTTACTTATGTTGAGCACTTTCAATTAAATTGATCACTTTTGTGCTTTGATTTAGTCGCGTATTCCAATTGAATTAATCATGGGTTTACTTGTGGTTAATTTGGTTGAGTTTTGGATATAGAAAATCATTCTCATGGTTTTTGGTGTCCAAATTAAAAAACCCTTCTTTTCTTTCGAAATTAAGGTCGCTCTTGTTGTTCTCTCGGGAATGACATCAAATGGGGGAGAGTTCTTTTGAACTTGTGCTTAATGTATCTTGCGGGGAGTGCGGCTGTGGAATTTTATAGGGGTTATCTTGTATCTTAAAACTCCTTGATGAATGTTGTTAGCTTCGGCTATTAGATTGCATCTAAATTAAGTTGGTATGTATTTTTCTTTTGGTCATGAAATGTCTCTTGTGGAAATTTCATTATGATCCCATTCTTGTACCTTTGCCAATTTTATTGACAAAAAGGGGGAGAAATATTGTAGTTCACACTACAAATACATATGGTTTTAGGATCATTGTGTAAGGGGGAGTGGTTTCCATGATCGAGATGGAGTATTAACTAAGGGGGAGTGATACATATCACCATAGTATTATTGTTAAAATCCTGATACCATTGGACTTTGATGTTACATAATAGTACTATGACACTGTATAATAATGATCGAGAATCTCGATTTCTCTCATTGTTATAGCTACGGATCTTCAACAACGATGGTGCTAAACTTACAACCTTTAGGATCATTTGAGTACTTGGAAGGACGAAGATTTCAAGGAACGTTGAAGATTAAACTATGGAATAGGAGCCACTAAAGTTTATCTTTTTTGTATTCCATATGTGTAGATAGTTTTGTCACTAAAATTGACATAGGGGGAGATTGTTAGAGCATAGCTCGGTCAACCTCGCATGCGTTGCTATCTCAAGCATGTTTGTCAATGTTAGTGATCAAAACTATAAGTCTCGATTTCTAGCCTACATAGCTAAGTCTCGGACTAGGATAGAAAAGTGTAGTTGATCTCATGGACTTCACGGCGATTCATCATACAACGACGAAGATCTATACAAGGAACCATGGAACTTCATCAACAAAAAGGTATGTGGAGACTTGAACTTATCTATCACTCAAAAGTATATCTCTTCTATCTCCTACTTCTTATGAGACAAAAGTCGTATGCTATATAGACTAGATCATACACATTTGATAATTCTAGCCGAGTATATCTCGCCTATCTATATCTCGAAATCATGTGTTGGTAAAGCGTTTCGCTTTGATAAGGTTTATCTTCACCTAGTGACGAAAGTCATGAAAAGTTTCAATCACTTTGAGAATTTCTCTGACGTGAATCGGTCTGTGAATAACGTCTACATAGCGTCCTCCGAGAATGTCTGAATGATTGAAATTAGAGTTTAGATTACATAACCATGTATTCCTTGAACCGAAGTTTTCGAACTTTATTGATCAAGAAAAATCGGGAGGATTGTGGAATTGGCTTGCCAAATCCGCGAAGCCAGCCCGCAGACTCAGTCCGCGAACTGATGGAAGTTCTCGACCGAGAATTTCTGCTCGATTTTCCAAAACTCGTTTATGTGCTAAGTCCGCGAACCCAGTCCGCGAACTGGCGGAAGTTCTCTTTCCTAGAATTTCTTCTGAGTTTGGAAAACTCAACCGATTAACTTAAGTCCGCGAACTTGTTTGTGAACTTAAGAGGTTATGATCTAAAGATGTGCTCTGAACATGAAACTTCAATTAATAAGGAATGCTTTGTGAAAACCGTGGCTATAAAGTTCATGAGTTGATTCAAAAGAATCGAATGATCTTTGTTTCAATTGTGTCTTTATGTAGTTACATAAGATCTCATAGCAATTGAACAATTCTTTAACTAGTTCATTTGAGTCAATTGAACTAGCTATGGTGAAGAAGAACAAGGTTAATATGAAATGCTCATATGGTTGACCTTTTTGGGTTACTATGTTGAACCAACATACACGTACACGTTTGGGCATGGTTTTCACGAACCCAATAAAGGTTTACCAAAATGTGTGTGACAAGCTAGGTTTTTCGATCTAACGGTTGAGAAATATTTGCTTGAATCTAAATCCGGTTTTCATCCAACGGTGAATATGGATTGCTTTGTAACTAAGGCAAAACCCTGATTTGAAGGCTATATAAAGGAGACATCTAGCATTGTGCAAAACTAATCCCGACACGTATGTGTGCTACTAGTGCGCCCGCTAGAGTCGATCTCCATTAACCTTTGATTTTCTTCTCTAAAATCAGGTTAACGACTTAAAGACTTCATTGGATTGTGAAGCCAGACCGATACTACTTTATCGTAGTTGTGTGATCTGATCTTGCATCTTCTATCATACGAGTACAATCGATTGATTGATTTGAGATCGTGAGAGTTCTCCGATAGGCAAGATAAAGAAGTCACAAACATCTTCGTCTCACTGTTTGTGATTCCTCGATAATCCGCTTGTGTAGTCAGGAAGGATTGTAGAGATATGATTGATTAATCTAGGCTGTTCTTCTGGAATATAAGAGTGGATTATCAATTGGTTCATGTTCACCTTGATATATCAAAAGACGGAACAAAACTAGGGTTTTCTGTGGGAGACAGATTTGTTTATTATCAAGTCTGCGATTTTGGGTTGCAACAACTCTTGGTTGTGGGTGAGATCAGCTAAGGGAATCAAGTGTGTAGTATCCTTCTGGGATCAGAGGCGTAGGAGTACAACTGTACCTTGGATCGGTGGGAGACTGATTGGGTTTCAACTGTAGTCCAGTTCGAAGTTAGCTTGGAGTAGGATAGTTCATGTAGCGGTTTAATACAATGTGTATTCAATCTGGACTAGGTCCCGGGGTTTTTCTGCATTTGCGGTTTCCTCGTTAACAAAATTTCTGGTGTCTTGTTATTTCTTTTTCGTTTTATATTTTTGTAGATGGTGGATTTTCGACAAGGGATAAAATCGTAAACTCATAATTATACGAAGCTCTGATCCAACAATCAGATGTGAGTATTGAGACACGGGTCTCTCATCGAATTCCCAACGGAGAGTACCTTCTTTCAGAGTACATGTAGATATGTAGTCTCACGACTGGACAACGGCATATCTCATGAATACTGAATACTTTCAGTGATTATTTCTATATAGTATCACGAGATGGACGGCTCCTAGACAGCTTGATCTGCTAGTATAGAGCGATAACGTCTTCAGGAACAAACAACGAGTTTACCCTGACTATATAAAGGATATGACTTACCGACAAGCTCATATCGGGATAATTAATGCTCCTAGACAACTTGCTTTGCTAGTATAGAGCCACAAAGTTAATTATTCCTAATTACAATTGCTCATATTCCATGGTTGAATCCATGATTGGTCCCATGGAATGGCAATAACAATTGCTCCTATTCCATGGTCGAATCCACGACTAGTCCCATGGAATGGCAATAACAATTGCTCCTATTCCATGGTCGAATCTGCGACTGGTCCCACAGAATGGCAATAAACAATTGTTCTGATTCTATGATCGAATCCACGGCTTGATCTCATAGAATAGTAATAACTATATTATCTCATTACTCCGATTTCATGATCAAATCCACAACTGGTCTCATAAATGTTACTCTGATTCTATGGTCGAATCTACGATCCCATGGAATGGTAATGCTCACTTTATTATTCTGAATTCGTAGTCGAATCCTCAGCTGATCCTATGAATTAATAATAAACATCTTATTACTCAGTTTTGTGAATTATTCTCCACTGAATTCCACAATTAGAAATAAATAATCAACAAACGGGCGTCTGGGGTACCTCTAAGTAAGCCCCGATTCAAATGGTGAAAGTGTATTCAACGACGATACACTAACAGTCACCGCACGAACGAGTATTTCAAAATACAACGAAACGATGAACCTATGAAAAATAGGGAAGAAAATAATAAATAATTAAAAATATTGACCAAGGTGCTGGGAGCACGGACACACGATCGACCGACCGTGTCGTGGTCAATCCCATGCCAGTTTTATATTTTTAATGCATTTTTATTATTTTCCATGATTTGATGAAAATTCTCCCATCTTATCAAATCTCCTTCGTCTCGAGGAAACTCCTCGGTTTCATGGTACTTGCATAAATCCATAAAAAATAATATAAAATTAAGGAAAGGAGTGTGGGGCGTGACCATTGGCCAACCGGCCATGCCTTGGTCCCAAGCGGACCCACACCCCACGGTTCCTTACTATTTTATTATTATTATTATTATTTCTCTAATTTCATGAAAAAACTCTTTGATTTCATGGTATTTTTGCACAAATCATCAAATAATAATAAAATAAAATAAATTATGAAAACTTGTGGGACCGGGCCTTGGCCGGATGGCCATGCCCTAGCCGGTCCCACAGGCTCCATTGTTTTATTATTTTATTATTAGTTTTCCTTGAATTCATCAAATTCCTTGATTTCATGGTATTTCTCTCAAATTATGAAAAATTCTCTCAAATCACCAAAATACCTAAAAAGTATTAAAAAATTATGAAAAACTCGTGGGACCAGTCCATAGCCGGCCGGCCATGCCTCCATGGTCCCACACGCCCTTGTTTTATTATTTTAATATATTTTGCTTCCCTGAACTCATGAAAACTCCTTCAATTCATGGAAACTCCCTAAATTCATCAAATTTCTCAAAATTCATGATTTTTTCATAAAATCATCAAAATATTATAAAATTAAGGAAAAGGCACCACGGGACCGTGGTCACGACCGGCCGACCATGCCTTGACCATGGCGGTCCCACGCCTCCTCATTCCTTATTTTATAATTATTTTTCATCATCTCATGGTGTTTTCCTCAGTTTCGTCGAAACCCTAATTTTGGCATATTTTCTCGAATGGATGCTCAATTGCACGCCAGAAAATATCAAAATTCTCAAGACTGAGACGCGAACGCCTTGGGGACACGAGCACGCTATCTTGACAGACCACGATTGACTCTTTGGCTCACGGAAGCCGGTCCCATCAATTTTCATAGTTTTGACCTAATTTGCACAATTGCTCGTATTAGGTCCAAAACTCTCCCAAACACTTTGGATTTTCATGAAATGATCGTCAGGCGGTCACGGGACAACCCAGATCCGATTTCATGACTCCATGGTCGGTCCCTCGCCTCGTCATAATTAATTAGGTTTTCTCACCTAAGGCTCAGACGAGCATTTTTGAATAAATGATTAAGCCAGCATTTAATCATTCTTCCACCAAAAAATCGTCAACTCTTCAGGAGTTCTTCGTATTTGATCACGTGAGAATATGGACATTACATGGTTGACCCACGGTCCATGTAGTCGCTCCCTCCTTCATCCCATGGTTGAAATTCTGACGAACCATGAATTGATCATCAATTGATCAAATTAGGGTTTCTGAATCCAAGGATCATCATTCCAGATTCCAACCTTAATAATTTTACGACGGCCTCATGGTCATTAATTTTCTTAATTATGCTCGGTTCAACGACCATTATTCTAATTAATATTTTTGGTACGCTGCCAATAATCCATCAGATGAGCAACACATGCTCAGACGATCAAATATTCAATAATTCATCACATGAGCAGCACCAGATGAGGAATATTTTCTCAATATTGGTTCAACAATCAATATTCAACGATCCATCGAATGAGCAATACTTGCTCACTTCATTGTAAGAACTATAGCTCTGTCTCATGACATGTTCAATTCATGAGTTTCAGAACATCATGTTCAACTCAACGACTACATGGACCCATCAAACCACGAAGTCATCAATTGACTAACAAACCACGAGACGTCAATCGTGTCACTTGGAGGGATATCACTTAGGGTTTTGGTCTGGCGGTCTACGGCACGTGTGTTCAAACACACGATGGAATGTGATCAAGTCGTGTAATCAGTTGAAGGAATTCACGAGGTAGTGGGTGGAAAATCGACCAAGTCTCCACACGTTGAGCAACTGGTTTCAAACACGATCTCCACTTCCCCACTCCTTGATTCCATCAACTGTCACACTTCATGGAATCATGGTGTCTAAAATTCCAGCAATATAAATAAGTCTCTGAATCATGGTTGAATCATGGGCATCATCAGTATCATCAATCTCACGTCTCATTGACAACACGAGATCATCAACTCATCAATTGAGCAACTACTCTCGATTGAGCAATTTCAATCACTCAGAGCTTATCGTATTCGGAATTCACACACCCACAATCTTTGATTACCATTGATTCCAAACATTTCTCAGCTTCCCTCCTACAGATCAACCCATCCTCTCTTGTGACCGAATTTACTCTGGAACGGTCATTGTCTTGATTTAGGTTGGAGTATTACAGATTCATCTCTCGAATCTAAAGCACCCCCTTTGCAGCGGTGCATCTGTGTGAGGTTTAACATTTCGCTCGGTTCGAGGAGTCTCCTCCGTACGGTCGTCTCCTCAATTCCTTAAAAACCAGCAAATCGTCCATCTACAATTTTATATAATTAAAATAATACAAGTTGTGCGTTAAGATCATCAACTTCCCTAATCCAACTTTCGGTTGTTGATTGTAGTTGATTGATCCTTGGATATTGGTCTTTGGTACCGTCCAAGTTATATCTCTTTGATAAAGACTCGAAGATTTCTATTTGCTTGAGTGGTGTATTTTCAAATGGTTGTAGTTGTAGTGGTAAAAAGGGGTCTTTTCAGACTTGTGAAGGAAACCATTTTCAAATTTAAATTAAACAAGCAAATAAATAATTCAAAGCTTTAGAGAAAAATACCAAGACTAGGATTCCACCATTGACCAAATAAATAGTAAACTCTAAATAATATTCATGCAATTCTATCTTTAAAAATAATTCTAATATTTGCCTCAAATATATTTTTCAAGTAATAATTGTAATCAAAGAGTATAAAACATCAAAAGTTTTTTTAAAACCCAACATGCTTCATCAAATTAATTCACAACTATTCAATAAAACTATTATTTCAATTCCAATTCCATGCAAATAGTCCAATAATAATATTGCAAATAAATAGTAAAATTAGAATTATACCAATTAATGTGGAACAATGGCTTCCTCCGTCGCCTTGTCTAATGGGTTTAGCTCCTCATCCCGAAAACACACTCACAAGATGTATTCATGGCTAAATAAGTGTTTTTATTGATGAAAATAATTGTTATTTGAAGTTTGTAACGCTGTAATAGTGTTACAGCCTCACTGTTACAAAAGGGTAAGTGCTGAATCGATACAACACAAGTGCTGTATAAGAACGACACAGCGAGTTCGCTGTTTGCACTGTTGAATAACGACACTTCGGTACTGCTGTAATGAAGAAAACGGGATACTGCTGTTTAAGACTGTGAAGAACGACTGACTCTGCGAGTCTGTTCTTCGTGTTCTTGAAGCTCTTCAATGGCAGCAGCAGCACTGTCTTCTCTGTAATCGCTTCTCCTCGGCTCTCCTGGACTCTAAACTCTTTCCTAAGGTTTTCTAACCCTTCTATGACTTAAACCCAACTATTTATAGGCTTTGAATCACCTTGAAACTCGATCAAACTCGTTGAAAATCTCCATTATTCTCTACGGGCAGTTTGAAGAATAATCCTCTTCTTGTTGCGTTCCACCCTGTTTTTAGCTATTCTCTCGTCTCAAATATCTTCTAGGACTTGGACTCAACTTATTTGAAGTATATCCCACGCAAGAAAATCCCATAAATCTCTCAGACCAATCCCAAACCCTAAACAGAGAAGCCGTATCCTGTTGGGACTTTGATCAATTATTCCGACTTATCCAGCCCAATTGGATGGGTCTAGACGATTGCATTAGGCCTATTATGTCTTCTAGAGTCCGTAGGTACCAAATATGCCCATTGAATCTCCTCCTAAGTCGCTCAAATCTCTGCTCAAAAACTGTTGTCGCTGCTGCCTTTTTTCCCCGCCAATTTCTGTTTTGAATTTTGAAGATGACCTCCCCCTATCCAGTTCCGGTGTCCCTTTAGTACATGCCCTGAAATGGGGTGCCCCTTATCAAAATTAGGGGTGCCTTTAGCAATTCTTCTGGGATGTTTTCCGCACTTTTTCAGGGTTCCTCCGGGGTATTTTCGGTACACTTCTGGGGCATTTCCGGTACACTATCAACGGCAATCCAAGGGCCACATTTTTAGCCAATTTTTGCCGCAAAGCCTTATTTATCCAAAAACACCTACAAAGAGATTAAAAACCAAAATAAGTACAACAATGGGCACTAACAATATACACAATTGAGATAAATTAGACACATAAATGCGTCTATCAAATACCCCCAAACTTATTATTTTCTAGTCCCGAGCAAATCAAAACTACAAAATAATATCCTAACTCACTGTCGCAGGCATCGTCGATTGCATTTAGCGTATGCAATAAGCCTTTAAACCCCTAGGTGGCCCTAGTGGCCGAGTTATAGTCTCGGGAGGGCTTACCAGAGATATACCCACAAAACCTGTACTCCAGACCTTAGCTATCTACGCAGAACCTTGGAAGGCACTAAAGAATCTCCTTGGTTGGCATACTTATTGACTACAGGAAGAAGTACCCTGATACGAAATTCCAATTGCTGTACACGAGTTTGCACTCAAGTATACTAAAATTCATATAAAGTGACAGAGCTCTACTCAGATAGTTGCACTATGGACATCATATTCGGAGTCAAAACTAATCACATGGATAGATCAAGAAGATGGATATAGAAAAACATATATGGTTTTGATGTTTACTAAGTGAACGACGTTTCCCATATCTGTCTGAAGGCCTCCGCCAAAATGAACCTATCCTAATGTATTGAGATACTAGTCTGACTAATATCAACACAACTGGCATATACAAGGGTACCAGTGGTCGATAACCTAACTCTAGGTCAACACAACTGGCATATACAAGGGTACCAGTGGTCGACTTTATTGAATTTATTCCTTTTGGTCAAATGGTCTGGTCTCAAATTTTGTTTTTTTTTTCTTTTTCAATTTTTTTTTCATGGTATCTCAATCACTCTAATTCATCCTAGCATTGGTAAAAACTTGAATCGTGAGCCCCACCAAATCACTTAGAGACATATTTAAAAAGAAAACAACAACAAAAAGAAGTGAAAAGGACTCAACGAGATATGGTGAAACTATCATGTTATTCCTAACAACTGAGCTCTGTGCTTTTATGAATAGACTCTTATAGATGTTTCCACCTAATCAGATTGGTTCCTCAACTCCTACAACCAACATGTTTCCATCCACTTAGATTAGTTAGTGCAATCCTCAATAGGCATAAATTTCTAAGCTCTGGAGTTTATTTATTGCAAAAAGGTGAAAAAAAGTGTTTCTTCCTCACCCCCAAACTTAAATCTAACATTGTCCTCAATGTTCTAAAGATGAAATTAAAAGCATGAACAAGGAGAAACTATTACCACTGGAGGGAAAAGAAATAAGGAAGGATATTACCGAATCACATGAACGCGGGAGCCTCCCAGTAAATGCTAAATTTATAGTCATTATCTAGACATCAAATACCTCTAAAAGAATTGTCACCTTCCAAAGTCGTATACCAATAGTCGAAACAATTGTGGGTCCATAAGACCAAATAGAACTGCCACGAATAGGAGACAAATGCTCAAGATCAGAAAAATGAGCAGATAGAGCACAACCTGATCTAAAGTTTCTCGCAAGACAACTGGATTTATCTGAGGTGCCCACTTGGGCTTCATATGAGTGTCTCGGCAAACAGATTCATCCGAAAAACGGGTCTCTAACATATGGATTTTCTCCTGGACAGTATCAGGCGGATCAGGTTGTGGAGTCTGAATAGACTCAAGCGATACCTCAGATGCACTAGGCTTGAGTCCTAAGTTAGGGACTTCTACTGGGGATAATTGACAATCTCTACCCCCAAATTTAGGGTAATCACTATTCTCCGTAATACCTTTAACTATGGCTTGAATTTCCGGATCCGGAGAGTATTTAAAATACTCTAGAGCTTCTTCTAGTTCACTACCCCCAAACTTAGAGTTTTGGGTGTCTCTAGATAAATTAGTCACAATATTCCTAATAGGGCTGTTCATGGTCGGTTTTGGTTCGGTTTCTATCCAAACCAAAACCGAAACCAATACTATCGGTTTCTAAAAATCTAAACCAAACCAATCCATTAACCATTGGTTCGGTTTCTAAATGGTTCCATCCGGTTTAGGTTTGTCCCAGTGGTTTTTGGTTAACCAATAGTTATATCAAACGACTCAAACAAAAAAAAACAACACAAATTTACAGATAAAAAAATCGTAGCTGCCGATAGTATTGGTTTACACAAATTTACAAACAAAAAAAATAAATAAAAAAATATTAAGAATAGTTAAAGTTTACTCTAAATCTAGAGATCAAAAGAAGATATATAATATATCTTAATTTAGTTACTGATAAACAAAAAAGAATGAAGAAAGAAAGAAGAAAGTCGAGTAGCAGCAGTGACTGCTGTAGTTAGGGGTGGAGAAGGGAGGCGACTGAGAGAAGGAGAAAGAGAAAGAGGGAAAATATCATACTGAAATGTTAGATTTTGGGTTTCTATATATCCTCTAAATCAATGGGTAGAATCTAATACTTGTTAATCAAGGTAGAAACTAAGTTTAAAAATTAATCGGTTTTCCAATGGTTTTTGGTTCGGTTTTAGGGGTCAAACCAAACCAAAACCAACACTATCGGTTTTCCACTTTCTACACCATAACCAATCCATTAGTAAATGGTTCGGTTTGGTTTCTTCATAATTGGTCTGGTTCGGTCCGGTTCCAGCGGAAAACCGAAACCATGTTCAGCCCAAATTCCTAATTTCTAGACCATCCGGTTCCTGAAAAAGGTCAATTGCTTTCTCTGAGTTATAATCAGGTGGTTCATCCTCTAAATTCTTTTTAGGTATACTAGCTATAGGACTTATATGTTTCATATCCTCTATGGTCACCCCTAGAGTTTCCTTATTGTGTTGAAGCACAGTTACTGGCCTAATCTCATGATCACTATCCAAATCGGAAGTTATAGGAAACATCTCAGATGGGCCTACAAATGCATAATTGGGGTCCAACTTAGGAGGATCTTTAGGCTCTTCGAAATAAGGGCTTAAGGTAGATTCGGTAGCTAGTAATGGTTTAAACCTAGATTTCCATCTATCGGTATCTAACATAGGAATAGAATCCAACAGAGCATTTACTTGTTCAATGTTGCTATCATCGTCAAAATCCATGCTAAAACGGGCTAGACAACTCTCTAATGGATCTTCCGATTCGGTGTTTGGTATAGACTTCGGAACTAAGGTTCCTATCATGTTGACCTCTTCAATGCACGTGTCATCTAGCTCAGAATGTAGCTTATTGACATTGAAAATATTCAACTCAATAGTCATATTACCAAAACATAGATTCATAATACCATTTCGACAGTTTATGATCGCATTAGACGTGGCTAAAAACGGGCGACCTAAAATCACTGGTATTTGGTTCTCTGGGTCAGGGACAGGTTGGGTATCTAGGATAATAAAATCCACTGGATAAATAAACTTGTCAACCTCTATGAGAACATCCTCGATCACACCATGAGGAACTTTGACGGACCTATCAGCTAACTGAAGTGTTATCTGGGTAGGTTTCATCTCACCAAGTCCTAGCTTAAGGTACACATGGTATGGCATTAATTTCACACTGGCTCCTAAGTCAAGCAACGCTTTCTCAACACGGTATTTACCTATTGTGCAAGAAATGGTCGGGGACCCTGGGTCTTTATACTTAGGAGTAGTGGTATTCTGAATAATAGAACTCACATGACTAGCTATGAAGGCTTTCCTCTGGACACTGAGCTTACGCTTTCGCGTACACAAGTCCTTAAGGAACTTGGCATAAGAGGGAATCTGCCTAATTGCATCTAATAATGGAAGGTTGATATTAACCTGCTTAAAAACCTCCAATATATCATTAAAGTTGGACTCCCTCTTAGTCGGAACTAGCAGTTGTGGAAACGGGGCTCTGGGAACAAAGTCGGGCTCAACAGGACCCTCATTGGTCTCTTTGGAGACTCTATCAGTCTTCATTTCTGGCTCAGACGGGTGAACTATAGCATGTTCACTATCAGGCATGGCAACCTTGTTATCAACTTTCTTTCCACTCCTAAGGGTTGTAACAGAGTTCACATGATTGTACGATTTCTCTCCTCTAGGGTTAGGATCAGTATGACTAGGGAACCTTCCTTCTTCTCTCTCATTGATAAACTTAGCTATTTGGCCGACTTGAAGCTCTAATTTAGCAAAAGACTGGGCACTATTCTTAAAATTCTGTTTGGTTTCCTCTTGAAAATTACCCTGGCTTTTTACTAACATTTCCTGGCTTTGTGATAGCATCTCCTGGCTCTTCCTTAATATACTAAGGGTTTCCTCTAAGCTAGCTATTCTATTCTCAGATGGGTTCTGGGTCTGACCTGAAGAGTTCTTAGTATAACCAAAACCTGGGGGAGGCTGAGAATTACTAGACTGGCCTTGATTCTGGCCCTTAGACCAAGAGAAATTAGGATGGTTTCTCCAACCAGGGTTGTAGGTCTCTGAGTAGGGGTCAAACTTCTGACGGTTTTCAAACCTAGCATTGTTATAGACACATGGCTTGCTCTTCACTAACCTGACCTTCCCAAATGAGTTATCGGGCTCTATTCACAACTAGAGACTTGAGAGGCTCTATTAGGTTCAACAAGGGACCTATTTTTAGACTGACCCATTTCTAAAGCTTCTAACCTTCTGGACAAAGCAGCAAACTTAGCATCTGACGCAAAACTCGTATCTACCATATTGGTGCTACTTCTATTGACCAAGAGTCTTTTAGGGGGTTCAACACAAGATTCCCACTGTTGGGATTTTTCAGCGATAGCTCCTAAGAAGGTAAAAGCATCATCACATTTTTACTAGTGAACTCACCAGCGCACATAGACTCAACCATGGCTTTGGTCGAATAGTCTAAACCATCATAAATAATCTGTACGAGTTTCATATTATCAAATCCATGGTGAGGACACTGAGATAGGAGATCATTGAATCGCTCTAAAAACCTATAAAGAGACTCTCCCTCTTGTTGCACACTAGCACTAATTTTCTGCCTAACAGCTGCAGTTTTATGCTTAGGGTAGAACTTCATATAGAAGGCAGCGATAAGTTCCTGCCATGTTTCTATGGATTCAGACGGTAGGTTGTTCAGCCAGGTCTTGGCTTTGTCTCTCAAGAAAAGGGAAACATCTTAAGTTTCAAGACTTCATCGGTAAGGTCTTTATCCTAATTGTCCCACAGATTTCCTCAAAGTCCCTAATATGGAAATAAGGGTTCTCATCATCTTTTCCTAAGAATATAGGGATCATCTGAAGAATACTAGGTTTTATCTCGAAATTAGCCGTAGTGGCTGGCAATTTAATGCAGAAGCTCGGTTGGTCCTAGTTGGGAACATGTAATTTCAAAGTTGCCATCGTTGGCACAACTGGAGTACTAGGGGTACTTTCACAAGAGAAATTCTCAAAACTGAAGTTTCCAAAAACAGGGCTCTCCAAAGAAGAGTCTTCGAGCTCCCTGCTTAAATCAGAAGAACTACTAGGTTTTTCGCTAATCAATCGACCTAGAGTATCTCTTTTCCAAGCCATAACAAAATCGGGCATACACTAAAAAAATTCAAAAAGAAATAAAAATCCTAACAGGAAGGTTCTAGCAATCACACAGCAGGCTGACTCGACTTTACCAACAAACCTAAAGATTTCTAGCAAACAACAAGCATGATGGCTCCACTTAGATTGTTTCTAGACCAGCTTCTAATCTTCGAAAGGGAATTCGTTACAATTTAAGCAAACCCCTCTGGAATCAATCCGAGTTAAAGTAAGTTGAATCGAGGCGAGGGAAGCTCAGTGGAGCTTTGATACCCAAAACCTCACCGATCCAATGCGGCGCAGTCACGCATTCAACTCGAGAAACCGTCAAGAACTTCGAGGTGTGCTTAAAAGATAACCAATATTTTTCGAATTTGTCCTGTTAAGCTCGATACCCTATAGGTCTCTTTCTATCATTTTAAAGCTTAGGTTCGCTTTAGGTTTCGTTTCCTAAGCGGGCAAGAAGGGAGCGGTGATGAAATCCGAACCCTTATCTTGTTTAGGCCAGGCCTTGCCCTTTACTAGGAATAAAACAGTCTGGTTCGTCCTCAAACAATTATCACCTTAAGGATACAGTAATCGCTTGCAGGGATTCGCGAGTTTCGATTGGACTTACCTCCCGTACCAGACGGGGATGAACCGTTGAAGTCGACTCGGGCCACGACTCCTATGCCATGTGCGAACCCGAGGGGCCGAGGTGATATTGTAATCACCGTCCTTCCCTGCACACAGTTTGTATTTAAGGGTACCCTTCCGTAGGGTTTAAAAATTAAAGTCCAAATGTTCACAGTCCAGAGTCCAAAAATAAAGTGCAAAACAAAAATGAAAGCCTAAAAAAAAAAGAAAACAAAAATCTCTCTCTTTTACAAAATAAAGAAAATCTTCTTCTTTCGCTCCTTTAGCTTTGCTTTTCGCTCCCAAACTTTAAGTAAATCACCACAAGCTTTGGCAAAATTGTCTTTCGCTCCAATCTTCAAAAATCTGCAAGGAAACAAAAAACCCAAAAACGTAAAGAAGAACAAAAATAATAATAAAAATAAAAATAAAATAAATCTAAAAAAATGCTACATAAACACAAATCCGCGTCGGCGGCGCCAAAAATTTGGTGTATTTTCAAATGGTTGTAGTTGTAGTGGTAAAAAGGGGTCTTTTCAGACTTGTGAAGGAAACAATTTTCAAATTTATATTAAACAAGCAAATAAATAATTCAAAGCTTTAGAGAAAAATACCAAGACTAGGATTCCACCATTGACCAAATAAATAGTAAACTCTAAATAATATTCATGCAATTCTATCTTTAAAAATAATTCTAATATTTGCCTCAAATATATTTTTGAAGTAATAATTGTAATCAAAGAGTATAAAACATCAAAAGTTTTTTTAAAACCCAGCATGCTTCATCAAATTAATTCACAACTATTCAATAAAACTATTATTTCAATTCCAATTCCATGCACATAATCCAATAATAATATTGCAAATAAATAGTAAAATTAGAATTATACCAATTAATGTGGAACAATGGCTTCCTCCGTCGCCTTGGCTAATGGGTTTAGCTCCTCATCCCGAAAACACACTCACAAGATGTATTCATGGCTAAATAAGTGTTTTTATTGATGAAAATAATTGATAATTGAAGTTTGTAACGTTGTAATAGTGTTACAGCGTCACTATTACAAAAGGGTAAGTGCTGAAAATAATCGATACAACACAATTGCTGTATAAGAAAACACAGCGAGTTCGCTGTTTGCACTGTTGAATAACGACACTTCGGTACTGCTGTAATGAAGAACACGGGATACTGCTGTTTAAGATTGTTGAAGAACGACTGACTCTGCGAGTCTGTTCTTCGTGTTCTTGAAGCTCTTCAATGGCAGCAACAGCAGCAACACTGTCTTCTCTGTAATCGCTTCTCCTCGGATCTCCTGGACTCTAAACTCTCTCCTAAGATTTTCTAACCCTTCTATGACTTAAACCCAACTATTTATAGGATTTGAATCACCTTGAAACTCGATCAAACTCGTTGAAAATCTCCATTATTCTCTACGGGCAGTTTGAAGAATAATCCTCTTCTTGTTGCGTTCCACCCTGTTTTTAGCTATTCTCTCGTCTCAAATATCTTCTAGGACTTGGACTCAACTTATTTGAAGTATATCCCACGCAAGAAAATCCCATAAATCTCTCTGACCAATCCCAAACCCTAAACAGAGAAGCCGTATCCTGTAAGGACTTTGATCAATTATTCCGACTTATCCAGCCCAATTGGATGGGTCTAGACGATTGCATTAGGCCTGTTATGTCTTCTAGAGTCCGTAGGTACCAAATATGCCCATTTAATCTCCTCCTAAGTCGCTCAAATCTCTGCTAAAAAACTGTTGTCGCTGCTGCCTTTTTTTCCCGCCAATTTCTGTTTTGAATTTTGAAGATGACCTCCCCCTATCCAGTTCCGGTGTCCCTTTAGTACATGCCCTGAAATGGGGTGCCCCTTATCCAAATTAGGGGTGCCTTTATCAATTCTTCTGGGATTTTTTCCGCACTTTTTCAGGGTTCCTCCGCGGTATTTACGGTACACTTCTGGGGCATTTCCGGTACACTATCAACGGCAATCCAAGGGCCACTTTTTTAGCCAATTTTTGCCGCAAAGCCTTATTTATCCAAAAACACCTACAAAGAGATTAAAAACCAAAATAAGTACAACAATGGGCACTAACAATATACATAAATGAGATAAATTAGACACATAAATGCGTCTATCATTGAGTAAAGATCAAATCGAGAGATTGAGATATAAACTCTTTGATATATCTTTTTATTGATTGAGTCTGACTGTCTAGTTGATTCTCATAAAAAGTATATTGGAGTTTGTCCATACAGATTGCTAAGCGAAATATTGGGTGGTGTTGTTAGACCCCCGCTTTTTCAGTTTGACCTATGAGAGTACTAAGGAGAAAGGAAGTCCGTACTATCATATGAGAGATTTTAAAGAAGTCTGCGGTACGGGGAAAAAAATCCTTACTATCATATGAGAGATTTTAAAGAGCTCTGCGATACGGGAAAACTAAGAACTGATGAATATCTTAAATTTAGGTTGTTCCCCTTTTCCTTAAAGGATAAGGCAAAATCCTGATTAGACGCATTGACTCCTTCGTCAATTACATATTGGAAATACATGACAAAACTGTTCTTGAATAAATTTTTCCCTAGGTATAAAACTATTGTCATTCGTCAAAGGTTCAATTGTTTCAAACAACATGAGCGAGAATATCTCTATGATTACTTAGAGAGGTTCCACGATCTATTGTTGCACTGCCCATGCCACAGAATTGATTCTCCTAGGATCACATTGATTCTTTATGAAAAATTAGATCACAAAACTATGGTTATGGTAGAATCACTTTATGGTAGTAAATCTCAGGACAAGAGTGCTGATGAGGGGTACAAATTTACAAGAAATAGCTGAAAAAACCAAAGAGTGGAATGCTAAGGACCCATAACATGAATTGCTAGTAGCAATAAGGTGAAGATAGTTGATATTCAATTTGACTCTGATGCCAGAATAACTTCTTTGACAAGCAGACTTGATTCGTTAGAACATATTGCTAAATCAAAGCCTCTTGTGGAGTCTATGGACCATACCATTTATGACGACAGTGGAGAATAAGTCAATGTTCTCTATCATGAAAATCCTTGTGGATTACACCTTAACTTTTCATTGTTTAGTGGTCAGTATGAAGGTCAACCTAATAATGCTAGTGGTTCCTCACAAAAATCATCTGTTCCTAGTGATTCTTCTAATCAAAGAATACCTAGTATAAAAAGTTTGCTTATGCATGCTACCCAAAAATCCATATCCAACTTAGAGCAGACTACCCAATGAGAAATTAAAGAAAATCAACAACATAGTACAAGGTTCGTAGAAAATTTAGAACGATAATTAGATTAGTTTGCTAGCCAAATGAAGGAGGGAGACAAGGGACAGTTCCAAGTCAAACATAACCTACCCCAAGTTTTTTTTCCTGAGGTAAACACAACTGATACTAAATCCTCTAATCAAGTCAGTCTGTTACTTTCTTAAAAAGCAGATGAGTCATTCGTAACCATGTTGGTAATCCTAAGGAGAGGGAGGAGGATAGGAGTCCACCAACTATTATACAGGTTACATCTTCGACACAAAAAGAAATCAATGAAACTAAAATATGTGAATAAAAATGCTTATGTTCCTCATGCTCCTTTTCTCCAAAGGTTACTGCCACGAAAGAAGGTTCTTTTTTTATTTTTTTATTTTTTAACCAACTCAAATTGTTTTATTAATAAGCCAAAGTCAAAGAATTACAACCCAAAGAGAGTAAAATCCAAAAGAAATACAGTTCAGTCTAAAACAGACAACATGTCTCAAACCAATAAACTCTAATACAACATAATCAACCAATATATTATCCTTTTTCAAAACCTATAATAGGTTGCATCAGGAAATTCCATCATGTGCATAAAATTTGGCCTGACATTGAACTTCATCACCTGACCCTTCCTAAGATAATTACAGTAGAACTTCGATAAATTAATAACCTCGCTAAAATAATAAACTTTTCAGGTCCCAAATAGGTTTGTACAAGATAAGTTTTAACTCGATAAATTAATAACTTCGCTAAAATAATAATTTTCTCCGGTCCCAAGGCTATTGATTTATCGAAGTTTTACTGTACCCTTCTTAGCAAAGAAATCAACAGAGAAGTTTACCTATATGTATACATGATTGAAATGAATGGTATTGAGCTTCCTGCATATATGTTTCCATATGTTCCACACACACCATGGCAATTTATTTTTTGTAAAAGTAGTTATTAAAGCTGTAGAGTCATAGTTGATAATTACTTTGTTTTTGGCCTTGAGTACTGCCTATTCTAGAGCAGCAATAACTTCTGCAATAAAGTTTGTAGTAATTCCAAGACCCCCACTTTTAGCTATAACAAAGTTACCTTCATTATCCCTTGTAATAAAATCATATTCATTACAAGCATGATTACCTTTAGAAGCTCTATCACATCATAAAAGTGTAGTGTTTGACTCAGGCAATGAAAATGTGCATTCAATAGCTCTGAAAGATTTTACCCTTGTGCATCCTATATTAAAAAGTTTTAAGATTTACAGATCATAAGAAGAATTATTCATGGATCCTCTGAGTCTTACTTCACAGTCACCCATCATTCTAGATATTCTTTGAATATCTTTCTTACTATCTGGCCTAATATTGTCAAAGCAGAATTTGTTCCTTGTGAACCAGATATCTACCATGATATTAAAGGCTGCAATATACCAGAATTCTTGAATTACATGGCTTTTATCTTTGCAAACCTTAATAACATCTTCAAAAGATTTTGGGTTTTTAAAAGAAAATACACCTCTAATCCAGTTTCATAAACTTTGGCCATAATTACAATCCCATAATATATGATGAGTAGAGTCTTGATTCTGCAAACACAAGTAGCATCCTGAAGATGTCATCTTCGATGTATTCAAATAAGTGAAGATTAACATTCCCTAATTAGATGCCATTAATAAGATTACTTTTTATGTTAAGTTCTCGAAAGGTATGTGCACCGTGAAACGTAATTTGAACGTACAAAACAGAGCTATTTTGTTAAACAAGCAAGCAAAATTATTACTCAGAAAACGTAGCCTAAATACTCGGATCCTGGTTGTCATACTATTGCTTAGGAGAACAAAATATTGAATATTCTTTGTTAAATTTAGGCTCCAGTGTGAACCTTTTGGCATATTCTATGTATGAGCAATTAAGACTTGGTAACTTGAAACTTACTAATGCTACACTCCAATTGGAAGATACGTCCAGTAAAATTCCTAGAAGAGTGGTAGAAGATGTTCTTGTACAGGTTGATAGTTTTTTTTATATCCTATTGATTCCATAATTCTATATACACAACCTGTAGAGGACCCTAGTGATAGATTCCTATTATTATAGGATGACCGTTCTTAGCAACCGCCGACGCACTCATAAACTGTAGGAATGGGTATTGTGGAACTTAATTTTGGTAGCTGAAAGACAGATGTGAATGTTTTTAATGTTGCATATTGTCCTACTAATTTCGATAACCATGATATTTTTTGTATGATTTATAATTTTTTTTTTATACTTTCTTGCAAAATCATTTAGAAGATCCATTAGAGGCTACACCTAGCTCACTTTGGGGGAAGATTTTGATGATGATGGTATTATTTATAAAGTCAAAGCCTTGTTAGGTTCCACACCGGTTCCAGACACTAGTAAACGGAAGCCCAAAGTAGAACCTCTTGTTCGGCCCGAGTCTTTACTTGTTCCATCTGACGACAAAGCTCTGACCTTAACCCTTAATCCGTTGCCCGATACTCTAAAATGTGTTTGCTTAGGCTCTGAAAACACTTTACCTATTATTATTGCTTATAATCTCATATTAGAATAAAAAGGAATATTGATAGATGTCCTTATAGTACATAAAACGTCTATAAGTTGGTCCACTGTAGATATGAAAGGTATTATCCTTGCGGTTTCATGCATCATATTTACTTAGAAGAGAGTGCTAAAACATCTATAGAAATGCAATGTATAATAAATCCTAATATAAGAGAAGAAGTTCCGAAATTATTATATGTGAGTATCTGAAAAAGCGGGGGTCCAACAACCACACCCAATATTTCGTTAGGCAATCTATATGGACTAACTCCAATATAATTCCAAGAGAATCAACATACAATCAGACTCAATCAAGGAAAATATATCCAAGAGTTATATCTCCGTTTCTCAACGTAATAATCAAATCAACCAGATAGGAATTCACGAGCTTGATTATTATGAGAAACAACTTGAACGGTACCAAAGAACAATGTTCAAGTGTCAATCAATTTCAATCAACAACCAAAGGTTGGATTTACCAATTGGTTGAACTACGCACAACCTATGATATTTAAATTATATAAACAAATATATTACGGAAAAGAAATAACACAGAAACCAGAAATTTTGTTAACGAGGAAATCGCAAATGCAGAAAAACCCCGGGACCTAGTCTAGATTTGAAAACCACACTGTATTAAGCCGCTACAGACTCTAGCCTACTACAATTTAATTTCGGACTGGAATGTAGTTGAGCCCTAACCAATCTCGCACTGATCAAGGTACAACCGTGTTCCTTACGCCTCTGAATCCCAGCAGGACTCTACGTACTTGATTCCCTTAGAAGATCTTCGTCTTCAATCGATGAACGCCGTAAAGTCTAAAGCTGAACCATACATTCGATCCCAATCCGAGACATAATTATAAGTAGATTAGAAATCAAGACTTATAGTTTTGACAACTAAACTTGACAAACAAGCTTGAGATAGCAACGTTTGCGAGTTCGACCGAGCAGTGCTCTAACAGTATCATATAACCGATATTCGATAGTACTTGGGTCATCCCCTTTCAAGTTGTACCCAAGAAATTAGGAATTACCGTAGTCAAGAATGAGAGTAATGAATTGGTTCCTACTCGTCAGACCACCGGGTGACATCTATGAATTAACTATAGGAAATTGAATAAAGTCTCGAGGAAAAAATACAAAATCGTATGCAATAATGTCCGACTTTGTTTTTTTTAGAAAGCTTTTGGTCTGTGAACGTATATAAAATGTCCAAAAAAAGTTAACGTACCGCCAAAACAAAACTTATAAACTACCTCTTCAGTGACTCCAAGTGGGTCCCTGCTAACTCCAAGTTAACGTACCGCCAAAAAAGTTCAGTCTTCATATTTCTTCGAAAGTGGGTCCCTGCTAACTTCTAAGTGGGCGGATCCATAGGAGGCTACTTTTCATGTGGTTTAGAGCTCCCTTCACATATTACCATTGAAAAAAATGTTTATCTACTTTAAAAATTCTTGGCGAACGGTGGTTATAGACCAAGGTGATGGTTTTTCCTGAAGCACTATATCTACATACCCTCGATACGCATACACACCAATCCGGACCCTGTATTACCTTGTTAGCGGTTTCCACCAATGTTGTGTGTGCGGTAACGATTTTCCTATTTTAGCAAGGTCCCTCTAGAATCACGGTTTTGGCTTATTTATTTCCCTTTGCATCAGTAAATTTAATGACCGCGCGGGGAACCTCTCGCACTACTGAAAATGCTAAATGACCCCACTCCCTTGCCCCGCCTACTTATAATATAGGTATTGGTCAAGGGTCTGGATGGAGCCACCTAATAGAAGGGAGTGGGGGAATGGGTGGGGCCGTGCAGAAAAGTGTAGCAGCTTCTCGCACGTACCCATTCACACCCCACCCTTTTTTTCACGCGTGGCATTCTCTCATTAGTTGGGAGAAAACAAGGTTCATTAGTGTTGGGTTAGCCACCAAGGTGACGTCACGTCACCGGAAAACATTTTGGGCAAAGTTCCGGAGATAAGATTATATGGAATTATCTCTTCCTAAACCTAGATTATCTCTTGGTATACCTAGAATTTCTGAAAGTTCCAAGTATAAAAAATTTTCGTATTTTATTGTCCCGAAATCTCAACAAACATATAGGGAAATCTCAAAGGAAGAGTAGGGAGAAGGGGTCTGGGGTTTATATATCATTTTCGTGCAAAAAAAAAAAAAAAAAAGAAAAAACCTAAAGTCCTCAAAACTTTGAATGGTAAAAACCAGCAAGTATAATGGCCTCACTTAGCCCTTGGCCTTAGGCCCGTTCTGTCTTGCCGAAATTTCGTTACGTCATGTTTGTCTCGTAGTCATTAAATCTATTTATTATATTAAAAATATTTATTTTTAAATTTAACACCCTACTTTTTTGTATTTATCGTGTTTGACAGCAAGGCAGATTCTATATAAGTAAGAGAAGTCAAGTTATTGCTTGATCTAAACAGTTTTTTTTTCTCTGCTACGAACTCAATTTTTTTTTTGATTGGCAACTACGAACTCAATCTTATCCCTGTAAGCGACCCCACTCGCTCTTTTAACACTCTGATGAGTTTGATTTCCACATTTTATATGGGCCAGCTTTCAGAATGTGCGCAACCTCGAATGTGTGTTTGTAGCAACAAAAATTAACCAGATTATTCAAGTTTATGTTTGATGTTTTGCAAAATCTTTCAGGATCTGATGATGATGGAACTAGTTAACAACATACATGGACGTAAGTGGGGTTGGTTGAACCCATTTACCCCTCCGTGGAACCGTTTTCTATTTTTCTGTTCTTTTCTAAGTAATGGTTCAAAATATTTTTTTTGGTTCGTATTGCAAGATTTTATTTATTGTTTTACCGGGTCTACTCAAATGTACTTGATTTTCTTCAGAAGTGACATTTTTCCGTGCCTTAAATGACAAGGTTTTGATAGATAATTTGATCTTTATTGTTTAACGAGCTGTAAATTGATAAACGCAAACCATCCTGCACTAATTTGTAGCTACTACAAGAGAAAATAAACTTTGTATGTGTGACTAAATGTTTATTGATCTATCTATTAGTTTTCTGTTCAATATTTCAGAACGCTGACAATTTTTCACACCCGAAGTTTAGTACGTGTTGGCTCTTTAAGTGAGAGTGATTTCCACAATTCTATTCTAACTTTTATCCCGTCCTCGTCTGCAGTTATCATGACTTCCCGTAGTGGGATAAAGTTACGCAAAGAGTTAGAACAACCTCAAACTCAACCACGAACCAACCGTAAATCCAGACGGTATGCTGTAGATCCGCTTTTACGACACGTCCATTAGCTCACCTTGAATGTTCTTCCTCTGATTCACATAGAGATGAGACAGGCCCGAAAGAAGTTACTTTTGCCGAGTTGGCCTCGGGATCGGGATCGGTACCACCTACCCCGCTGCCTACGCTAAACAGAGTTCCGATGAATATAAATGACAGTTACCGACGCTGGAGCCTTGAAAGGATTAAGTCAGCATTCCATCTTGAGAGGTTTGCAATAAGCTTCTACCAGGGTGATGACGTATTGACTGACGATATGATCCGGAGATTTAGCTTTGATTCTCAAAATTTGTTGATAACCGTCGGTCAGGTGGCTGCCGGATTAGTCCTCCCTCTTTATAATCCCGAGGATCCATTTTTTTATGATGTTCTCTCTAGCAGGGGCATTTCCACAAAAGATAAGAAGACTTACACTCGTGGGATTTACCAGTATACGGGTAACTTCTTAAGAATGCTCAATAAATGCTGGCGTCGCAGCCATAGTGAAACTAATCTCCAGTCTTATGTGCCTCACTACAACTCTAAGGATTACACCGCTGCAAATTTTAACGCTACTTATGCTGATTCTGTTTCGAATGGAAATCGCCTTCCGTGGAGTGTTGGACCTCGTCGTCTTCCCTTATCTGAAAAGCAAAAACGTTTAGGCGGAGTCCGCCTCCTGACTGATATTGATAAACCTAAGATTAAGTACGTCCCCGGAAAGGAGAAAGAACAGGAGTGTATCCCTGATGAGGACAGGCTTCGTCAAAATCATGGTGATAAGTGGTATCGCACCCCTCTATGGGTTAAAGGTCCTTGGGCCCATGGTTGGTCTTCTACTATGCCTAGTAGTCCTCGCACCTCCATTTCCAGCAAGTATCATGGTTACCAGCGTTGGGCTTTTAATTCAACTGATAGTCTAGAGGTAATCTGCTTTCATTTATTTTTCTTTGCATATGTATATTATTTCTTGTACGTACATTTCGTTCTATTACTATTGCATACATAATCCTCCTTGGAATTTAATTCTATGACAGGAGACACTCACGCAGTCATCGGATAGTCATGTCCATGTGCAACAACCAATTAATTGCAAGCCTTGTGACTCACTGGACTTCGGAAGCAAAACCTTGTGCACGGTGTTTCAGATAGCGACGGAAAGCACTCAGTTGACTAGCTCTGCTAGGTCCCCCAATTTTAGTACCGATCAAGAAAATGTAGTGAATCACACTGTGATTAGCCCTCCTCGAGGGTTTATTGATCTCGGCGAGTGTTATGATAATCGTGATGTTATAGTTCACACAAAAGAAGCATCTGTGACTTCCACTCAAGCTATCGAATACGTAGTTGATGAAAGTGCTACAAGTCCAAAAACTGTTTTTTCTCATGCTAATAAGAGTTCAAGCAATTCCCCTAACGCAGGAAGTCACTGTGATGCTTTACCAGAGCCATTGAATAGTCTTAAGTCGTGTATGTTTGATAATGTTGCTCAGTCTCTGGATGATTTTCATCTTCACAAAGTTGATTGTTGTGATGTTTTAGTTTAACAGAATTCAGTCCATCTGACTGCCACTCAAGTTAATGAATCTGTTGCTGATGTCAGTATCTTCGTTGAAAATTTTGGCACCTTTGGCACAACTGCAAGTGCTTCTGATACTAACTCTTCTGCAGATGCTATTACTCCTGCCAAAAATCCAAGCGAATCTCAACCAGAGCCAGTGACTTCGATTTTGAAGTCGTTTATTTCTGATAACAAAGTTCTGAGTGTTGAGGGGCCTACTACAATTGCTGATATGATCCAAGATGTGTGTACTCCTCCTCCATCGTTTTATCTGGACTGGTCTTTCGGTATGCCTATCAACAATGCTGGAGAGATTGATGTCGAGTTGACTTCGGGTCAGGACATTTGGTTCACAGCGTCCTCTAGATTCGCAGTTCCGCCACCCGAGTCCTCTGCGCCTCCAAGTGGGTCAACGCAGGGACATGATTCAGCAGATATAACAGAATCTACTCATGAAAATGTTTTATCGGTTGATATAGAATCGGCTGAGGTTGTTTCTCCTCTACTTGATAAACCCAAGGAAGTTAATGACCGTCTTAACTTCAACATCATGCTGCTGGTGATGACATCTGTGGAAAGGGCACGAAAGACTTTGAGAATCCCATATTTATACCTGCTGTTTCCCTTATACCGGAGGATGCTTGTAAAGATTACGCGAATGAAAGAATACAACAAGTGGATTTTGGCCAAATTTGTGAATTATATTTTAATGCGGAACGATTTTATGCTAGTGCGTGTTTGGGAGAAGTCCCGCCCATGGATGTCGAAGCTATGGATGCGTTCGTTGATGGGTATTCGAATTTTCTACCTCGGCTCACTCTTTTCACAGTAAGTTATATCTCTAAACTGCAGCTTCTCCGTTGTTACTATTTCCAGTGAATTGTGAAATGACCTCTCTCATAACGCACAATTGGCCCAGCAACAAGATTATTGTTATAAATTGTTGAAGCTTAACCGTCTCAAGGCTGCTAAGTTGTCTCTCCTTCTAGAGAAAGTCACAGATCATCGTGACCTATTGATTACTCAGATCGAGGATCTTAAAAAGCAAGTCACCATCGGTACAATCTCCTTCAGTGAGGAGATAGAGAGGCTGCATCGGCAGTTGACACTAAGCCAGGAGTCCACTGCCGCTGCCGAACTGTCCCGTGATGAAGCTATGAGTGCCCGTGAACTGGCTGAGCAAGTGCATTCCGCTGTGGATACTTCTTTCGCGAGAGAGGCTACGAACTTAATAGGTTTGCTTCTTAATCCCAACTCCCGTCTATGATGCGTCCTAAATCTAGTGACCTGGGAATCAGTGGGTTTAGATACAAGTTAAAATCTGAGATGGGGATCGTGGCTAAAAGCAAAAAATATTTTATCACCTCTTGTGTTTCCATCGTTGGAGGACAAAGTATTTTTTTGTTTGGATTTATGAAAATTCTTGATTTTCTTTCTTAATTAAAAATTTATTTTAAGCAAACGGGATAACAATAAAAAAAATCCAATTCTGGTAAACTTGTGGAGGATTTTAATCGGGTTGATGCAGTGTCGGTGCTTGCCGAGAACAACTTAGAAGAATATTAAGTAGCGGTGAATAATTTCCCCTTTTTGGTGCTCCGTTAATCCCTTGAGTTATAACCAGTATGTTTATATTTCAGAGATTCAAGAGCTGATTGCGAGTCTGAAGAAGAAGATAGATGATCTTAACGCAAATGTAATAAAGCAAACCAACCTGGCAAAGAATTATCAGACTCTTGCTACGAAAGCTGAGGTGGAGGCACGGCTTTTACGGGACGAAATTGGCGAAGTTAGGAATAAAAATGCACACTTTGCTGTACGAGAAGCGGCCCTAAAAGCACGAGAATCGATCGTAGAAAAGCATTACAAATCTGTTGTGGAACAAATGAATGACATTTTCATCTAGGTTGAGAGTCAGCGGCCTAATATCAAGCTCCCACGCGTTCGGTGTCATGATTAGTCTCAGTCAGTTGGATAGTATTTTTTGTTTTGCTTTGTCGGTATTGCCGTAGTTAGGTTAGATTTTACTGAGGGGAGGCTTCCATAGGTTGTAGACGTGGTGATAATTATAACTTCGGGATTATGGATCCCACGTAAAAGCCGTTGAGAATTGATTTTGGTGTATAGTTTTGCTTTTAATGAAACTTTCTGATAGCGTGACTCCCTGATTCAGTTGTTCAGGCAAGATACTTAAGTCTTAAAAGCAAGGTACTGCTTAGAAATTTTGACAGGAAATAGAGTTCCTGAGGAAGAACGGCGACGACTCCAACCATAAGCTTGATTTCGTAATAGCGAAAAAAAACTACTAAAATAAATTCAGTTTCTAATTAAGAATCAATTACATTTTTAGTCTATTGACAAATATAATTGCTAAACAATTTCATTTTATTGATTATTAACAATCAATTACATTTGTAAAAGCTTCAAACGGAAAAAAAACATTTGTAAGGTGTTCACGCAAGATACTTGTAACATTATGAGTTTGTCAATAGGAATACAATACTATTGCTCTTTTAACACGAATTTCTAACCAGAAAAATGAAAAAACTTAAGCCCATGAATTATTTAACTTATGATGACAGATTCCTCGAAAAGATGTAGCTTCAACGTTGTTTTTCTAAGAGATGTAACATACTTACCATTGGACTTATGCTAAACCCAAATCTTGGATCCGAATACCAGATTCTAACCTTAGCATCAATCGCATACAATTACTTAAACATGATTCCAACAACTAATACTACACTAGAGAGGTGACGAATAAATTTCCATTAATTTATTGAAAGATTTGACTAGATTAACTAACACTATCTTACATCACTCATCACTCTCCATCATTCTTCTCTACTAAAACAGCTGACGAAACATATCGATCTTTTCATTGTAAAGTACAGAACATGTGTCAATAGAAGAACAATGTAGCATTTAAAGACTTCTGATATGGGATGTGTCTTGTCGAACATCTGTATATTATCTACAATTTGAGAAAGTGGGGGAGGACTTTCGGGATATGTAGCAGCTCCGTCAGCTGTATATTATTTACAATTTACGTATTTATCTTCACAATTTACGTATATTATCCACGATTGAAAATCAGATAAAATAAAGGATAATATACGTACATTGTGAAGATAAATACGTAAATTGTAGATAATATACAACTGTCGGAGTTGCTACATATCCCGAGAATCTTCCCCCACTTTCACAAATTGTAGATAATATACAACTGTTCGACAAGACATAACCCATATCAGAAGTCTTTAAATGCTACATTGTTCTTCTATTGGCACATGTTCTGTATTTTATATTGACAAAACGGATATGACCCCGCAGCTGTTTTAGACTAGTCAGCTAAAATAATTACTTTGTTGGAGAGAATAGATTTTTTTTTTTTTTTTTTGATAAAGGAAAGATTCATTCAACTAAAGGAAAGAAAATACATTGTTCTGCTTACAAATAACTTCTAACCAACTTTCTTTTCTAGATTTCTCCCATGATCTAGAATCTATATGCACATTCGCATATTTAATAAGAAACTTGGAAAGATTGCCTGCTAGATTATTACACGATCTCCGAATATAAACAAAGGAAGGACTAGCAAGAAACTTTATAGATTTCTGAGCTTGTTGCAAAATGGCTCTCGAAATCCAATTAACAGCAAAATCGTTCTTCCTTAAACTGTTGATAACGTTCAGATTGTCATTGAGGAAGACTAGTCTTTCATTTCTGGTAAACTGCCTCCATCTTGTTGCTTCTCTGCAAGCTCTGGATTCAGCTTCCTCTGGACTTGAACACCATCCCGAACCTCCTGCAAAATTGAGAAGGTAACCTTCATTATTCATTTCAACAATACCATAAGCAAATTTCTTAGTCTTGATATTAAAAGCCGCATCAAAGTAAATGTAAACAGCCTCCTCCAGAATATCCTTTCTTTCATGCAAACAGTTGGGATGAATTAAATCACACTGAGAAGAAATATGTTTACTGTCTAAATACATAGTCTTACTGTCCAAAAATTGTGGACTGTCCTTTTTAATGAATTCGATTAAATCATAAGGGTTAGGACAAACATTGTCAAAAACCACTTTGCACCTATATTTCCAAATATACCAGAGAACATAAAAGTAGAAATCTCTATTAACACCATCCTTAAGCCAAAAAGGCACCAGTCCTTGTAAGACATATTAACAGCTTTATAAAACACAACATCAATAGATAAGCCCCTCCAAATAGCTTCAGTGAAAACACATTTAGTAAACATATGATCTATACTTTCACTGGCTAAACCATTACATAAGGGACACTGAATATCAATAGGGGTATATCTACCCAAAATTTCCTTAACAGGAAGACAATCACTTAGAGTTTTCCATAAGAAGATTTTAACTCTCGGCATAATATTAAGTTTCCACATACCTTTCCAAGCAACAAGAGTATTAACATGTTTTCTATCACATAAGAAGTTATAAGCAGATTTAACAGAGACCGAACCATCCCTAGTACCTATCCATTTCATGGAATCATTTTTTGTGAAATCCCTATCCATATCAATCATTCTTATCTTACTGATAGTATCATTATCAAAGACATTTTGAATCAGACTGTAGTTCCAAGCACCATTGTTATCTATTATATCAGAAACTTTTGAGACTATGTGCACACTATTACTGTTATTTGGTTTAGGACACTCACCTTCAGGCAACCACTTACCTTCCCAGATATTTATGTCATTACCATTACCTATTAACCAGCAGTGATTGTGTTTGATAATATCTAAACCCTTACATATACTACTCCATACCCATGACTTAACATTTTTCCTCTTGTAATTAATGGGGTCAGACTTGGAAAACTATTTATGTTTTAAAATGATGCAGCGGAGTTTATCAGGATTTTCTATCAATCTCCATGCCATCCTAGTGAGTAAATCCAAGTTAAATTTATGAGGATTCTTGATACCTAACCCCCCACTAGTTTTTCTAGAGAAAATGAAACTCCACGCTTTAATGAATAGACCTCTATTACTTCTACTTTTTTTCCACCAAAAATCCCTTTGGATAACATCAAGCTTATCAAGAGTTTTTTTAGGAAGCAAAAAATACATCATTTGATACATGGGCATAGCACTGGTCACTGAACCAATTAAAGTAGTCCTACCTGCTTGTGATAAAAACTTAGCTTTCCATCCTTGCACCCTATTATACACTCTATCTAATAAGTTCTGGTAGTTAAAACTATTGGATCTATTAAAAAATAAGGGTGTCCCTAGATAAGTATCATTCTTAGTAATTCTGCCTACTTTAAGAATCCTAGCTAGTAATTTGCAATGCTTGTTTTCAACTTTTTTACTAAAGTACACTCCAGATTTCTGATAGTTTATGACTTGACCCAAGGAATCACTAAAATTTTTAAGGATATCTAGCAAATTCCTAGCTTGAACTATGCTAGCATCAGTGAGTAGAAACGAGTCATCCACAAAGAATAAATGAGAGATTGGCGGACTCTTTTTGATAACTTTAACACCAGATAATTTACCACTAGATTCAGCATGAAAGAGTAATTGCGATAAAGCTTCCATACAAATGATGAAAATATAAGGCGACATGGGGTCACCCTGTCTAATTCCCCCGGTGGGGAAGAATTTTTCACCTGGCGAGCCATTCACAAGGACCGAAGCAGAAACAGTGGAGATGCAATTATATATAAGATCACAGAATTTGCTTGAAAAGCCAAATTTTTTAAAAACGAAAAATCACAAAGTCCCACTCAAGCCTATCAAAGTCTTTTGATAGACCAAGTTTTAGAGCCATGTGACCACTTTTCCTTTTACTAGTTTTCGTAGTATGAAGAATTTCATGCGCTATAACTATATTATCCTTAATCTGTCTATTAGGAATAAATGCAGATTGGTTTTGAGATATTATTTTATCTAATAAAGGTTTGATCCTGTTAGCAATAATCTTAGTAACAATCTTATAGAGAGCATTACTAAGACTAATAGGCCTAAAATCACTAGGATTCTTAGGAGCTTTAGTTTTCGGAACAAGAGTAATATAGGAATGGTTTATTTTTTGATTAAATCTTTTTTCCTTAAAGACTTTCTGAACCTATAAAGAGAGAATAGATAAAAAGAGGCAAAATAAAAGGTTTAAGCGTAGATCTGGAATCAATGGACAAAAATAATTTATTTATAAAAAATTCAAATCCACGGTCGATATCCAACATACAAGAATCAGAAATTCTTTTTAGATGGATATCTGTTGAAACTAAGGCTGCACAAGAACCGGTCTCTTGTACCTGTACCGGACTGGAACCGGAAAAAAGAAGAAGATCGGTACTGTACCAGAACCGTAGTAGTAGGTACAAGGAACGGAAATGGATGAGAACCGGTGTATGATGGGTACAGGTACCGGTTCTCAGGAAATTCCCGGCCTATTCCGGGCCATATGTACCGGTGTCTAATAGCCTTTGATGTAACTTAATCCTGGCCATATATGTTAGGTTCTATATACCAACTTATCTTTTCAGTTCCACACTTTCACTCGTTCTTCGTTTCTTTTTTCTTTCAACAAAATTCCTTAGCCTTTGTCGCTTCTTCTTCACCACCACCACCACCACCTCTTCTTCTCCACCACCGCCATCTTTTCTATTCAGATGAATAAATTAATCCTTATCCTTTATTGCTGCGTCGATTTTTTTTAAGAGCAATTCAATTGTGTTACTACTTCTTTATCAAAGTCTGTGGTAAAAACCTGGTACCACACTTGTACCGGACCGGTCTAACAGGTACAGGTCCTCAAAATGAGGTACCAGTCAACACCAGGTACAGAGACCGATCCTTGTGCAGAAAACCAGACTGAACCGACCCTTGTGCAGCCTTAGTACTTGCAAGCTATTGCAATCCTAATTATAACTTTCGCAAATTTAAAAAAATAAAATCAATTGCAAGCCTTAGTACGTGTCAAGAGAGTTTAAATACATGTTTCCCACCTAACCAACAAACTATTCTACCCATACTTATTTACTGCTAACAGTAGTTTGATAAAAAATGTAGAAATATTTGAACAAGAAAAGCACGTCTAATAAAAAATGGAAACTGGTAACCAAACAGGGGGCCTGTTTTAAAGAATGAGCCAACCAAAAAATTGACACATAATCGGTGTCAACTTTTGGTGTAAAAATATTGGGTTCACCAAGCCAAACAAAGATTGAAATTTATATGAATAAATTGCATTGAAAATAACTAGACCTCTATAATGACAATTAGACATATACGTACGACCTCTGATAAGAGTTATACCAGGATATCTCAGAAAATAACTTCAGTTCATAGGTATTGAACCGACTTAATGACACATTAGGAAAGACTAGTTGCGCCGGTTTTCGATATGATGAATAACGAGTTTAGTCTTCAAATGAAAATTTTCCATGTCCAACAAGATTAGATTGACGAACAAGTCATCCTCACTATACTTAGACTCATGCAATCTTTCGGAAGTTGGTAATAAAAATGAGATACCAAACCTGTTGCACTCCTCTCGATTGCGATTACACTGTTCTATAAGTTAGTACCACTCGTCGCGATAATCAGGTCCATCGATTCCTCTACGCAAATTGGTTACCTTGATGCTGGCTCCTGTAGAAAAAAAGTATGTAGTGGTGTTCTTCTTCCCCTGCCAAACGTTGGAGAGCTCAGTGAGAGAACAAATCTCTGGCTCTTGTACGTCGAGTTCACTTCTACTCATCCTCTGTGAATTTTTACCATGCTCCTGGATTGGAGTTACATATGTTATATATGATTTTTACGACTTATGGATGGCTTGATCAACTCCTCTATTCATTATGGGTACTTCCTGAAGCCATGTGATTGCTTTCGCAGTCCGAAAAAAACGGCGTTGTGGCGAAGAACATAACCCATAAATATATCAAACAATACTGTATTTATATGTATCACTCATTCCTCGGGTGTTCTTAATCCGATATTGTGCACGCTTACTAACGAGTGTGCACGTGACCTCCTACTCTGCAATCACTGACTTAGTTTTGTAACTTATATAACGAGGGTCCAAATTTTAAACAATCGGGTAAAGGGCCATCCTATGACGTACAATAATCCTATTATTTTAGAGAAATATTACTTAATTAAGAGTATTATTACAAAAAACTAGTTTGAAACCTAACAAGCTAAGCTGCAACAGCGTACTACTACATTAATTGTGTGAACAAGTTGTAATTCTGTCAAGGGAGGCTTGTCTAAGGGTGTACCAATTGGTGGATCTTCTTCCTTAACAGGATTGATAGGGGCTGGGTTTTTTTAACACCCTAATAGGACCCCAAAACACCATCCAATGGTTAGAATTTAATGGTGCACCATTTTTCGTACACTATTAGACTTTCTCTGTCAAGGGAGCCGAAGCAGATTGGGCTGACCTTATGTCACCAGTCAGGGACGGAGGCATATAGAGACAAATGGGGTCTCTAGACCCCACCTGTTTCTGGTTCCTAGTGTAAAATTGCATGGTTTTCTTGAAAATCTAGTCTCTTATGGGGGAAAAAATGAACGGTTAGATTGATAATTATGTCATTTTCTAAGGTTATAAGAGTACAAGTGAGAAAGAAATTTTTCTTAGACCCCACCTAGAACGAGCCTTGGCTCCGTCGCTCACCCAGGACCCATGCAGGTACGTCATGAAGAAAAAAAACATGTGAGAAGGATTTTAGGGTCGGATGGGTGGGGTTGTCCGCCTAACAGGTTTGGTGTGTTGCAAAGATTAAGAAAATGATTCCCATCTACCGGTTTTATAGAACAAATATAGCACAATCAATCCATACCTTTGATTATTCCATCTTCACCCCACTACCAATCTCAATACTGGAGGTGTTCCCCTCTTCACCTTCAAAATTGTGGCAAGTCATGTCCCAAATATGGACAATCCCCTGTTGTCCCGGCTGTAGAAAGGTCCATTTCTCTGGGAAGCATCTTCGCCTCAGAAAGAAGACACTTAACGTGAAGAGGGGACACCATCCAGGCCCTTGACTTGATCACTTTTAATCCCCATGGAAAAATTGGAGGTCCCACTATAATTACTTTCATGGTTGATGTTTTCCTATAAGCAACATATTCCGTCGATAACAACTCGTAAGTGTATAAATATAGCCGATGTTGTTGGTCACAGTACTCCAGTCCAGCTGAACCGGATATATGACTTGAGGTTCGAATGCTCGAATCATTCTCCTCTTCACTATTAAGATTGTGCCCCGTCGTGTCCCAAAATTGGACAAGCCCCTATTATCCCTTCTGTAGCAAGGTCGTTTGAAAACCACGGGCTATGAGTATCAATTTAATTGGATATGTACGTCTACTAACAGGTGATCAACCGTTGGATATTTAATTAAAACAAACGTAATATAACTAGAAAAATAACGCTTGGATGCCATACGACGCAGAGGAGCGGGAACTTGGCAACAAAGAGATCGTTGGCGATCTATTCCGCAAATCGTTTGCGATTCCCTCCTAACACCATAGTGACCCTCACGTTCCTCTCCACTACCAAAATCAATCGTTCAGAAAAAAGTTCGTTTATAAAAAAGAGCAATGCTCTCCCGCGCGGCAACGCAGAAGAGATTTATAAGCTAACGAATAATGACCCTTGGATATACTAGCCCACTACTTTCACCAGTTAGATTATAAGTTATATCATTTATGATGGGAAAGTTGTTAGAGAATAATAATCGTCATTTAAATACCCTTCATTTTATCTTTTTCTCTGAATCTTCTTTAATCTCTCTTGATTTTCCTTGCCGAGTTCTTCTTTCCTTAAAATCAGTAAACAGATAATTTGCTCTTGAAAAAAATAAACTATAAGTGAACTGTATCGAATATTCTATAACAGACTAGACAAAATAGTATATTCAGAACTTTTATAAAAAAGTATGGAAGATTAGTGGACACTCCTGCAAATTGTAGGGTTAAACTCCTTTGACAAGTCGTTTTTCTTCGGACGACTCGGAAAACCTTCACAAAATCCCATAGACTTAAGAACAAAGCTGTCGTCATGTATCTGAAAAGTGTTATTGAAATCGAACTGCAACAACTGCCTGTCCCCTGATATCTCTAACTCAATTGTTGCAGGTGGAGGCGTCTGGATTATAATAAAAGGAAACGACACACCCCCTGAAGTTGCAGCTTTCCTCCCTGAACAACATAGTTGCTCATTCCGCTGAGCGAGATTCTGCAGGCCTACAAATTGATCCTCAAGTTCTTGCAGATACACATCCTTGTTTACAATTTTGTTTCTTAAGCCAATGTATTGAGAATTAATTTGTTCAAAAACATTTGGGCCATCAACATGAAGCATGCCTCTCCATTTTATCTCTTTTCATCCTTAGATATGATATCCGCTGCAATATGAACATTCAGGGAATCATACACTCTCCGTCGAATATTTTTCTCGTTATAATTTGGTTTCATATAAGGTGGTGTTGTTGAAAGTTCAGCCACAAGCTCATCCGTAACTTCATTATATGTAGTTCTACCTTTGCTTTCAACTTTTTTGCACACTTAGATACTAAATTGACGAAGTCCTATGCCACCAGCCTTCTCACCACCACCTCTTACTGCCCGTGTTTGCGCTTTTTTTTTTATTATTATTCCCCGCTGACCACGCATCATCATATTCTGCTTTAAGATTAAACTTATTAAAGGTTTTACTAGAAGGAGAAAATCCTAAACTTCTACTTGTTGTTGAAGTTGATTTCCCACCAACTCCAGCAGCGAAGTCGCCATCACCGGATACATATGAACAACCTTCAGTAACCATCCCCCTACTACTAATAAACTTATGAATTATTTATTCCCTAAGGTCTTCGATAAAAATAAAAACTGATGTTATTAATTGAAGTAAGGTTTCAGTCTTCTTCATTCTTCGACTGTACGGAGTATGGACTTGGTAAGGGAATTCTTTGAGAGAGAAGAGAAGAAAGAATGTAGTGTGGAAGTATCAAGTATAAGAGCATCTCCCATGCTAACTTGGTGTGCATCCTTAGTGGAAGGGTTTCTTCATGAATGTGAGATAAAATTTCTTTGATTTAAGGATGTCAAAAACAATCCATCTCCAACCATAAACCAAATCTATTAGTTGAAAACCTTTTACACCACTGATTAGAAACTTAAACATTTAACTACTTAATTGATAACCTTAGATTTTGATGATTAGGATGTTTACATCCTTTAAGGAAACCTCTAAAACCAGAGGATGTGAGAATAAATAACTACCTGACACATCATCCTTACATTCATCTTTAAAGTTTCCATTGGAGAAGTTTTTTTCAAAAAACACAAAAAATCCTATGTGGCCTAAAATATTGGAATTCTCCAAAGTCTCATTGGAGATGCTTTAAGAGGAGAAATTAACTCTTTTCCCAAATGCAGTACACTTGCTGTGATGTGGCATTGTCTTGTTAGTTATTTCCACGGTAAATTCGTCCTCAGCCTACCACACCTGGGAAAACGGGGGCTCCACTTTAAAAGAGAGCCAATAAAAAGTTGACACATAGGGTGTAAAAAAAATTGGGTATAAATCTGGGGGATTTTTTAGCAACCCCGGTGTGGATAACGATACTTAGGCACATATTTGTTTGATTCTTTGGATCGTAATCTTTGTTTGCTCTCTTACCCTTCCAATGATCATAAAAAGTATGATCATTGTCCTACGAGCTTCTTGTCATATTCCTCACCGAGGTTTCAAAATTCATAATAATATCATCGTAAATACCATTAAGTTAAAATCCCCGATATAACTCTAAATATATAGATACTTGTCTTTTTCTTTATAATTGGGTTAAAAACCCATGTAGGTCGATATTTCATTGATTCTCTCGGTCTCATGGAGGATTATCACTTGTTGATGTCAAGTTAGAATTTACGTTTGAACTCTAAAAATAAAAATATGATGCTTGGCCTTTGAGCGTCATTTTAGAATCCTCACTGGAGTTTTAAATTGCAAATAATGTTGCCGTAAATATCCTAAGTTAAAATATTTATCATATATATAAATCGAATAGGCTAACATTTCATTTATTCTTTACATAACATAGGATAATATTTCATTTATTATTTAGATAGCATTGGAGTTATTTAGATAGCATATGCTAATATTTCATTTATTCTTTAGATAGCATTGGGAGTTCTTTAGATAGCATAGGCTAACATCGACTCTATCTTTTTGGTATGAAGTCAGAATTTACATTTGAACTCAAAATCTGCTCATTGAGTCGTAAAACACTTGCCACCTTTTCGCAAAATCGTATTCTTGCTTGCTCTCTTACTCTTCCAATGATCATAAAAAAATGATGCTTGACCAATGACCGTCTTGTCATAATTCCCATGTTGTCGGGAAAACTCAATTTAGAATTTACCCCTGAACTGTAAATCTACCTATTGAACCACAAAGTGCTTACATCCTTTTCGACTAATCGCAATATCTGCTTGCTCTATTACTCTTCGAATGATCGTAAAAATATGAACCTCACCATAAATACCCTAAGTTGAAATCCTTATCATAGCTATAAATATACAGATTCTGTCTTTTTCTTTTTTCATGATTATAAAAACTGGGTAGGCTAATATTTCATTTACTCTTTAGATAACATTAGGGATTCTTTTTGGTATGAAGTCCGAATTTACACATAAACTTTAAATCTGCCCATTGAGCCATAAAACACTTACCATCTTTCTGACAAATCGTATTCTTACTTGCTCTCATACACTTTCAATGATAAAATATATATATATATATATATAATGCTTGACAAATGAGCGTCATGTCAGAATCCTCAACAGAGTTTTAAATTGCATAATAATGTTTTAGGGAAGACTCGGGTTATAATTTACGTTTCAATTGTAAATCTACCTATTGAACCATAAAATGCGTACATCTTTTTCGACTAATCGTTACATTTTCTTGCTCTCTTACTCTTCTAATGATCCAAAAATATGAATCCTCACCCTAGTTGTAAATGGCAAAATAATGTCGTCGTAAAAACCCTAAGCTGAAACAATCTTCATCGTAGCTTTAAATATACCAATCCCAGTCTTTATTATTATGAATCTAAAAAACTGCGTATGTTGATATATATCATTTAGAAATAGCATTGGGAATTCTCTCTTTCTGGTCTGATCTCAGAAGTTACATTTAAACTCTAAATTTGCATGTAAATCCACAAAGCACTTACCATCTTTTCGACAAATCATAATCTTTGCTTGCTCTCTTACTCTTCCAATTATTTTAAAAGAAAAATGATGCTTGACTAATGGGAGTCATGTCAGAATCCTTACTGAGTTTTAAATTGCATTATCGGGAAAACTCAGGTTAGAATTTACGTTTGAATTGAAAATCTACCAACTAAACCATAAAATGCGTACATCCTTTTCGACTAATCGTAATCTTTGATTGCTCTGTTACTCTTCCGATGATCATAAAAATATGAATTCTCTCCTTAGTTTTAAATTTCATAATAATGTTGTCGTTTAAACCCAAAGTTAATATCTTTATATTAGCTTAAAATGTATTGGTCCTCGTTTTTTTTATTATTATGGATCTAAAAAGCTACTTTGGCTGATATATCATTTATTCTTTCGATTTTCTCTTTTGGATCCGATGTTAGAATTTACATTTGAACTATAAATATATAGATTGAACCGAAAATTGCTTACCATCTTGGTGTAAATGCAAATAGTTCATTCTCAGCCGTTGGATTTGAATTCCGAGACATTATTATAAATACAAACCTAAAGCAGAAACCTTAGATGGTTTTCATTTTCTTTTTTCCTTATCTATCGACAAGACACTCTTTCTCTTGAAGTAGAACAACTCTAAACCAAGGTTTTCAAATCCGAACCCTAACGTAATAAAGTGAAAACACGCCAGAAAATATTGATCTACCTCTTGTTATCCAGGCACTCGATTCGAATTTTTTTCGGTCTAATGGTGGAAAGGAGTGGAGGAAGTGTAGCATCTTTGGTCTTTGATGACGCTTGTAAGGAAGCATGTAACAATTGAAAGCTCTTCTCGCATGTCCATAGTCTGACATCACAACGGGTACCTTACCATTTGAAATAATGTTTAACGCATAGACAAAAATCTAGGATGTAATTATCTGTTCAATTGCTCACATGCTTCCTTACAAGGATGATCAAAGACAAATGCCACATCTTTAGCAAGAAGACTACACAAGAGTATTGTAAATTTAGTTAAGTCTTTGATGAAGGCACCAAATTCACCTTGTTTACAACATTTTTTTCTATTTACATCTGCTTCGGTTAAGAAGAAGCCCTACCTGGTGTAATGTGCGTTATTCATAAATATATTCAATTTTTAAACCTTGACAAGTGGTCAGCTGCTGCATTTTCCTTCTGACGCACTAGATATTTCAGATAATGTGTAATGCAATCGGCTGCACATTATGTATAAGATGGTGTTAAAATTGGTCCATGGTCTAATCAAATCCATGGGTACTTTTTTTTTTTGAAAGAAAAGGTTATATATTGAAAGGGGAAAATACGTACAGGGGTTTGAATCAAAAGATCCCCAAGGAAGTTAAAAACCAACAACTAATTACATAAGTACAACATTCTCCCAGTGATATAACACTTGATTCAGTAAGTAGTCTTTGAATATTTCCTTCGTCGAACTCCAAAGATAAATATCCATAATTATTGCATGAGCCAGCTCGTCCTTCGATTTACACCTTCTTCCATGAACTCTATTGTTCCTTTCCAACCAAAGCTCCCAACTGATAGCGAAAGGCAACAGATGCCAAATAGTTCTTTTGCGCACTGATTTAACATCTAATCTCCAACCCCTCATCATAGAAGTAAACCTATTATCCATCACCCATAACACTTGCATGGACTTAATAAAGTAACTCCACAAATATGAAGCCCAACTGCAGGAAAGAAATAAGTGATCCATCGTTTCTTCTTCATTACAGAAAAGACAAGAGTGACAAGCGACCTAAACTCCTCTATGCTCCAGCATACTCCTTGTAGGTGATTCTACACACACCGTGTTTGACATCGAGAGGAGATCTGACGGATGATGGAAATGCATCTCAGCATTTGGATACGTGAAGGTGAAGGTGGGTCCCAATCTTTGTTTCACTCGGTGCACTCTTCGGTGGGGAAGCCGAAGTGCATCTAGCGTATTCGATTGAATTGTGCATAGCAGCCCACATAATGAAACACACCTTTTGTTACAAATGGCTTCTCGATGACCTAATGGAGGGAGTGGGGGAAGGCGGTGGGGGTAGTGTAGCAGCATCGGGAATTTTGAAAAAAAATTAATTGGCCCCAAACCTGTAGATATCCTTTCCTTTGTAGTTTACCCAGGACTCATGCGGGTACGTCGTGAACAATGTGGTCAATATCGGTTGATACGGGCGAAATACCGCCGATAATTTTGGTTTCAGTGTTTGTCCGTGCTGGCTATATTGCTGATATTACACCGACGTTCTCCGATGCCGGCCGATATTCACAGAAATATCGTGTCTTGATACCTGGCCGATATTCACTGAAGTCCGATATTGACTCATGAAGAAGAAAACATGTGAGAATGATTTTAGGGTCGGTGTGCTGCAAAGATTATTAGTGGTTTCTCTGGCAAGGCATCTTCTCCTTAGCAAGAAGACACTTAACGTGAAGAGGGGCACCATCAGGCCCTTGACTTGATCACTTTTGATCCCCATGGAAAAATTGGAGGTCCCACTATAATCACTTTCATGGTTGATGTTTTCCTATAAACAACATATTCCGTCGATAACAACTCGTAAGTGTATATATATAACCAAAATTGGACAAGCCCAGTCCAGCTGAACCAGATATCTTACTTGAGGTTCGAATGCTCGAATCATTCCCTTCTTCACTATTAAGATTGTGCCCCGTCGTATCCCAAAATTGGACAAGCCCCTGTTGTCCCGGCTGTAGCAAGATCGTTTGAAAACCACGAGCTATGAGTATCGATTTAATTGGATTTGTATATCCACTAACAGGTGATCAACCGTTGGATATTTTATTAAAACAAACGTAATATAACTAGCCAAATAACGCGTGGATGCCATGCGACGCAGAGGAGCGGGAACTTGGAAACAAATAGACCGTTGGCGATCTATTCCGCAAACCATTTGCAATTCCCGCCTAACACCATAGTGACCTTCACGTTCCTCTCCACTAGCAAAATCAATCGTTCAGAAAAAAGTTCGTTTATAGAAAAGAGCAATGCTCTCCCGCGCGGCGGCGCATAAGAGATTCATAAGCTAGCTAATAATAACCCTTGGATATACTAGCCCACTACTTTGACCAGTTAGATTATAAGTTATATCATTTATGATGGGCAAGATTTTTAGAGAATAATAATCGTCATTTAAATTCCCTTCATTTTATCTTTTCTCTGAATATTCTTTAATCTCACTTGATTTTCCTTGCCGAGTTGTTCTTTCCCTATCTTGAATATCAAACTGAAAAAGGTTGAAAATCAATGGAAACTAAAACTAGTTGATTTGAGCTCTAGGGGTTTACTAGTTTTGTTGTGATTGATGTTTGAATGAATAAATTATTCCAAAACATAGTCATAATTCTTTGTTTCACACAAATGATGATATTAATGTCGAATCTTATACACTCGTATCTTTGGTTTTCATTAAAAGATGAAGAAATCATCATCTTGAATTTGAGACTGAAGTTAATAGTTTGATTTTTAATTAGGTTGTGTTAAATTGGAACAAACCATAACTTTAAGTTTAAGTTCCATTTGATTTGATTTGATTATTTTTTTGGAAGCATTCCATTTGATTTGATAAACGTTATTTTGATGTGTGCGGTATTTGTATGAAATCGCGGCTTCAAGAGAAGATGAAAACAGAAAGCCAGAAAAGATTGAAACAATGGGAAAAAATAGAGAATACTATTTTCTATTGGAAAACCAAAATAAAAAGATCTTTCATATCCTACGGGTAAAAAAGCGCTAGCTTATAAAACCATTATGTGCGACAGTGCGTGGTAGCACTGCCCTTTTAGGAAATCCAAAAACACCTCTCCTTTACTCAGATAGACAGTACAACCAACACCTTACTTACGTCTATAGAGTATAGACTCTACACACAACTACCCGCATCGTAAACATACCTTATTCTCACTACCTTATCTTCAACCTTATCGTTAACAGTAAACTTAAAAAAGAACCCCTTATTCTCTCTGCCTTTTCTTCAACCTTATCGTCAATAGTATCCTGTAAAGACATCTAATTAATGTTTTACAGAAAAATAAGGAAATGATGGGAAAAGATTTGTCCATGTAACCAAGCATGCTAAAGCTACGGTGAGACCTTCTAAAAACATTTGATTTCGGTCACTCCACGATTTGTTAGTTTTAGTGGAAGTCGTTCGATTATTTTCCAAAACAAAAAACTTAATGAACCGCCATTAACAACTAACTCATCCATTGGAAGTCGACTTGGTCGTCAATTTTTTGGACATGATCAAACTGTTTCCATGATTTCTCAACTTTATGTGGGCCCCACCAAAGCAAAACCACCGGGTGGACCAAGCTACAGACATACCGCGGGAGCCCGCAGTGTGTATAATTCCGATATAACACTTTGATAGAAACGGGTTTAATTTTCCTCGATGGTTGCTTCTTTAGTCGAGTCGAAACAAAGATATAAAATTGAAGAAACTTGTAGTATAGACCTAAAATCGGTAAACATATAATTCGCTCTCGAAAAAAAACTATAAGTGAACTGTATCGAATATTCTATAACAGACCAGAAAAAATAGTATATTCAGAACTTTTATAGAAAAGAATGGAAGATTAGTGGACACTCCTGCAAATTGTAGGATTAAACTCCTTTGACAAGTCGTTTTTCTTCGGACGACTCGGACAACCTTCACAAAATCCCATAGACTTAAGAACAAAGCTGTCGTCATGTATCTGAAAAGTGTTATTGAAACCGAACTGCAACAACTGCATATCCTCTGACATATCTAACTCAATTGTTTCAGGTGGAGGAGTCTAGATTATAATAAAAGGAAACGACACACCCTCTGAAGTTGCAGCTTTCCTCCCTGAACAACATAGTTGCTCATTCCACTGAGCGAGATTCTGCAGGCTTATAAATTGATCCTCAAGTTCTTGTAGATACACAGCCTTGTTTGCAATTTTGTTTCTTAAGCCAATGTATTGAAACTTAAGTTGTTCAAAAGCATTTGGGCCATCAGCATGAAGCATGCCTCTCCATTGTATATCTTTGTTTTCATCCTTAGATATGATATCCGCTGCAATAAGAATATTCAGGGAATCATACACTCTCCGTCGAATATTTTTCTCGTTATAATTTGGTTTCATATAAGGTGTTGTTGTTGAAAGTTCAGCCACAAGCTTATCCATAACTTCATTATATGTTGTTAGAGCATAGCTCGGTCGACCTCACATGCGTTGCTATATCAAGCATGTTTGTCAATGTTAGTGATCAAAACTATAAGTCTTGATTTCTAGCCTACATAGCTAAGTCTCGGACTAGTATAGAAAAGTGTAGTTGAGCTCAATGACTTCATGGAGATTCATCATACAACAACGAAGATATATACAAGGAACTGTGGAAATTCATCAACAAAAAGGTATGTGGAGACTTGTACTTATCTATCACTCAAAAGTCTATTTATTCTATCTCCTACTTCTTATGAGACAAAAGTCGTTTGCTATATAGACTAGATCATACACATTTGATATTTCGAGCCGAGTATATCTCTCCTATCTATATATCGAAATCATGTGTTGGTAAAGCGTTTCGTTTTGATCAAGCTTATCTTCACCTAGTGACGAAAGTCATGAAATGTTTCAATTACTTTGAGAATTGCTCTGACGTGAATCAGTCTGTGAATAATGGCTACATAACGTCCTCTGATAATGTCTCAATGATTGAAATTAGAGTTTAGATTACATAACCATGTATTCCTTGAACCGAATTTTTCGAACTTTGTTGATAAAGAGAAATCGGGAGGATTGTGGAATTGGCTTGCCAAGTCCGCGAACCCAGTCCGCTGACTCAGTCCGTAAACTGTCGGAAGTTCTTGACCGAGAATTTATCCTGGATTTTCCAAAACTCGTTTGTGTGATTAGTCCGCGAACTCAGTCCGCGAACCCAGTCCGCAAACTGGCGGAAGTTCTCTTTCCGAGAATTTCTGATGAGTTTGGAAAACTCAACCGATTAACTTAAGTTCGCAAACTTTTTTGTGAACTTAAGATGTTATGATCTAAAGATGTGCTATGAACATGAAACATTAAATTACTAAGGAATGCTTTATGCAAACCGTGGCTATAATGTTCATGAGCCGATTCAATCGAATCGAATCATTTTTGTTTCAATTGTGTCTTGTGTAGTTACATAAGATCTCATAGCAATTGAACAACTCTTTAACTAGTTCATTTGAGTCAATGGAACTAGTTATGGTGAAGAAGAACAAGGTTAATATGAAATGCTCATATGGTTAACCTTTTGGGTTACTATGTTGAACCAACATACACGTACACGTTTGGCAAGGTTTTCACGAACCCAGTAAACGTCTACCCAAGTGTGTGTGACAAGCTAGGTTTTTCGATCTAATGGTTGAGAAATATTAGCTTGAATCTAAATAAGGTTTTCATCTAACGGTGAATATGGATTGCTTTGTAACTAAGGAAAAACCCTGATTTGAAGGCTATATAAAGGAGACATCTAGTTTTGAGAAAAACTAATCCCCACACGTCTGTGTTATACTAGTGCGCTCGCTAGAGTCGATTCTCCTTTAACCTTTGGTTTTCTTCTCTAAAACCAGGTTAACGACTTAAAGACTTCATTGGGATTGTGAAGCCAGAACGATACTACCTTATCGTAGTTGTGTGATATGATCTTGCATATTTTATCGTACGAGTACAATCGATTGATTGGTTTGACATCGTGAGAGTTCTCCGATAGGCAAGATAAAGCAGACACCAACATCTTCGTCTCACTGTTTGTGATTCCTCGACAATCCGCTTGTGTAGTCAGGAAGGATTGTAGAGAGGTGATTGATTAATCTAGGCTGTTCTTCGGGAAAATAAGACCGGATTATCAATTGGTTCATGTTCACCTTGATTTTATATCTTAATACGGAACAAAACCTAGGGTTTATCTGTGGGAGAAATATTTATCTTTTGATATACTTTTCTGTGTGATACAGATTTATTTATTATCAAGTCTGCGATTTGGGTCGTAGCAACTCTTGGTTGTGGGTGAGATCATCTAAGGGAATCAAGTACGCAGTGTCTTGCTGGGATCAGAGGTGTAGGAGTACAACTGTACCTTGGATCGGCGGGAGACTGATTGGGGTTCAACTATAATCCAGTTCGAAGTTAGCTTGGAGTAGGCTAGTATCTGTAGCGGCTTAATACAATGTGTATTCAATCAGGACTAGGTCCCGGGGTTTTTCTGCATTTTCGGTTTCCTCGTTAACAAAATTTCTGGTGTCTGTGTTATTTCTTTTCCGCATTATATTTTATATAGTTGAAATAATACATGTTGTGCGTTCGTGATCATCAATTGGAAATCCAACATTTAGTTGTTGATTGATATTGATTGATCCTTGGACATTGGTTTTTGGTAACGTCCAAGTTATCTCTCTTTGATAAAGACTCACTATTGATTTTAGCTTGAGTAAAAATCAAATCGAGAGATTGAGATATAAACTCTTTGATATATCTTTTTATTGATTGAGTATGACTGTCTAGTTTATTCTCATAAAAAGTATATTGCAGTTTGTCCATACAGATTGCTAAGAGAAATATTGGGTGGTGTTGTTAGACCCCCGCCTTTTCAATTGGTATCAGAGCAGGAAAACACGTTTAAGACCTCATCAGTCTGTGTTTGTAGCGATCTGACTCTATGGACCATAAAGTCTCATTTGACGCCTCACCAGGTTTAAAAAACAACCGTAGAAAAAGGTATGATAAACTGGTTAATCTTCAGAAGAGATTGGAAGAACAAATTCGGATTTATTCTGGCCTTGTTGCAGAAATTGCAACTCTTAAGGATTTGATATCTAGTAAGAATCTCTCGTTGAATCTGAGAAAATAAAATTGTTCCTTTCTAAAGAATTGTCACTCTTCAGATAATGTTCAACGATCGTTTGTTAAGAAAACTGATGTGACTAGGAACCACTCAGACAAATGCCAAGGGTCTGGCCTTTATGGATGCTCATCTGATCATCCTCTTCAACCCTGTACGTCATCTTTAAAGAGTCTGAAGACTGAAAGTAATCCTTGCAAGAATGTTGTGCAACCGTGCATTACTCAAAAGGGACGTACAATACTATCGAGAAATTCTATACAGAAAAGTATTGATGGTATAGGCAATCTTACTTCTTGTCCTACTTCTTCTCTTCGATGGTGTAGTGACAGTCGTTGTGGCCCTTTCCTACATGTGTTAGGAGATTCCTCATTGTGTGTATCCTCTATCGTCTCCAAACATAGAAAAGACTCTACAACCAAGACAGAAGGACATCTTCTGATGGGTTGCTATTCGTCTCATTAAGAACCAGGAAATATTGATATAACTCTGAGCAACTCCTCTTGGAAAAAATCGATGATTGATGAGTTATATCAACTTTATAGACAATTTGTGTGGAACCTTGTACCATGCAAGTCCAATGTCTATTATGAAGGTTCTAAATGGGTATCCAGGAATGAAGGAGAATGTTTAAACAACTTCAGAGATAATCTCAGGCTCATTTCTCAAGGACACTCACGTGTTAAAGTTGTTGAGCCTAAAGAAACGATTGTTCCTATGGAATGCTTTTTAGCTATTCAATCTACTTATAATTGTTGCAGGTCCTACGTGACAAGTGCTTCGGGGAACAAAATAAGAAGAATCTCTGCTCAAGTGTCTTACCTTAAAAAGCCAGTATGGGATAAACAAGAGGAGATTTTTGATCCCATTGTTTCTACCTAACCCTAGACGTTCGCGTCCCCATGTTTGTCTTGAGAAAATGGGGATTTACGTCTTATGGCTCAAGGAGTGTATTTTTGATAATTTTGTTTTATCTATCTATATATATATATCTAAAAATACAAAAGCTTTTGTTTGTCCAGGGTTTCTGTGGTTCACGAACGATGTATTTCAAAAAGCTAAAATTCCATGGCACTTTTTACTAGATGCAGCACAAGCAGGAATACAATGCTAGCAGCTAACGTAATCAGTGTACTGGAATTCCCTCCACAAGTTTAAAGAAAGTGAAGGCTACAATTAATGGTAAAAATCCTTCCTTAAACTGGTTCTTGTCGTCGTATAAAAGTGATGAAAATTTCAGGAACCTGGTAAAAGATTTCATCAACAAAAGAAACAGCTTAAAATCTCGGATTTCTGCATCCTTAGAAGATATTATTCACTATGACGAATGTTGTCTCAATCTACAAACACTGTACGAAAACTAGAAAAAGAAATCAGTAAGTTGACAGTGTTTTCAAAAGACTTGGAGGAGTTGAATGATCCCTTTGTTAATAAACTCTTCAATAATGAGAAGGAGTTATCTGAAGAAACTTTGGAAAAGTTCATGAATGCCTAGGATGTCTTCTTTTTGGATTAGTTGGAAGAATAACTAGTGCTTTGAATAGCGATGATTATGACTACACATAGCTATTTTTGGTTTCATCTTCTTATGTTATTTTTTTAGGTTTATTGGTATTCAATTCTCAATTTTTTTGGAGGATGATGATTATTGCAGTATTTTAACGGTTTGTGATATTGCAATATTTTTATGAGATATGTATTGTTTGCGTCCGTGAACTTGAAGGTCCCATATTTTGTCAAAAGTAAAGTCGTTCATAAATTGGTATTCGTATTGATGAAAGGACGAATGGACTTTTGACATATACAAAAGTTATTCCTATGCAATCATTTATTTGATAGAAAATATGATAAAATCTTTTGTGTAACAAGGATAAAGTCTATTATATCGTTACGGTGGAAAATAGGATAGATCCTTGTATGTTATCCACGGTATTGATCTTCATTGATCCATTTTGTTATGTTTTACCGTTGGTTGTTACATGAGATGATATATGTCAAGCATTAGGAACTAAATTAATCAACTAGTTTGGTTATTTAGTTTGTACTCCATAAGTTTTCTTTCTTATGTTGAGTACATGTACGGTTAAGGTTTTCATATTCTATGATGAACTTAGTCGGGGTTCCATAAATTCTCTTATGTTGAGCCCAAAATAATTAAATTGATTACTTCAATGATTAGTTTGGTTATTCGTATTCCAATTGGATTAATTATAGGTTCTCTTGTAATTAATCTAGTTGAATTTTCATATATTCCACAAGTTCTTGTGTTGAGTATATGAAAGGCTACACTATCATGTTCTATTGGTTAATGTAGTCATATATTCCGTAAGGTTTTCCTTATGTTGAGTATTTGAACGGTTAAGTTAGTCATCTCCGTATGATTGACTTAGTCGTAGCTCCGTGAGTTTACTTATGCTGAGCACTTTCAATTAAATTGATCACTTTTGTGGTTTGATTTAGTGACGTATTCCAAATTAAATTAATCATGGGTTTACGTGTGATTAATTTGGTTGAGTTTTGGATATAGAAAATCATTCTCATGGTTTTTGGTGTCCAATAAAAAATCCTTCTTTTCTTTCGAAATTAAGGTCGCTCTTGTTGTTCTCTCGGGAATGACATCAAATAGGGGATAGTTCTTTTGAACTTGTGCTTAATGGTAATATCTTGCGGGGAGTGCGGCTGTGGAATTTTATAGGGGTTATCTTGTATCTTAAGTCTCCTTGATGAATGATGTTAGCTTCGGCTATAAGATTGCATCTAAATTAAGATGATGTGTTTTCTTTCTTTTGGTCATGAAATGTCTTGTGTGGAAATTTCATAACAATCCCGTTCTTGTACCTTTGCCAATTTTATTGACAAAAAGAGGGAGAAATATTGGAGTTCACACAACAAATACATATGGTTTTCGTATCATTGTGTAAGGGGGAGTGGTTTCCATGATCGAGATGGAGTATTGACTAAGGGGGAGTGATACATATCACCATAGTATTATTGTTAAAGTCGTGATACAATTGGACGTTGATGTTATATAATAATACTATGACATTGTATAATAATGATCGAGAATCTCGATTTCTCTCATTATTATAGCTACGGATCTTCAACAACGATGATGCTAAACTTCCAACCTTTGGTATCATTGGAGTACTTGGAAGGAAGAAGATTTCAAGGAACGTTGAAGATTAGACTATGAAATAGGAGCCACTAAAGTTTATCTCTTTTGTATTCCATATGTATTAATAGTTTTGTCACTAAAATTGGAAAAGGGGGAGATTATTAGAGCATAGCTCGGTCGACCTCGCATGCGTTGCTATATCAAGCATGTTTGTCAATGTTAGTGATCAAAACTATAAGTCTTGATTTCCTACATAGCTAAGTCTCAGACTAGGATAGAAAAGTGTAGTTGAGCTCAAGGACTTCATGGCGATTCATCATACAACGACGAAGAACTATACAAGGAACCGTGGAACTTCATCAACAAAAAGGTATGTGGAGACTTCAACTTATCTATCACTCAAAAGTCTATCTATTATATCTCCCACTTCTTATAAGACAAAAGTCGTTTGCTATATAGACTAGATCATACACATTTGATATTTCGAGCCGAGTGTATCTCGCCTATCTATATCTCGAAATCATGTGTTGGTAAAGCGTTTCGCTTTGATCAAGTTTATCTTCACCTAGTGGCGAAAGTCATGAAAAATTTCAATTACTTTGAGAATTGCTCTGACGTGAATCGGTCTACGAATAAAGGCTACATAGCGTCCTCTGAGAATGTCTCAATGATTGAAATTAGAGTTTAGATTTCATAACCATGTATGTATTCCTTGAACCGTAGTTTTCGAACTTTGTTGATCAAGCGAAATCGGGAAGATTGTGTAATTGGCTTGCCAAGTCCGCGAACCCAGTCCGCGAACTGTCGGAAGTTCTCGACCGAGATTTTTGCTGGATTTTCCAAAACTCGTTTGTGTGCTTAGTCCGCGAACTGGCGGAAGTTCTCTTTCCGAGAATTTCTGCTGAGTTTGGAAAACTCAACCGATTAACTTAAGTCCGCGAACTTGTTTGTGAACTTAAGAGGTTATGATCTAACGATGTGCTCTGAACATGAAACATTAAATTACTAAGGAATGCTTCATACAAACTGTGGCTATAATGTTCATGAGCCGATTCAATCGAATCGAATTATCTTTGTTTCAATTGTGTCTTGTGTAGTTACATAAGATCTCATAGCAATTGAACAACTCTTTAACTAGTTCATTTGAGTCAATTGAACTAGTTATGGTGAAGAAGAACAATGTTAATATGAAATGCTCATATGGTTAATCTTTTGGGTTACTATGTTGAACCAACATACACGTACACGTTTGACAAGGTTTTCAACCCAATAAACGTCTACCCAAGTGTGTGTGACAAGATAGGTTTTTCGATCTAACGGTTGAGAAATATTAGCTTGAATCTAAATCAGGTTTTCATCTAACGGTGAATATGGATTCCTTTGTAACTAAGGAAAAACCCTGATTTGAAGGATATATAAAGGATACATCTAGCTTTGAGCAAAACTAATCCCCACACGTCTGTGTGATACTAGTGCGCTCGCTAGAGTCGATTCTCCTTTAACCTTTGGTTTTCTTTTCTAAAACCAGGTTAACGACTTAAAGACTTCATTGGGATTGTGAAGCCAGACCTATACTACTTTATCGTAGTTGTGTGATCTGATCTTGCATCTTCTGTCGTACGAGTACAATCGATTGATTGGATTGAGATCGTGAGAGTTCTCCGATAGTCAAGATAAAGAAGTCACAAACATCTTCGTCTCACTGTTTGTGATTCCTCGACAATCTGCTTGTGTAGTCAGGAAGGATTGTAGAGAGGTGATTGATTAATCTAGGATGTTCTTCGGGAATATAAGACCAGACTATCAATTGTTTCCTGTTCACCTTGATTTTATATCTTAAGACGGAACAAAACCTAGGATTTATCTGTGGGAGACAGATTTATCCTTTGATAAACTTTTCTGTGTGAGACAGATTTGTTTATTATCAAGTCTGCGATTTTGGGTCGTAACAACTCTTGGTTGTGGGTGAGATCAGCTAAGGGAATCAAGTACGCAGTGTCTTGCTGGGATCAGAGGCGTAGGAGTACAACTGTACCTTGGATCGGTGGGAGACTGATTGGGGTTCAACTATAGTCCAGTCCGAAGTAAGCTTTTACTAGGCTAGTGTCTGTAGTGGCTTAATACAGTGTGAATTCAATCTGAACTAGGTCCCGGGGTTTTTCTGCATTTGCTGTTTCCTCGTTAACAAAATTTCTGGTGTCTGTGTTATTTCTTTTCCGCATTATATTTTATATAATTGAAATAATACAGGTTGTGCGTTCGTGATCATCAATTGGAAATCCAAACTTTGGTTGTTGATTGATATTGATTGATCCTTGGACATTGGTCTTTGGTACCGTCCAAGTTATCTCTCTTTGATAAAGACTCTCTATTGATTTTAGCTTGAGTGAAAATCAAATCGAGAGATTGAGATATAAACTCTTTGATAAATCTTTTTATTGATTGAGTCTGACTGTCTAGTTTATTCTCATAAAAAGTATATTGGAGTTTGTCCATACAGAATGCTAAGCGAAATATTGGGTGGTGTTGTTAGACCCACGCTTTTTCAATTTGTATCAGAGCAGGCAAACACGCTAAGACCTCATCAGTCTGTGTTTGTAGCGAACTGATTATATGGACAAGAGTACTATCTCTGATAAACGCATCACCAGTAATAAATATTCTCTCTCGTCTAAATCTATTAAAGAGAAAATTTCAATCTCGAATATTTTATAGAGAAACCTTGTGATTCGACGAGACAGACAAACAATGGTATGAGTGTTCATGATTACCCTTCGAAAAAGATCTTCTCTGATACAGCTGAAGAGAGTAAATTGATTCTAAATATTGTTAGAATTCAAGCTGTTAGGATGAAACACCATGTCAATGTTCTTCTTGGTATTGCTAGAGAGTGCAAAGTTCATGGAAACGCTGAAGATCAGTATTCATGCTTGACTCTTGAGGCCAGCCTCGAAAAGGATGCCTTGGATATTGAACGCCGCTTGAATAAACTCTCCATTCAAGGATGTTCAAAGCAATCTAATGTACCAAGAACTTATGATATTTTATATTCAGAAGTAAATACAGATGTTCCTAATGGTTCCTCCAATCTTGAACTTGGGACATTCTGTAAAAGAGACAACTCTTCTGACGATGATATTAAGACTGCATCCTCTAATCATTCCTATGATCAAAAGGTATGTCATTTTTGTGAGACCAAGTGTTCTGTTAGACAAAAGAGAAACTCCAAGTTGAATAAATACTCCTTAGTTCAACTTCAACACACCCTAGATTTGATTCTTAAAGGTGTGACTGACATCCGTATGATTGAGCCAATTGGTTTTCGTACGTATCCTGTGTATGCTACCAGGAAAGTCAGTACAGTGAGTTCCTCCAATGTTCAAGGGAAGAATAGACGTCTTAATTAACATCGTCCTAAGGAAGTTTGACGCCTTGTCTCAAAATGCAACATTGTTCCTGTTGAGAAAATCATTCTAGAAGAAAGGAGAATTGATAAGATAAGAAAGGATATTATAGAGATAATTGTAAGATACAAAGAGCTTGCCAACAGATTATCTTCTTCCTCATGTTAAGACTCTTATGGTAAGAACTCTAACTATGTCTCTTATTTTTATGACAGTAAATTTTATGATAATTTCTCATGTCAAACAGGATCCCTTTCTAAGACTAAGAGGAAATTCAAACTTAACCAAAGACACAAACCTCGTAATGAGCCTGAGGCTCGTACTTATGCTAATTAATCACAAGGTTCGAGAACTTACTCATATAAAATCCTGTTGAGTAAGTTGTGTTAAAAACAGGTATACTTTTTGCTTTCATCTGTTAAGTTAAGTTATTTACTTATCGTTCATAGCTAAACTTGTGTTGACAGATCCGCTAAGATCAAGTATTGGTTAAGTCAAAAGAAGTTGTTGCATACTGTTTTAAAACTTGTTTTTAGGTTCTGTTTTCAATTTGTTGAAGGACTTTATTTCTTGGGTATTTGTTGTACTCGAACGGATTTCTTTCTGTCCCGAGTCAACAGTTTCTGTTTGGAACCCTAAATTGCTGTCCCTTAAGAATATATATATATCCAACTTCTTAGGGTTGCAAGTCAAGTACGTGTACTCCTGGTGGTTTTTGGATTTTCAAGAATGTCTTCCTCCTCTTCTTGCTATGGTGGTCTTGCAGAAGGATTTCTTGACAAAAGTGTTGAGGTTGATTCCAAGAATAAGAGAACACTTGTAGATGAAGATCATCCCAATGATTCATGATTCTTTGCTTATTCTCATGAAGATGTTGAGAAGGATGATATGATATCCGCTGAAGTTGTTCATGACTTTCTTAAGTACTTTGGTGAAGCAAAACAACAGCTTGTTGATACTCTAAATGGTCTTGATAAGGTGAAATCTGAGTTGGAAAAGGTTGTGTCTGACCTTGGTCTCATAAAATCTCAAATCAATGATCTTCGTAAAGAGAATCATCTCTCTGATAATGCAGGGAAGGCTGTCGTTCACAAGCCGGAAGACTCCTTGTCTTGTGAGGATCATGTTGTGCCCTTATCCTTATTCGCTGTCAGGGAAACAATGGAGTCTGATTCTCTCTAGCTTGTCTTTTTAGATGACTAGGATATCTTCTTTTTGGATTAGTTGGAAGAATAACTAGTGCTTTGAATAGTGATGATTGTGACTACACATAGCTATTTTTGTTTTCATCTTCTTATGTTATTTTTTAGCTTTATTGGTTATTAAATTCTAAAAATATTTGGAGGATGATGTTTATTGCAATATTTTAATGGTTTGTGATATTGTAATATTTTTATGGGATATGTATTGTTTGCGTCTGTGAACTTGAAGGTCCATATTGCGGTCAAAATTAAGTCGTTCATGAATCGGTATTCGTATTGATGAAAGGACGAATGTACTTTTGACATATACAAAATTTATTCCTATGCAGTGATGTATTTGATGGAAAATAGGATAAAATCTTTTGTTCGACAAGGATAAAGTCTATTATGTCGTTATGACGGAAAATAGAATAGATGCTTGTATGTTATCCACGGTATTGATCTTCATTGATCCATTTTATTATGTTTTACCGTGAAGGCTCCATTGTGTGTCTTATGCTGAGCACCTTACAACTAAGTCGATTTACCTTGGCTTTGTTGGTTGTTCCATGAGATGCTATATTTCAAGCATTAGGAACTAAATTAATCAACTAGTTTGGTTATTTAGTCTGTACTCCATAAGTTTTCTTTCTTATGTTGAGTACATGCACGGTTAAGGTTGTCATATTCTATGATGAACTTAGTCGGGGTTCCATAAGTTCTTTTATGTTAAGCCCAAAATAATTAAATTGATTACTTCGGTGATTAGTTTGGTTATTTGTTTTCCAATTGGATTAATTATAGGTTCTCTTGTAATTAATCTAGTTGGGTTTTAATATATTCCACAAGTTCTTGTGTTGAGTATATGAAAGGCTACACTATCATGTTCTTTGGTTAATATAGTCATATATTCCGTAAGGTTTTCCTTATGTTGAGTATTTGAACGGTTAAGTTAGTCATATTCGTGTGATTGACTTAGTCGTAGCTCCGTGAGTTTACTTATGTTGAGCACTTTCAATTAAATTGATCACTTTTGTGGTATGTTTTAGTTGCGTATTCCAATTGAATTAATTATGGGTTTACTTGTGGTTAATTTGGTTGAGTTTTGGATATAGAAAATCATTCTCATGGTTTTTGGTGTCCAAATTAAAAATCCTTCTTTTCTTTCGAAATTAAGGTCGCTCTTGTTGTTCTCTCGGGAATGACATCAAATGTGGGAGAGTTCTTTTGAACTTGTGCTTAATGGTAACATCTTGCGGGGAGTGCGGCTGTGGAATTTTATAGGGGTTATCTTGTATCTTAAAACTCCTTGATGAATGTTGTTAGCTTCGGCTATTAGATTGCATCTAAATTAAGTTGGTATGTATTTTTCTTTTGGTCGTGAAATGTCTCTTGTGGAAATTTCATTATGATCCCATTCTTGTACCTTTGACAATTTTATTGACAAAAAGGGGGAGAATTATTGTAGTTCACACTACAAATACATATGGTTTTAGGATCATTGTGTAAGGGTGAGTGGTTTCCATGATCGAGATGGAGTATTGACTAAGGGGGAGTGATACATATCACCATAGTATTATTGTTAAAGTCGTGATACAATTGGACTTTGATGTTACATAATAGTACTATGACACTGTATAATAATGATCGAGAATCTCGATTTCTGTCATTGTTATAGCTACGGATATTCAACAACGATGGTGCTAAATTAACAACCTTTGGGATCATTGGAGTACTTGGAAGAACGCAGATTTCAAGGAACGTTGAAGATTAGACTATGGAATAGGAGCCACTAAAGTTTATATTTTTTGTATTCCATATGTGTTAATAGTTTTGTCACTAAAATTGACATAGGGGATATTTTTAGAGCATAGCTCGGTCAACCTCGCATGCGTTGCTATCTCAAGCATGTTTGTCAATGTTAGTGATCAAAAATAAAAGTCTTGATTTCTAGCCTACATAGCTGAGTCTCGGACTAGGATAGAAAAGTGTAGTTGAGCTCAAGGACTTCGCGGCGATTCATCATACAACGACGAAGATTTATACAAGGAACTGTGGAACTTCATCAACAAAAATGTATGTGGAGACTTGAGCTTATCTATCACTCAAAAGTCTATCTCTTCTATCTCCTATTTCTTATAAGACAAAAGTCGTATGCTATATAGACTAGATCATACATATTTGATAATTCGAGCCGAGTATATCTCGCCTATCTATATCTCGAAATCATGTGTTGGTAAAGCGTTTCGCTTTGATCAAGTTTATCTTCACCTAGTGACGAAAGTCATGAAAAGTTTCAATCACTTTGAGAATTGCTCTGACGTGAATCGGTCTGTGAATAATGGCTACATAGCGTTCTCTGAGAATGTCTCAATGATTGAAATTAGAGTTTAGATTACATAACCATGTATTCCTTGAACCAAAGTTTCGAACTTTGTTGATCAAGAGAAATCAGGAGGATTGTGGAATTGGCTTGCCAAGTCTGCGGACTTCAGTCCGCGAACTGACGGAAGTTCTCAACCGAGAATTTCTGCTGGATTTTCCAAAACTCGTTTGTCTGCTAAGTCCGCGAAATGGCGGAAGTTCTCTTTTTGAGAATTTCTTCTGAGTTTGGAAAACTCAACCGATTAACTTAAGTCCGCGAACTTGTTTGTGAACTTAAGAGGTTATGATATAAATATGTGCTCTGAACATGAAACTTAAATTACTAAGGAATGCTTTATGCAAACCGTGACTATAAAGTTCATGAGCCGATTCAATCGAATCGAATCATCTTTGTTTCAATTGTGTCATGTGTAGTTACATAAGATATCATAGCAATTACAACTCTTTAACAAGTTCATTTGAGTCAATTGAACTCGTTATGGTGAAGAAGAACAAGGTTAATATGAAATGCTTATATGGTTGACCTTTTTGGGTTACTATGTTGAACCAACATACACATACACGTTTTGGCATGGTTTTCACGAACCCAGTAAACGTTTACCAAAATGTGTGTGACAAGCTAGGTTTTTCGATCTAACGGTTGAGCAATATTAGCTTGAATCTAAATCAGGTTTTCATCTAACGGTGAATATGGACTGCTTTTTAACTAAGGAAAAACCCTGATTTGAAGGCTATATAAAGGAGACATCTAGCATTGTGCAAAACTAATCCCCACACGTATGTGTGCTACTAGTGCGCCCACTAGAGTCGATCTCCATTAAACTTTGATTTTCTTCTCTAAAATCAGGTTAACAACTTAAAGACTTCATTGGGATTGTGAAGCCAGACCGATACTACTTTATCGTAGTTGTGTGATCTGATCTTGCATCTTCTATCGTATGAGTACAATCGATTGATTGACTTGAGATCGCGAGAGTTCTCCGATAGGCAAGATAAAGAAGTCACAAACATCTTCGTCTCACTGTTTGCGATTCCTCGACAATCCGCTTGTGTAGTCAGGAAGGATTGTAGAGAGGTGATTGATTAATCTAGGTTGTTCTTCGGGAATATAAGACTGGATTATCAATTGGTTCCTGTTCACCTTGATTTATCAAAATACGGAACTAAACTAGGTTTTACTGTGGGAGACGGATTTATCCTTTGATAGACTTTTCTGTATGAGACAGATTTGTTTATTATCAAGTCTGCGATTTTGGGTTGCAGCAACTCTTGGTTGTGGGTGAGATCAGCTAAGGGAATCAAGTACGTAGTATCCTGCTGGGATCAGAGGCGTAGGAGTACAACTGTACCTTGGATCGGTGGGAGACTGATTGGGGTTCAACTGTAGTCCAGTCTGAAGTTAGCTTGGAGTAGACCAATGTCTGTAGCGGCTTAATACAGTGTGTATTCAATCTGTACTAGGTCCCGGGGTTTTTCTGCATTTGCGGTTTCCTCGTTAACAAAATTTATGGTGTCTGTGTTGTTTCTTTTCCGCATTATATTTTATATAATTGAAATAATACAGGTTGTGCGTTAAGATCATTAACTTTTCTAATCTAACTTTTGGTTGTTGATTGTAGTTGATTGATCCTTGGATATTGGTCTTTGGTACCGTCCAAGTTATCTCTCTTTGATAAAGACTCGCAGATTTCTATTTGCTTGAGTAAAGATCAAATCGAGAGATTGAGATATAAACTCTTTGATATATATTTTTATTGATTGAGTCTGACTGTCTAGTTGATTCTCATAAAAAGTATATTGGAGTTTTTCCATACAGATTGCTAAACGAAATATTGGATGGTGTTGTTAGACCCCCGCTTTTTCAGTTTGACCTATGATAGTACTAAGGAGAAAGGAAATCCTTACTATCATATGAGAGATTTTAAAGAGCTCTGTGGTAAGGGAAAAAAAATCCTTACTATCATATGAGAGATTTTAAAGAGCTCTACGATACGGGAAAACTAAGAACTGATGAATATCTTAAATTTAGGTTGTTCCCCTTTTCCTTAAAGGATAAGGCAAAATCCTGATTAGACGCATTGACTCCTTCGTCAATTACATATTAGAAATATACGACAAAACTGTTCTTGAATAAATTTTTCCCAAGGTATAAAACTATTTTCATTGTCAAAGGTTCAATTGTTTCAAACAACATGAGCGAGAATCTCTCTATGATTACTTAGAGAGGTTCCACGATCTATTGTTGCACTGTCCATACCACAGATTGATTCCCCTAGGCTCACATTGATTATTTATGAATAATTAGATCACAAAACTATGTTTATGGTAGAATCACTTTATGGTAGTAAATCTCAAGACAAGAGTGCTGATGAGGGGTACAAATTTGCAAGAGATAGCTGAAAAAACCTAAGAGTGAAATGCTAAGGACCCATAACATGAATTGCTAGTAGCAATAGGGTGAAGATAGTTGATATTCAATTTGACTCTGATGTCAGAATAACTTCTTTGACAAGCAGACTTGATTCGTTATAACATATTGCTAAATCAAAGCCTCTTGTGGAGTCTATGGACCATACCATTTATGACGACAGTGGAGAATAAGTCAATATTCCCTATCATGAAAATCCTCGTGGATTACACCTTAACTTTTCATTGTCTAGTGGTCAGTACTAAGGTCAACCTAATAATGCTAGTGGTTCCTCACAAAAATCATCTGTTCCTGGTGATTCTTCTAATCAAAGAATACCTAGTATAAAAAGTTTACTTATGCATGCTACCCAAAAATCCATATCCAACTTAGAGCAGACTACCCAATGAGAAATTCAAGAAAATCAACAACATAGTACAAGGTTCATAGAAAATTTAGAACAATAATTAGATTAGTTTGCTAGCCAAATGAAGGAGAGAGACAAGGGACAGTTCCAAGTCAAACATAACCTACCCCAAGTTTTTTTTTCTGAGGTAAACACAACTGATACTAAATCCTCTAATCAAGTCAGTTTGTTACTTTCTTAAAAAGCAGATGAGTCATTCGTAACCATGTTGGTAATCCTAAGGAGAGGGAGGAGGATAGGAGTCCACCAACTATTATACAGGTTACATCTTCGACACAAAAAGAAATCAATGAAACTAAAAAATGTGAATAAAAATGCTTATGTTCCTCATGCTCCTTTTCTCCAAAGGTTACTGCCACGAAAGAAGGTTCTTTTTTTATTTTTTTCTTTTTTAACCAACTCAAATTATTTTATTAATAAACCAAAGTCAAAGAATTACAACCCAAAGAAAGTAAAAGCCAAAAGAAATACAGTTCAGTCTAAAACAGACAACATGTCTCAAGCCAATAAACTCTAATACAACATAATCAACCAATATATTATCCTTTTTCAAAACCTATAATAGGTTGTATCAGGAAATTCCATCATGTGCATAAAAGTTGGCCTGACATTGAACTTCATCACCTGACCCTTCCTAAGATAACTACAGTAGAACTTCGATAAATTAATCTTCGATAAATTAATAACCTCGCTAAAATAATAAAATTTTTAGGTCTCAACTAGGTTTGTACAGGCTAAGTTTCAACTCGATAAATTAATAACTTCGCTAAAATAATAATTTTCTCCGGTCCCAAGGATATTGATTTATCGAAGTTTTACTGTACCCTTCTTAGCAAAGAAATCAACAGAGAAGTTTACCTCTATGTATACATGATTGAAATGAATGGTATTGAGCTTCCTGCATATATATTTCCATATGTTCCACACACACCATGGCAATTTATTTTTTGTAAAAGTAGTTATTGAAGCTGTAGAGTCATAGTTGATAATTACTTTGTTTTTGGCCTTGAGTACTGCCTATTCTAGAGCAGCAATAACTTCTGCGATAAAGTTTGTAGCAATTCCAAGACCCCCACTTTCAGCTGTAACAAAATTACCTTCATTATCCCTTGCAATAAAACCATATCCAGTACAAGCATGATTACCTTTAGAATCTCCATCACATCATAAAAGTGTAGTGTTTGACTCAGGCAATGAAAATGTGCATTCAATAGCTCTGAAAGATTTTACCCTTGTGCATCCTATATTAAAATGTTTTAAGATTTATAGATCATAAGCATAATTATTCATGGATCCTCTGAGTCTTACTTCACAGTCACCCACATTCTAGATATTCTTTGAATATCTTTCTTAATATCTGGCCTAATATTATCAAAGCAGAATTTGTTCCTTGTGAACCAGATATCTACCATGATATTAAAGGCTGCAATATACCATAATTCTTGAATTACATGACTTTTATCTTTGCAAACCTTAATAACATCTTCAAATGATTTTGGGTTTTTAAAATCAAATACACCTCTAATCCAGTTTCATAAACTTTGGCCATAATTACAATCCCATAATATATGATGAGTAGAGTCTTGATTCTGCAAACACAAGTAGCATCCTGAAGATGTCATCTTCGAGGTATTCAAATAAGTGAAGATTAACATTCCCTAATTAGATGCCATTAATAATATTACTTTTTATGCTAAGTTCTCGAAAGGTATGTGCACCGTGATACGTAATTTGAACGTACAAAAGAGAGCTATTTTGTTAAACAAACAAGCAAAATTATTACTCAGAAAACGTATCCTAAATACTCGGATCCTGGTTGTCATATTATTGCTTAGGAGAACAAAAGATTGAATATTCTTTGTTAAATTTAGGCTCCAGTGTGAACCTTTTGGCATATTCTGTGTATGAGCAATTAAGACTTGGTAACTTGAAACTTACTAATGCTACACTCCAATTGGCGGATATGTCCAGTAAAATTCCTAGAAGAGTTGTAGAAGATGTTCTTGTACAGGTTGATAGTTTTTTTTATCCTATTGATTCTATAATTCTATACACACAACCTGTAGCAGACCCTAGTGACGGATTCCTATTATTATAGGATGACCGTTCTTAGCAACCGCTGACGCACTCATAAACTGTAGGAATGGGTATTATGGAACTTAATTTTGGTAGTTGAAAAACAGATGTGAATGTTTTTAATGTTGCATGTTGTCCTACTAATTTCGATAACCATGATATTGTTTGTATGATTTATATATATATATTTTTTATTATACTTTTTGCAAAATCATTTAGAAGATCTATTAGAGGGATACACCTAGATCACTTTGGGGGAATATTTTGATGATGATAGTATTATTTGTAAAGTCAAAGTCTTGTTAGGTTCCAAACCGGTGCCAGACACTAGTAAACGGAAGCCCAAAGTAGAACCTCTTGTTCGGCTCGAGTCTCTACTTGTTCCATCTGACGACAAATCTCTGACCTTAACCCTTAATCCATTGCCCGATACTCTAAAATGTGTTGCTTAGGCTCTGAAAAAACTTTACCTATTATTATTGCTTATAATCTCATATTTGAATAAAAAGGAATATTGATAGATGTCCTTATAGTACATAAAACGTTTATAAGTTGGTCCACTGTAGATCTGAAAGGTACTATCCTTGCGATTTCATGCATCATATTTACTTAGAAGAGAGTGCTAAAACATCTATAGAAATGCAATGTAGAATAAATCCTAATATAAGAGAAGAAGTTCCAAAATTATTAAATGTGAGTATCTGAAAAAGCGGGGGTCCAACAACCACACCCAATATTTCGTTAGGCAATCTCTATGGACTAACTCCAATATAATCCAAGAGAATCAACATACAATCAGACTCAATCAAGGAAAATATATCCAAGAGTTATATCTCTGTTTCTCAACGTAATCAGCAAATCAACCAGATAGGAATCCGCGAGCCTGATTATTATGAGAAACAACTTGAACGGTACCAAAGACCAATGTTCAAGAGTCAATCAATTTCAATCAACAACCAAAGGTTGGATTTACCAATTGGTTGAACTACGCACAACCTATGATATTTCAATTATATAAACAAATATATTACAGAAAAGAAATAACACAGAAACCAGAAGTTTTGTTAACGAGGAAACCGCAAATGCAGAAAAACCCCGGGACCTAGTCTAGATTTGAAAACCACACTATATTAAGCCGCTACAGACTCTAGACTACTACAAGTTAACTTTGGACTGCAATGTAGTTGAGCCCTAACCAATCTCACACTGATCAAGGTACAACCGCGTTCCTTACGCCTATGAATCCCAGCAGGACTCTACGTACTTGATTCCCTTAGAAGATCTTCGTCTTCAATCGATGAACCCCGTGAAGTCTAAAGCTGAACCATACATTCGATCCTAATCCGAGACATAATTATAAGTAGATTAGAAATCAAGACTTATAGTTTTGACAACTAAACTTGACAAACAAGCTTGAGATAGCAACGTTTGCGAGTTCGATCGAGCAGTGCTCTAACAGTATCATATAACCGATATTCGATAATACTTGGGTCATCCCCTTTCAAGTTGTACCCATGAAATCAGGAATCACTGTAGTCAAGAATGAAAGTAATGAATTGGTTTCTACTCGGCAGACCACCGGGTGACGTTTATGCATTGACTATAGGAAATTGAACAAAGTCTCGAGGAAAAAATACAAAAACGTATACAATAATGTCCGGCTTTGTTTCTTTTTAGAAATATTTTGGTCTATGAACGTAAATAAAATGTCCAAAAAAAGTTAACGTACCGCCAAAACAGAACTTATAAACTACCTCTTCAGTGACTCTAAGTGGGTCCCTGCTAACTCCAAGTTAATGTACCGCCAAAAAAGTTCAGTCTTCATATTTCTTCAAAAGTGGGTCCCTGCTAACTTCAAGTGGGAGGATCCATATGAGGCTACTTTTCGTGTAGTTTAGATGCTCCCTTCTCATATAATCATTGAAAAAAATGTTTATCTACATTAAGATTTCTTGGCGAATGGTGGTTATAGACCAAGGCGACGGTTTTTATTTACATACCCTCGATTCGCATCCACACCAATCCGGACCCTGTTTTACCTTGTTAGCGGTTCCCACCAATGTTGTATGTGCGGTAACGGTTTTCCTATTCTTGCAAGGTCCCCCTAGAATCACGATTTTGGCTTATTTATTTCCCTTTGCATCAGTAAATTTAATGACCGTGCGGGGAACCTCTCGCACTACCAAAAATACTAAATGACCCCACTCCCTTGCCCCGCCTACGTGTAATATAGGTATTGGTCAAGGGTCTGGATGGAGCCACCTAATAGAAGGGAGTGGGGGAATGGGTGGGGTCATGCGGAAAAGTGTAGCAGCTTCTCGCACGTACCCATTCACACCCCACCCTTTTTTTTCACGCGTGGCATTCCCTCATTAGTTGGGAGAAAACAAGGTTCATTAGTGTTGGGTTAGCCACCAAGGTGACGACACGTCATCGGGAAACATTTTGGGCAAATTTCCGGAGATAAGATTCTATGGGATTATCTCTTCCTAAACCTAGATTATCTCTTGGTATACCTAGAATTTCTGAAAGTTCCAAGTATAAAGAATTTTCGTATTGTATTGCCCCAAAAGCTCAACAAACATATAGGGAAATCTCAAAGGAGGAATAGGGATAAGGGGTTTGGGGTTTATATATCATTTTCGTTCCAAAAAAAAAAAAAAACCTAAAGTCCTCGAAACTTTGAATGGTAAAAACCAGCAAGTATAATAGCCTCACTTAGCCCTTGGCCTTAGGCCCGTCCTGTCTTGCCAAAATTTCGTTACGTCATGTTTGTCTCGTAATCATTAAATCTATTTATTATATTAATATTTATTTCTTGATTTAACACCCTATTTTTTTGTATTTATCGTGTCTGACAGCAAGGCAGATTCTATATAAGTAAGAGAAGTCAAGTTATTGCTCGATCTAAACAGTTTTTTTTCTCTGCTACGAACTCAATTTTTTTTTCGATCGGCAACTACGAAATCAATCTTAGTCCTGTAAGCGACCACACTCGCTCTTTTAACACTCCGGTGAGTTTGATTTCCACATTTTATATGGGTCAGCTTTCAGAATGTGCGTAACTCTCGAATGTGCGTTTATAGAAACAAAAATTAACCAGATTATTCAAGTTTATGTTTGAGGTTTTGCAAAATCTTTCTGAATCTGATGATGATGGAACTAGTTACCCACATACATGGAGGCAAGTGGGGTTGGTTGAACCCATTTACCCCTCTGTGGAACCGTTTTCTATTTTTCTGTTCTTTTCTAAGTAATGGTTCAAAATATTTTTTTTTAGTTCGTATTGTAAGATTTTATTTATTGTTTTATCGGGTTTACTCAAATGTATTTGATTTTCTTCAAAAGTGACATCTGTCCGTGCCTTAAATGGCAAGGTTTTGATAAATAATTTAATCTTTATTGTTTAACGAGCTGTAAATTGATAAACGCAAACCATCCTGCACTAATTTGTAGCTACTACAAGAGAAAACAAACTAACTTTGTAGGTGTGATTAAATGTTTATTGATCTATCTATTAGTTTTCAGTTCAATATTTCAGAACGCTGACAATTTTTCACACCCGAAATTTAGTACGTGTTGGCTCTTTAAGTGAGTGATTTCCACAATTCTATTCTAACTTTTATCCCGTCCTTGTCTGCAGTTATCATGACTTCCCGTAGTGGGAGAAAGTTACGCAAAGAGTTGGAACAACCTCAAACTCAACCACGAACCAACCGTAAATCCAGACGGTATGCTGTAGATCCGCTTTTGCGACACGTCCAATAGCTCACCTTGAATGTTCTTCCTCTGATTCACATAGAGATGAGACAGGCGCGAAAAAAGTTACTTTTTCCGAGTTGGCCTCGGGATCGGGATCGGGATCGGTACCACCTACACCGCTGCCTACGCTAAACAGAGTTCCGGTGAATATAAATGACAGTTACCGACGGTGGAGCCTTGAAAGGATTAAGTCATCATTCCATCTTGAGAGGTTTGCAATAAGCTTCTACCAGGGTGATGACGTATTGACTGGCGATATGATCCGGAGATTTAGCTTTGATTCTCAAAATTGGTTGATAATCGTCGGTCAGTTGGCTGTCGGATTAGTCCTCCCTCTTTATAATCCCGAGGATCCATTTTTTTTATGATGTTCTCTCTAGCAGGGGAATTTCCACAAAAGATAATAAGACTTACACTCGTGGGATTTACCAGTAAACGGGTAACTTCTTAAGAATGCTCAATGAAAGCTGGTGTCGCAGCCATGGTGAAACTAATCTCCAGTCTTATGTGCCTCACTACAACTCTAAGGATTACACCGCTGCAAATTTTAACGCTACTTATGCTGATTCTGTTTCGAATGGAAATCGCCTTCCGTGGAGTGTTGGACCTCGTCGTCTTCCTTTATCTGAAAAGCAAAAACGTTTAGGCGGAGTCCGCCTCCTGACTGATATTGATAAACCTAAGATTAAGTACGTCCCCGGAAAGGAGAAAGAACAGGAGTGTATCCCTGATGAGGACAGGCTTCGTCAAAATCATGGTGATAAGTGGTATCGCACCCCTCTATGGGTTAAAGGTCCTTGGGTCCATGGTTGGTCTTCTACTATGCCTAGTAGTCCTCGCACCTCCATTTCCAGCAAGTATCATGGTTAACAGCCTTGGGCTTTTAATTCAACTGATAGTCCAGAGGTAATCTGCTTTCATTTATTTTTCTTTGCATATGTATATTTTTTCTTTTACGTACATTTTGTTCTGTTACTATTGTGTAGGATCAGAATGTCGCAGCTGCAACACTTCAGCGAAAGTGTTAACAACACAACACAACAATGTCGCAGAGCAATTTCAGAAACGACATCAGCTAAATCATGAGAAAAATATAATGGACTTGCGAAAATTAGGAAATGTGCGAGATTAATATTTGTAAGGTTGCGAGAATGTCGCAAACCATATCCGAAAATAAAGGACAGATTAGCTGTCATCCACTATGTAATTCCCTATAAATAGCCATTCAGTTGTAAAGGAAAAGAGAGAGATCTTTTTTGAGTGAGAAGCAAGTAAATATGAGAGAGAAAATCTAGAGAAGTAGTTATTCTTGATTCCCTTATCTTTTCTTGTAAGATTGTTCAAAGATTCATCAATAAAATTAATATTGTTAATCCAAAAATGAGTTGAATGTTAATGAAATCTTGTGAGGGGTGTAGTGTAGGATTTCCTGCAACTACATAATGGCGCTAGAAACAGGGAGGGGGTTGAAGATTGAAGATTGTTCTAGAAAAAGTTGAAGATTAATATTGTGATTTGTTAGAATTGAAAGTAATTGGTGAAAAAACTTACATAATCTCTTACAATTTGTTAGTATTGAAAGAATGGCTAGAAGGAGAAATGTATCAGAACAACCGACAACTGCTAGAAGAAGAAGTAAAAGACTTGCTGGAAGGGAGAGAAGTGAAATGGGAGAATCTACTAGAAGGAGAAATAATGGAGAAAATCAAGTTCAACCGCCAGTTCAGCAAACACCGGCACAAAATGGAACAACAGATTATGATAGAGTGAGTGTACACACTTGGCGATCAAATTCAGCAGAAGAAGTAGAAGAAGAGCAGCAAACCAGGAACCATAGACAAGTAGAGAGAAATCAAGAAGCAGATGAAGGAATAATTCATGGAGATGAGGAAATTGGAGCGTTAGAAACGTTGAGACGAAGAATACATGAAGAAATAAAAGCTGAGGCAGAAGAACGTGCAAATCTAACAAGGCAAAATCACGAATTGAGGATGGAAAATATGAGACTACAAATTAAAGATCGAGAAGTACTACAAGATCATATTCAAGATCGACTAGAAGAGAGATGAGGCGAAACTCACGCACAGTTAATGCTGGAAATAATATTCGAGAAGAAATACCAAATCCTAATGAAGAACATCGCGAAGATAGAGAAAAGACTGGTGATCGTTACGTTCCACAAAATGAAACTTTTGATGATAGGAAAAATGATAGAAATCAAGAGGGACAACTTCAGGGACGAAATAATCAAGATGGCGAAGGGAATTGAGAGGAAGGAAGGAGAATTTTACATGAGAGAGAATCTCAAAGAAATCAACAAACGATTGAAGAAGAAATTGAAAGACACTATGCTGAACAAGCACGTTTAACTCGCGAACGTGAAAGATTGAGAGCGGAAATGGAAGAACAAGAGCTGCAAGAGGCGATTCGCCAGAATAATCAAGACAATCGAGAAAGAAGGCGTACACAAAACCGGAATAACAGTAATCTCAATGAAGAGTATAATAGAGTACAGAGGAGGGCTGAAAGACAACGAAAGAAATTGATAAGAAATGAACAAAATCATGGAGGGGAAAATGAGAGACATCATTATATGTGAATTCAAGATAGAGATGAGGAAGAGAATCGCAGGAGAAGACGAGAGGAGAATGATGAAGAAGAAATGCAAAATTTTGCGAGAGAAGAAAGACATGAACGCAGAAGAAGGGAGACGAAATTAAAAAGACCAATGGATCAAAATTTATGCGTAAATGAACAAATCTTAAAAGAATTGGAATACATGAGATGAATGCTAAATAATAGAGGGGAAGTAGGCAGAAGACAATTAGACGAAGCTATAGAAGAAGCTGCGAAAACTCCATTTACAAGAGAAGTACAACTAGGAGGAATACCCCCGAAATGCAATTTGCCTGCGTTAACCAACATCTTTGATGGAACAACTTGTGCAATTCAACACATCAAAGCCTATGTGAGATGCATGTTACAGTGGGAAAATCATGATGCCGTATTGTGCAAGTATTTTGCATCCAGTCTAACAGGAGAGGCGTTAAAATGGTTCTAAGGTTTACCAAAAAATACAATAACATCTTTCAATCATTTGCAGACCACATTTTTGGGGGCATATATAAGTAACAATTCTTCGCGACCTGGTATTGAAGATGTGTTTGGATTAAAACAAAGGATTGGCGAAAGTCTGAAGCATCTGACCAAAAGGTGGAGGACTATGTGCAGTGAGATGTCTGGCCGTATGGATGAGAGATATCTTATCTTGTAATTTATCAATGCTATGTTCACAACCAATCTATTGTATGTCCAAATTTTCAGAGTCAAGAACACAATCACAATGACCAAACTGCGAGAACTTCATGAAGAGTATATTTCTCTAGAGGAAAGGAAAAATGAGATGGAATCATACCCAGTTGCGAATACCAGTTCACAAGCAGCGAATGCAAGCTTATTACCCAAACTAATAAACACAGTGGCGAGCACTTCGCAAGGACAACAAGAAAAGGTGACGGGAAACAATCAACAAAAACTGGTGGCTATGGGAAGCCGAGATCAAGAGGAGTATGAAAGAGAAATAAATTTCTACAATCGTGGTGGAAATAACAACATTGAAAGACTTGATCAGCCGCGAGAAACTTATAGAGGTCAGAGGCAAAACTATCATATAGGACAGGGAAGCCACAAGATAGTGTGGGAGGAGATCAAGATGCCACCTCTAAATGCAAGCATGGAGAAAATATGGAAAGCTATAATTTTGATGGAGAATATACCGACACCATGGAACATGGGAACTGAACCACCTCCAAGCAAAAAAAAAGTCACGAGTTCTGTTCTTATCATCATTTCCATGGACATACTACAAATGATTGCAGAAATATAAAGAGAATTATTCTGAGAATGATAGATCAAGGAAAGCTAAACCACTTTCTGGTAGGGCATCCACAATCTCAACCATTGCCGCCACCACCACTAGAGCATCACAGAGTAAACACGGTAAAAGAAAAGGAAACATTCTTCGTAGAAGTTGGTGCAAAAGCAAAGAATCTATTCTGTCACTCTATCGTACATTCATACAAGACAATTGAAGATTTTCATGACAATGTTTTGAGTAGAGTGTTCGCAAGAGACAATGATGGAAGAGAAATTATGAATATTGCGAAAATCTCGCCGCTAGAGGAATGGCAGAAACAACTATTTCTTTTACCGCAGAAGAAGTCCCTGAAGGTGGAGAAGTACATGACAATCCATTAGTGGTAAAATTAGAAATTAATCCAAAACCTAAAGAAGATGAAGATGATGAAGCTGAAGATTCATGGGCAATTAATAGAATTCTGATCGATACTGGAAGCTCTGTGAATATCTTATTCTATCATACTTATAAAACCATGGGAGGGAGAGATGATGATCTTATACCATCAACATATAAGATATATGGTTTTAATGGTACTGCCAACAAGCCTAAAGGGGAAGTTACTATGCAATCCCATTGAAGGGGATATCTTCTGAAATCCTGTTCTGTGTCGTTGACATAGAATCACCCTACAATGCATTGATTGGACGCCTTGGCTACATGGGATTCTAGGTGTAGCTTCAACTTTCCACCAGTGCATCAAGTTCCCTCACCCCAGCGGTGTAGGAATCATAAAGGGAGATTGGGTTGAAGGAAAGAAATGTTACGAAACTGAGGTAGAATCCTGCGAAGGAAGAGCAACCAAGAAGGAAAGTTGGCGACAAAATCAGAGAGACACAAAGAAGTGAGAGGTTGATGGTGGATGCCATCGAACAAAAAGAAGAAGAAATGTTGTGAGGCTGATGCTAGTTCATAGTAAGAAATTGTGAACATTTACTATCAATGAAGCAATAGCAGAGAATAACAAAGAGGCAAAGAATGGCGAAAGTAATAAAAATAAGAAGTGTATGAATGATTGATTTGTTGCGACACTCTCGCAACAAATAAAATTCTCAAAAATACATTTTATTGAATGACAAAATTGAGATTGCGAAATACAAATACAATATGATGATATACGAGAACTTCGCAGAGATAATAAATTCTACAAAAGACAATCAGAGAACAATGACAAAAGAGAAAAGGGCAAACCTTTATGGCGTACACCCTAGTTCGTGAATAAAATTTCGCAAGAGGCAAATGTAAGACCTAAAGTACGTCATATAAGGGGGTACCTGTTGCATGGATCAGGGAAAGGCTACACCGCCACCGGAACCTGAGTCATGGAGATTTGGGGTCAATAAAGCCCATCCGGGAGAGGCACCTTGGATTCTCAGCTTAAGCATATGACTTAGGTTGGGCGACTACGGTAATAAGGACTCTACCAAGGAGTGCATAATCTGACCAAGGCGCCGAGGTACGCGGTTGAGTCAAGAGTGCCAGGGGCGTCTGGAGCGTACCTTGCCATTCTTGACAAGTCTTGGCTTATACTGCACTCGTCCCGAAGAAAACCCCACTTAGGGTGCAGTCTCGTAACCATAAACCCTATAGGTAAAAGGGATAAGAGGTCGCGAAAACAACTGGTTGTTGTTAAGACCGAATGGGAGTATCCAACCTTGTATGGTAGAGGTACGCCTCCTTGAAGGGGCAATCAGGGGGAGATAAGGGCGACACCCTCCATTAGGGAGCTGATAAGTGTCTTAAGACGCAAATGTCATGAGGATTTTTACTCGCAAGGGTATTAAGGCTTGTCATATTTGTGCGACAATCCTGAAGAGGCAATAATACTAAAGAGAAAGATAAGACGAGATCAATGGGTTTTCGCATGAAAGTGCGAAGACGTCCTGCGATTTCGTCGCAAGACGACAATGTCATGGAGATTTATTTTCGTAAGAATATTTAGGCCTGCCATATTGTCGCAACAATCCTGAAGAGGCAATAATACAAAAGAAAAAGTTAAGACGAGATCAATGGGTTTTTGCATGAAAATGCAACGACGTCCTGCGATTTTGTCGCAATGACAAGAAGTGGCATAATAGGACCTTTAACTAGGAAGGCAAAATAAGACCACACAAGAATGAAATTTTGAAAAGAATCAAAATTCACTTCGCATATGGTTGCGAAATTATACAAAAACAATTGCGAAGCTGAGGCACAAAATAAGAGAAATCTGCAAAATCTCTCATTTGAATACAAATAACAGAGGCAAGTATGGGAATGAATGAAATAAAAAAATGTTATTTGTCTCCACATGATAAATTTACGCAGAAAGTTAAAATTAATGATTATATTGATTAACTATATTGCAAGGAAGAATTATTTTAATGAATGCAGGTCAAAATAAAAGAAACTTATATATTAAGGAATATGGGGAACCAAGAGAATTCACAAGTATACGAAAAGAAGGAATAAATGTACAAGTGTTACAGAAGATCAAAGAAAGAAACAAAGACTACTTCTTAGTTGATTCTTCATCATCTTCATCATAACCTTTACCTCCATCAGAATCTTCATCACCATCAGATTCTTCATCATCAGCTTCACTATCAGAGATGATCAAACTAAGGGTGTTCTTTGGGATCTCCTCTGAGAGACAAGGATAATCAGAGTGAGGAATACTATGGTCATTGCGAACCATTTGAATAGTTTGATTGAGAAAATGCAGAGCGTCATTCTTAAAGTTCGCAACAGTGATCTTGAATTGATTCTTCAATTTAGAATATTTATCGTTGCGAGAAGAAAGACTCTTTGCGAGTTCCCCTTTCTCAGCTTCAAGTTCTTCAATTCTGTGGCGATATCTACTCTCATAACCTGCGAACAAAAGACAATCAATTAATAATTTAGTGAGAACTCAAAAGAGACAAAAGACTAGTAAAAAAGAACAGTTGGTGACCTTCTCTGTCAGAAATCATATCTTTAATCAAGGCTGTATGCTCAGCTTGGAGATTAATATTTACGCCTAAATATTTCTGGCACCATCTAAGATTTTCGCAACCCAAGCGAACTCATCATCATTATTTATGAGAAGACGGGAACGAACTTGGTTCTCTCTCTCGCTAAGCACAACATTTTGACGATTGGCTTCATCTCGTTCAAGTTAAACCTCAAGAAGGACCTCTTGGAATTTCGCCAAAGACTTAACACCTTGATCAGAGATACGATCTTTATCATCTATAAGTTTGCTAATCTTGGTTCTTAATTTATTGATCTTCTCTTTAGAATTGAGATACAAACGTTTAAATTGGTTGTCTAAACCTAAACTAGATCTATGATCAATCTCTAAGAGGTGAAATTTGGATTTAAGTTCATTCAAAGGCAGAGATGAAATTTTATCATTAGAGAAACTATTCAAAGATTTATTAAGATGTTCAAGAAGAGTGTCATTATCTAGGGCATCGAAAAATGAACGAAGAAGAGTGGCTTCATCAGAAAGACCATAAATGTCTGCAAAAAGGATTAATCAAATAAGATAAGACAATAGGATGAATGAATGAAAGGAAAGGAGAAAAATTGCATACCATAGAGATGATCATTAGCTTTTTGAAGAGTAGAAATTTTGTTCCTTTGCGAAGAGGTGTCGGTTTCCAGTTGTTTGTTCTTCTCGCGAAGACCTTTAACTTCAGCTTATAATTGTTCGTTCTTCTCACGAAGACCCTTAGCTTCAGTTTCCAGTTCTTCATTCTTCGTACGAAATTGAAGATTCTTCTTTTCAAGAATTTCGCATCTCTTCTCCAAATCTGAGGCAACAGCGAAAGAAGCTTTTCCAGCCTGCGAAGAAAATACAAAAAATAATTAAAATAAAAAGAAATTTTGAGTCACAATAGTGAAGAAATAAAAAGACGAAGGCATACCAAACTATTGAGGGAATTTAAGAAGCTAGGAGTCACTGATCTGGAGACTCCACGAAGAGAACTATCACCATCCAACAAAGGAGTATCACAAATAGTTGCGAGAGATTTGCATATACTGGCGAGGAAATTATCTCCCATCCCTTGCCAAAAATCAGAGAAGATACCAGATAATTGTGCCATAGAGGATTCAGGTGGAGAATCTTTATTCGCAGCAGAGTCGTCTCATCATCTTTGTTGTCTTCATCATCTTCAGAACCATCAGGGAAATGAACATCTGAAGGAAGAGGAGAATTCCCTCTCTTTCTTTTCTTTTAAGAGGATGCATATGATTTTCCTTTGCGAAGAATATCTTTACCCTTATCACCAGCCGTCGCAGCCTTGGTGGGTTCTTCTACTTCATCAATAACCTTCACACACAAATGAAGATAAGAAACAGAGGCAACAATATATTGTTTAAAATCATGAAAGAATATTTCTTACCTCATCTGTGTATGAGCGAAGAGCTAGTAAGGTATTGGCTTTCCCAGTCCTGCGGTAGCTATCTTTCAGTTTCTGGATCTGTAGAATGTCGCAAGAATCAACGAACACAAGAGTAAAGATAAATAGAGAAACATAAAGTGGGAGAAATTGGAAGAAATATACCTCTTTCACTTTATCAGGCCAAGAGAATACCCAGGGTCGATAAGCGGTGAGATTCGCAGGAATGACATTAGAACCAGCAATATAGGGTCCTTTTAGCATCAAGGGGAAGACGCACCATTTATCATCTTTGGATTGGCGAGGGGTTTTATTTATTCTAGAGTGCCAATCAATGTCATGCATGAGCATTTTATCTTCAGCAATAACATCCTTCCTTTTCAAGCGAACACCCCAGCGAGTATTCTCCTTCTTCATAGATATTAGTTCATAATTTTCGAAGAAATTCGCTACTGTGTATTTCTCAGCGACTATCTCCAAGTCTGCGAATTTAGGATCCCTAAGATCTTTAGGATAAAGAGATCCTTTACCAGCACCGCGATTAGCAAACTCCAATATCAGACGGATGCAATCCCCACTTAATTGGAAGACAGCTCGCGAAAAATTCGAATGAGCAAGAATTTCATAAAATAGAGGAATGTCAGGGTTATAAAGAGGAAAAGGGAGAACTGCGAGAATTTGACCCATCGAGACTATGATTGTCTGATCATCACAGTGATGATCAGAGAAAAGTTTAATGGAAAGAATTGATTTGGCACTTTCACCAGGAATGGTAGAAAGTGTGAAAACTCTCTCGGCAAGATCTTTTTGAACTTCCTTCAAGGTTTTCTCATGCTTTTGACCGCTTGGAGGCATATTTGAGTACATAGTATGGGAATGAATGAAGAATTAAGAAGATTGAAGAAAGAAGATAGAAGAAAAATTACAGTAGAGGAATTTACGGAGAAAATGATGAAGTTGCAGAGAAGTCAAAAAGAGAGTAAAAAGAGAGAAAAGGAGAGTAAGAAAGAGTATATATAGAGGAAATTTTTTCGAGAAGATAAACACAGTTAAGGCGAAAAGACGTGAATGGTTGAGAAGCAGCGGTTACAGAAGACGTGTCAAGAAACAAATGAAAGAAAAGATACGTGTAATAAATGCAGGATACGAAGAGATGGATAACTGCGGCATTTCTCATATCATTCTCTTCTTCGCAGAGATGACATGAGAAGAGGCAAGATGTAGGATCAGAATCTCGCAGCTGCAACACTTCAGCGAAATTATTAACAACATAACATAACAATGTCGCAAAGCAATTTCAGAAACGACATAATAAACGACATCAGCTAAATCATGAGAAAAATATGATGGACTTGCGAAAATTAGGAAATGTGCGAGATTAATATTTGTAAGGTTGCGAGAATGTCGCAAACCATATCCGAAAATAAAGGACAGATTAGCTGTCATCCACTATGTAATTCCCTATAAATAGCCATTCAGTTGTAAAGGAAAAGAGAGAGATCTTTTTTGAGTGAGAAGCAAGTAAATAGGAGAGAGAAAATTTAGAGCAGTGGTTATTCTTGATTTCTTTATCTTTTCTTGTAAGATTGTTCAAAGATTCATCAATAAAATTAAGATTGTTAATCCAAAAATGAGTTGAATGTTAATGAAATCTTGTGAGGGGTGTAGTGTAGGATTTCCTGCAACTACATATGACATACATAATCCTCCTAAAAATTTAATTCTATAACAGGAGACACTCACGCAATCATCGGATAGTCATGGCAATGTGCAACAACCAATTAATTGCAAGCTGGACTTAGGAAGCAAAACCTTGTGCACGGTGTTTCAGATAGCGACGGAAAGCACTCAGTTGACTAGCTCTTCTAGGTCCCCCAATTTTTGTACCAATCAAGAAAATGTAGTGAATCACACTGTGATTAGCCCTCCTCAAGGGTTTATTGATCTCGGCGAGTGTTATGATAATCGTGATGTTATAGTTCACACAAAAGAAGCATATGTGACTTCCACTCAAGCTATCGAATACGTAGTTGATGAAAGTGCTACAAGTCCAAAAACTGTTTTTTCTCATGCTAATAAGAGTTCAAGCAATTCCCCTAACGCGGGAAGTCACTGTGATGCTTTACCAGAGCCATTGAATAGTCTTAAGTCGTGTATGTTTGATAATGTTGCTTAGTCTCTGAATGATTTTTATCTTCACAAAGTTGATAGTTGTGATGTTTTAGTTCAACAGAATTCAGTCCATCTGACTGCCACTCAAGTTAATGAATCTGTTGTTGATGTCAGTTTCTTCGTTGAAAATTCTGGCACCTTTGGCACAACTGCAAGTGCTTCTGATAGTAACGCTTCTGCAGATGCTATTACTCCTTCCAAAAATCCAAGCGAATCTCAACCAGAGCCAGTGATTCTGATTTTGAAGTCGTTTATTTCTGATAACAAAGTTCTGAGTGTTGAGGGGCCTACTACAATTGCTGATATGATCCAAGATGTGTGTACTCCTCCTCCATCGTTTTATCTGGACTGGTCTTTCGTTATGCCTATCAATAATGCTGGAGAGATTGATGTCGAGTTGACTTCGGGTCAGGACATTCGGTTCACAGCGTCCTCTAGATTCGCAGTTCCGCCACCCGAGTCCGCGCTTGAGTGCGCCTCCAAGTGGGTCAACGCAGGGACATGATTCAGCAGATATAACAGAATCTACTCATGAAAATGTTTTATCGGTTGATATGGAATCGGCTGAGGCTGTTTCTCATCTACTTGATAAACCCAAGGAAGTTAATGACCGTCTTAACTGTTGTGAAAATTACTAATAATGTAACTGAGAAGAAGATACTTAGATCAAACCGATGTTGCTGGAGATGCACAGAAAATGTAGAGGCACGTATACGATACGCTGTCCTAAAGGCAATATCGCCTGCCACTCCTCTGAGATGCTATATCAGTTGGCGAGTCACCTCCAGGATACAATTACAGTTAGTACCCCTCAATGTAGCATACAATGAGGGTACCCTTAGAGCTTGGCAGAACTTAAAACAGTAGAAGAGATGTTTACAGAAAAACAGAGGGAGAGTAGAAGAGATGTTTCTTCTACTTGTGTGGAAACACGTACCAAAAATTTCAGCAAAAAGATAGGATCTAATGAACCCACACCCACACCTGAGCCCGACGGCGTGCTTCTATGCGAAGCACCGCGCGTACGGGAAAGGCAACCTTGCCCTAGTCTAGGCCTTCCCTCCAAGCACAAAAGTCTAATGACCCAAGGGCCATGCCCTTAGAGCTTGGCAGAACTTAAAACAGTAGAAGAGATGTTTACAGAAAAACAGAGGGAGAGTAGAAGAGATGTTTCTTCTACTTGTGTGGAAAACACGTACCAAAAATTTCAGCAAAAAGATAGGATCTAATGAACCCACACCCACACCCGAGCCCGACGGCGTGCTTCTATGCGAAGCACCGCGCGTACGGGAAAGGCAACCTTTCCCTAGTCTAGGCCTTCCCTCCAAGCACAAAAGTCTAATGACCCAAGGGCCATGCCCTTATAGAGAATTCTATGGTATTTAAGTCTAAAACTCTTTAGATTTTAGTCAATATGGGACTATTGTTTTATCTATTCAAATGAAAAAACAATTAATGGGCAATTTGGTCTAGGGATCAAAACATAGTCCATGGAAAAATTGGTATTTTTAAAGCGTTTTTTCTAACATTAACTTCAACATCCATGCTGCTGATGATGACATCTGTGGAAAGGGCACGAAAGACTCTGAGAATCCCATATTTATACCTGCTGTTTCCCTTATACCCGAGGATGCTTGTAAAGATTACGCAAATGAAAGAATACAACAAGTGGATTTTGGCCAAATTTCTTACTTATATTTTAATGCGGAACGATTTTCTGCTAGTGCGTATTTGGGAGAAGTCCCGCCCATGGATGTCGAAGCTATGAATGCGTTCGTTGATGGGTATTCGAATTTTCTACCTCGACTCACTCTTTTCACGGTAAGTTATATCTCTAAATTGCAGCTTCTCCGTTGTTACTATTTCCCGTGAATTGTGAAATGACCTCTCTCATAACGCACAGTTGGCCCAGCAGCAAAATTGTTGTTATAAATTGTTGAAGCTTAACCGTCTCAAGGCTGCTAAGTTGTCTTTCCTTCTAGGGAAAGTCACAGATCATGGTGACCTATTGATTACTCAGATCGAGGATCTTAAAAAGCAAGTCACCATCGGTACAATCTCCTTCAGTGAGGAGATAGAGAGGCTGCATCTGCAGTTGACACTGAGCCAGGAGTCCACTGCCGCTGCCGAATTGTCCCGTGATGAAGCTATGAGAGCCCATGAACTGGCTGAGCAAGCGCATTCCGCTGTGGATACTTCTTTCGCGAGAGAGGCTACGAACTTAATAGGTTTGCTTATTAATTCCAACTCCCGTCTATGATGCATCCTAAATCTAGTGACCTGGGAATCAGTGGGTTTAGATACAAGTTAAAATCTGAGATGGGGATCGTGGCTAAAAGCAAAAAATATTTTATCACCTCTTGTGTTTCCATCGTTGGAGGACAAAGTATTTGTTTGTTTGGATTTATGAAAATTCTTAAATTTTTTTTCTTAATTAAAAAAGTATTTTAAGCAAACGGGATAGCAATAAAAAAAATCCAATTCTGGTAAACTTGTCGAGGATTTTAATCAGGTTGATGCAACGTCGGTTCTTGCCGAGAACAACTTAGAAGAATATTAAGTAGCGGTGAATAATTTCCCTTTTTTGGTGCTCCTTTTAACCCCTTGAGTTATAACCAGTATGTTTGTATTTCAGAGATTCAAGAGCTGGTTGCGAGTCTGAAGAAGAAGATAAATGATCTTAACGCATATGTAATAAAGCAAACCAACTTGGCGAAGAATTATCAGACTCTTGCTACGAAAGCTGAGGTGGAGGCACGGCTTTTACGGGACGAAATTGGCGAAGTTAGGAATAAAAATGCACACTTTGTTGTACGAGAAGCGGCCCTAAAAGCACGAGAATCGATCGTAGAAAAGCATTACAAATCTGTTGTGGAACAAATTAATGACATTTTTATCCAGGTTGAGAGTCAGCGGCCTAATATCAAGCTCCCACGCGTACGGTGTCATAATTAGTCTCAGTCAGTTGGGTAGTAGTTGTTTTTTTTGCTTTGTCGGTATTGCCGCAGTTAGGTTAGATTTTACTGAGGGGAGGCTTCCATAGGTTGTAGACGTGGTGATAATTATTACTTCGGGATTGTAGATCCCACGTAAAATCCGTTGAGAATTGATTTTGGTGTATAGTTTTGCTTTTAATGAAATTTGGTGATAGCGTGACTCCCTGATTCAGTTGTTCAGGCAAGATACTTAAGTCTCAAAAGCAAGGTACTGCTTAGAAATTTTGACAGGAAATAGAGTTCCTGAGGAAGAACAAGCGACGAATCCAACCATAAGCTTGATTTCGTAACAGGGACAAAGAACTACTAAAAGAAATTCAGTTTCTAATTAACAATCAATTACATTTCTAGTCTATTGACAAATATAATTGCTAAACAATTTCATTTTATTGATTATTAACAATCAATTACATTTGTAAAAGCTTCAAACGGAAAAAAACATTTGTAAGGTGTTCAGGCAAGATACTTGTAACATTATGAGTTTGTCAGTGGGAATACAATACTATTGCTCTTTTAACAATAATTTCTAACCAGAAAAATGAAAAAACTTAATCCCATGAATTATTTAACTTATGATGACAGATTCCTCAAGAAGATGTAGCTTCAACGTTGTTCTTCTAAGAGATGCAACATACTTACCATTGGACTTATGCTAAATCCAAATCTTGGATCCGAGTACCAGATTCTAACCTTAGCATCAATCGCATACAATTACTTAAACATGATTCCAACAAATAATACTACACTAGAGAGGTGACGAATAAATTTCCATTAATTTATTGAAAGATTTGACTAGATCAACTAACACTATCTTACATCACTCATCACTCTCCATTATTCTTCTCTACTAAATCAGCTGACGGAACATATCGATCTTTTCATTGTAAAGTACAGAACATGTGTCAATAGAAGAACAATGTAGCATTTAAAGACTTATGATATGGGATGTGTCTTGTCGAACATCTGTATATTATCTACAATTTGCAAAAGTGGGGGAGGATTCTCGGGATATGTAGCAGCTCCGACAACTGTATATTATTTATAATTTACGTAATTATCTTCACAATTTACGTATATTATCCACGATTGAAAATCAGATAAAATAATGGATAATATACGTAAATTGTGAAGATAAATACGTAAATTGTAAATAATATACAACAGTCGGAGTTGCTGCATATCCCGAGAATCTTCCCCCACTTTCGCAAATTGTAGATAATATATAGTTGTTCGACAAGACATAACCCATATCAGAAGTCTTTAAATGCTATGTTGTTCTTCTATTGACACATGTTCTGTATTTTACATTGAAAAGACGGATATGACCCCTCAGCTGTTTTAGACTAGTCGGCTAAAATAATTACTTTGTTGGAGAGAATATATTTTTTTTTTTGATAAAAGAAAGATTCATTCAACTAAAGGAAAGAAAATACATTGTTCTGCTTACAAATAACTTCTAACCAACTTTATTTTCTAGATTTCTCCCATGATTTAGAATCTATATGCACATTCTCATATTTAATAAGAAACTTGGCAAGATTGTCTGCTAGATTATTACACGATCTCCGAATATAAACAAAGGAAGGACTAGCAAGAAACTTAATAGATTTCTGAGCTTGTTGCAAAATGGCTCTCGAAATCCAATTAACAGCAAAATCGTTCTTCTTTAAACCGTTGATAACGTTCAGATTGTCATTGAGGAAGATTAGTCTTTCATTTCTGGTAAACTGTCTCCATCTTGTTGCTTCTCTGCAAGCTCTGGATTCAGCTTCCTATGGACTTGAACACCATCCTGAAACTCCAGCAAAATTGAGAAGGTAACCTTCATTATTCATTTCAACAATACCATAAGCAAATTTCTTAGTCTTGATATTAAAATACGCATCAAAGTAAATGTAAAAAGCCTCCTCTAGAATATCCTTTCTTTCATGCAAACAGCTAGGATGAATTAAATCACACTGAGAAGAAATCTGTTTACTGTCTAAATACATAGTCTTACTGCCCAAAAATTGTGGACTGTCCTTTTTAATGAATTTGATTAAATCATAAGGGTTAGGACAAACATTGTCAAAAACCACTTTGCACCTATATTTCCAAATATACCAGAGAACGTAAGAGTAGAAATCTCTATTAACACCATCCTTAAGCCAAATAAGGCACCAGTCCTTGTAAGACATATTAACATCTTTATAAAACACAACATCAATAGATAAGCCCCTCCAAATAGCTTCAGTGAAAACACATTTAGTAAACATATGATCTATACTTTCACTGGCTAAACCATTACATAAGGGACACTGAATATTAATAGGGGTATATCTACCCAAAATTTCCTTAACAGATTGATAATCACTTAAAGTTTTCCATTAGAAGATTTTAACTCTCGGCATAATATTAAGTTTCCATATACCTTTCCAAGAAACAGGAGTATTAACATGTTTTCTATCACATAAGAAGTTATAAGCAGATTTAACAGAGACCGAACCATCCCTAGTACCTATCCATTTCATGGAATCATTTTTTGTGAAATCCCTATCCATATCAATCATTCTTATCTTACTGATAGTATCATTATCAAAGACATTTTGAATCAGACTGTAGTTCACCATTGTTATCTATTATATCAAAAACTTTTGAGACTATGTGCACACTATTACTGTTCTTTGGTTTAGGACACTCATCTTCAGGCATCCACTTACCTTCCTAGATATTTATGTCACTACCATTACCTATTAACCAGCAGTGATTCTCTTTGATAATATCTAAACCCTTACATATACTACTCCATACCCATGACTTAACATTTTTCCTCTTGTAATTAATGGGGTCAGACTTGGAAAAATATTTATGTTTTAAAATGATGCACCAGAGTTTATCAGGATTTTCTATCAATCTCCATGCTAGCCTAGTGAGTAAAGCCAAGTTAAATTTATGAGGATTCTTGATACCTAACCCCCCACTAGTTTTGCTAGAGCAAATGAAACTCCAAGCCTTAATGAGTAGACATCTATTACTTCTACATTTTTTCCACCAAAAATCCCTTTGGATAACATCAAGCTTATCAAGAGTTTTTTTAGGAAGCAAAAAACACATCATTTGATACATGGGCGTAGCACTGGTCATTGAACCAATTAAATTAGTCCTACCTGCTTGTGATAAAAACTTAGCTTTCCATCCTTGCACCCTGTTATACACTCTATCTAATAAGTTCTGGTAGTTAAAACTCTTGGATCTATTAAAAAATAAGGGTGTCCCTAGATAAGTATCATTCTTAGTAATTCTGCCTACTTTAAGAATCCTAGCTAGTAATTTGCAATACTTGTTTTCAACTTTTTTACTAAAGTACACTCCAGATTTCTGATAGTTTATGACTTGACCCGATGAATCACTAAAATTTTTAAGGATATCTAGCAAATTCCTAGATTGAACTATGCTAGCATCAGTGAATAGAAACGAGTCACCCGCAAAGAATAAATGAGAGATTGGCGGACTCTTTTTGGTAACTTTAACACCAGATAATTTACCACTAGATTCAGCATGAAAGAGTAATTGCGATAAAGCTTCCATACAAATGATGAAAATATAAGGCGACATAGGGTCACCCTGTCTAATTCCCCTGGTGGGGAAGAATTTTTCACCTGGCAAGCCATTCACAACGACCGAAGCATAAACAGTGGAGATGCAATTATATATAAGACACAGAATTCGCTTGAAAAGCCAAATTTTTTAAAAACGAAAATCACAAAGTCCCACTCAAGCCTATCAAAGGCTTTTGATAGATCAAGTTCTAGAGCCATGTGACCACTTTTCCTTTTACTAATTTTCATAGTATGAAGAATTTCATGCGCTATAACTATATTATCCGTAATCTATCTATTAGGAATAAACGCAGATTGGTTTTGAGATATTATTTTATCTAATAAAGGTTTGATCCTATTAGCAATAATCTTAGTAACAATCTTATAGAGAGCATTACTAAGACTAATAGGCCTAAAATCACTAGGATTCTTAGGAGCTTTAGTTTTCGGGACAAGAGTAATATAAGAATGGTTTATTGTTTGATTAAATCTTTTTTCCTTAAAGACTTTCTGAATCCATAAAGAGAGAATAGATAAAAAGAGGCAAAATAAAAGGTTTAAGCCTAGATCTGGAATCAATGGAATAAATAATTTATTTATAAAAAACTCAAATCCACGGTCGATATCCAACAAACAAGAATCAGAAATTCTTTTTAGATGGATATCTGTTGCAACTAAGGCTGCACAAGAACCGGTCTCTTGTCCCTGTACCGGACTGGAACCGGAAAAAAAAGATCGGTACTGTACCAGAACCGGTGTAGTAGGTACAAGGAACGGAAATGGATGAGAACCGGTGTGTGATGGGTACAGGGACCGGTTCTCAGCAAATTCCCGGCCTGTTCCGGACCATATGTACCGATGTCTAATAGCCTTTGATGTAACTTAATCCTGGCTATCTATGTTAGGTTATATATACCAACTTATCTTTTCAGTTCCACATTTTCACTCGTTCTTCGTTTCTTTTTTCTTTCAAAAAAATTCCTTAGCCTTTGTTGCGGCTTCTTCTTCACCACCACCTCCACCTCTTCTTCTCCACCATCACCATCTTTTCTATTCAGATGAATAAATTAAACCTTAGCCTTTATTGTTGCGTCGATTTTTTTTAAGAGCAATTCAATTATGTTACTACTTCTTTATCAAAGTTTGTGGTAAAAGCCTGGTACCATACTTGTATTAGACCGGTCTAACAGGTACAGGTCCTCAAAATGAGGTACCAGTCAACACCAGGTACAGAGACCGATCCTTGTGCAGAAAACCAGACTGAACCGACCCTTGTGCAGCCTTAGTACTTGCAAGCTATTGCAATCCTAATTATAACTTTCGCAAATTTAAAAAAATAAAATCAATTGCAAGCCTTAGTACGTGTCATTATCTTAGCTCTTAATTCCTGGATTGAGATTAGTAGGGGTCCCATTATTATTGAATTTGACCAATAAATGCTTGACACATAGGAGGGGGAAAGGAGTGGGGAAGTGTAGCATTTTTGGATGGAAAAAGAGATGACTTTTCGAGAATCTCAAGGATATTATTACGTGACAGTGATGATGAATTAATGATGTATTCTATTAAAATCTTTTCTCAACTAAGGGGTATATTCGGAGATGGATGATGTTATATTAGCAGATGATACAGACATGTTAAAGTTATGCTAATGAATACATGGTATAATAGGGATGATGATTATGATCATCTTACAGACTATACCCTATTAGGAATTCAAAAATACTGATTTCATTGGTAAAATTTCATCGAAAAGTTTTGATAAAAAATATTTAAAGAAATTTTATCTCAGGGATCAAGTAAAGCTGATGACGAATATTGACTCTTGAGTTAGTAAGTATATTCATGAAATGCAAGTAATTAATATCAATTGAGATTGAAAATATTTATGAGACTGAAATTTCTGTCCGCAGCTGTGTGGATGAGATAAAAAAGAACTCAAAGAAATCCTAAAGAGGAAAAAAAACTCAAACTTAAGGTCCTAAGTTAATTTCGTATAATCATTTTACCTCACAGAGGAGGGTATATATTACAATAGGAATGGAAGACGTGTTGTTAGACTATAACACTCAAACGTGTTATCTTGTACAAAAGAAGAGAAAGTCAAGAGAGTTTAAATACATGTTTCCCACCTAACCAACAAACTATTCTACCCATACTTATTTACGGCTAACAGTAGTTTGATAAAAAAGGTAGAAATATTTGAACAAGAAAAGCACGTCTACTAAAAAATGGAAACTGGTAACCAAACAGGGGGCCTGTTTTAAAGAATGAGCCAACCAAAAAATTGACACATAATCGGTGTCAACTTTTGGTGTAAAAATATTGGGTTCACCAAGCCAAACAAAGATTGAAATTTATATGAATAAATTGCATTGAAAATAACTAGACCTCTATAATGACAATTAGACATATACGTACGACCTCTGATAAGAGTTATACCAGGATATCTCAGAAAATAACTTCGGTTCATAGGTATTGAACCGACTTAATGACACATTAGGAAATACTAGTTGCGCCGGTTTTCGATATGATGAATAACGAGTTTAGTCTTCAAATGAAAATTTTCCATGTCCAACAAGATTAGATTGACGAACAAGTCATCCTCACTATACTTAGACTCATGCAATCTTTCGGAAGTTGGTAATAAAAATGAGATACCCAACCTGTTGCACTCCTCTCGATTGCGATTACACTGTTCTATAAGTTAGTACCACTCGTCGCGATAATCAGGTCCATCGATTCCTCTACGCAAATTGGTTACCTTGATGCTGGCTCCTGTAGAAAAAAAAAATATGTAGTGGTGTTCTTCTTCCCCTGCCAAACGTTGGAGAGCTCAGTGAGAGAAAAAATCTCTGGCTCTTGTACATCGAGTTCACCTCTACTCATGCTCTGTGAATTTTTACCATGCTCCTGGATTGGAGTTACATAGGTTATCGATGATTTCTGCGACTTATGGATGGCTTTATCAAGTCCTCTATTCATGATGGGTACTTCCTGAAGCCATGCGATTGCTTTCGCAGTCCGAAGAAAACGGCGTTGTGGCGAAGAACATAACCCATAAATATATCAAACAATACTGTATTTATATGTATCAATCATTCCTCGGGTGTTCTTAATCCGATACTATGCACGCTTACTAACGAGTGTGCACGTGACCTCCTACTCTGCAATCACTGACTTAGTTTTGTAACTTATGTAACGAGGGTCCAAATTTTAAACAATCGGGTAAAGGACCATCCTATGACATACAGTAATCCTATTATTTTAGAGAAATATTACTTAATTAAGAGTATTATTACAAAAACTAGTTTGAAGCCTAACAAGCTAAGCTGCAACATCGTACTACTACATTAATTGTGTGAACAAGTTGTGATTCTGTCAAGGGCGGCTTGTCTAGGGGTATACCAATTGGTGGATCTGCTTCCTTAACAGGATTGGTAGGGGTTGGGTTTTTGTAACACCCTAATAGGACCCGAAAACACCATCCAATGGTTAGAATTTAATGGTCCACAATTGGTGCACCATTTTTCGTACACCATTAAACTTTCTCTGTCATGGGAGCCGAAGCAGATTGGGTTGAGCTTATGTCACCAATCAGGGACGGAGGCATATAGAGACAAATGGGTCTCTAGACCCCACTTATTTCTGGTTCCTAGTGTAAAATTGCATGGTTTTCTTGAAAATTTAGTTTCTTATGGGGGCAAAAACTGAATGGTTAGATTGATAATTATGTCATTTTCTAAGGTTAGATGAGTACAAGTGAGAAAGAAATTTTTCTTAGACCCCACCTAGAACGAGCCTTGGCTCCGTCGCTCACGCAGGACCCATGCAGGTACGTCATGAAGAAAAAAACAGGTGAGAAGGATTTTAAGGTCGAATGGGTGGGGTTGTCCCCCTAACAGGTTTGGTGTGTTGCAAAGATTAAGAAAATGCTTCCCATCTACCGGTTTTATATAACAAATATAGCACAATCAATCCATACCTTTGATTATTCCATCTTCACCCCACTACCAATCCCAATACTGGAAGTGTTCCCCTCTTCACCTTCAAAATTGTGGAACGTCATGTCCCAAATCTGGACAATCCCCTGTTGTGCCGGCCGTAGCAAGGTCCATTTCTCTGGGAAGCATCTTCGCCTCAACAAGAAGACACTTAACGTGAAGAGGGGGCACCATCCAGGCCCTTGACTTGATCACTTTTAATCCCCATGGAAAAATTGGAGGTCCCACTATAATCACTTTCATGGTTGATGTTTTCCTATAAACAACAAATTCCGCCGATAACAACTCGTAGTGTATAAATATAGCCGATGTTGTTGGTCACAATACTCCAGTACAGATGAACCGGATATATGACTTGAGGTTCGAATGCTCGAATCATTCCCCTCTTCACTATTAAGATTGTGCCCCGCCGTGTCCCAAAATTGGACAAGCCCCTATTGTCCCGGCTGTAGCAAGGTCGTTTGAAAACCACGGGCTATGAGTATGAATTTAATTGGATATGTATGTCTACTAACAAGTGATCAACCGTTGGATATTTGATTAAAACAAACGTAATATAACTAGCCAAATAACGTTTGGATGCCATGCGACGCAGAGGAGCGGGAACTTGGCAACAAAGAGACCGTTGGCGATCTATTCCGCAAACCGTTTGCAATTCCTGCCTAACACCATAGTGACCCTCACGTTCCTCTCCAGTACCAAAATCAATCGTTCAGAAAAAATTTCGTTTATAAAAAAGAGCAATGCTCTCCCGCGCGGCAACGCAGAAGAGATTTATAAGCTAGTGAATAATGACCCTTGGATATACTAGCCCACTACTTTCACCAGTTAGATTATAATTTATATCATTTATGATGGGAAAGTTGTTAGAGAATAATAATCGTCATTTAAATTCCCTTCGTTTTATCTTTTTCTCTGAATCTTCTTTAATCTCTCTTGATTTTCCTTGTTGAGTTCTTCTTTCTCTAAAATCGGTAAACATATAATTTGCTCTTGAAAAAAAAAACCTATAAGTGAACTGTATCGAATATTCTATAACAGACCAGGCAAAATAGTATATTTAGAACTTTTATAGAAAAACATGGAATATTAGTGGACACTCCTACAAATTGTAAGGTTAAACTCCTTTGACAAGTCGCTTTTCTTCGGACGACTCGGACAACCTTCACAAAATCCCATAGACTTAAGAATAAAGTTTTCGTCATGTATCTGAAAAGTGTTATTGAAATCGAACTGCAACAACTGCATGTCCTCTGACATGTCTAACTTAATTGTTGCAGGTGGAGGCGTCTGGATTATAATAAAAGGCAACGGCACACCCCCTGAAGTTGCAGCTTTCCTCCCTGAAAAACATAGTTTCTCATTCCGCTGAGAGAGATTCTGCAGGCCTACAAATTGATCCTCAAGTTCTTGCAGATACGCATCCTTTTTACAATTTTGTTTCTTAAGCCAATATATTGAGACTTAAGTTGTTCAACAACATTTGGGCCATCAGCATGAAGCATGCCTGTCCATTGTATCTCTTTGTTTTCATCCTTAGATATGATATCCGCTGCAATAAGAACATTCAGGGAATCATACACTCTCCGTCGAATATTTTTCTCGTTATAATTTGGTTTCGAATATTTTTCTCGTTATAATTTGGTTTCATATAAGGTGTGGTTGTTGAAAGTTCAACCACAAGCTCATCCGTAACTTCATTATATGTAGTTCTACCTTTGCTTTCGACTTTTTTGCACAAGTGGATACTAAATTGACGAAGTCCTATGCCACCAGCCTTCTCACCACCACCTCTTACTGCCCGTGTTTGCACTCTTTTTTTTTATTATTCCCCGCTGACCACGCATCATCATATTCTTCTTTAAGATTAAACTTATTAAAGGTTTCACTAGAAGGAGAAAATCCTAAACTTCTACTTGTTGTTGAAGTTGATTTCCCACCAAGCCCAGCAGCGAAGTCGCCATCACCGGATACATATGAACAACCTTCAGTAACCATCCCCCTACTACTAATAAACTTATGAATAATTTATTCCCTAAGGTCTTCGATAAAAATAAAAACTGATGCTATGAATTGAAGTAAGGTTTCAGTCTTCTTCATTCTTCGACTCTACGGAGTATGGACTTGGTAAGGGAATTCTTTGAGAGAGAAGAGAAGAGAAGAAAGAATGTAGTGTGGAAGTATCAAGTATAAGAGCATCTCCAATGCTAACTTGGTGTGCATCCTTAGTGTGTTTCTTTATGAATATGAGATAAAATTTCTTTGATTTAAGGATGTCAAAAACAATCCATCTCCAACCATAAACCAAATCTATTAGTTGAAAAGTTTTTAAACCACTGATTAGAAACTTAAACATTTAACTACTTAATTGATAAGCTTAGATTTTGATGATTAGGATGTTTACATCCTTTAAGGAAACCTCTAAAACCAGAGGATGGAGTAGAGGATGTGAGAATAAATAACTACCTGACACATCATCCTTACATTCATCTTTAAAGTTTTCATTGGAGAAGTTTTTTTCTAAAAACACAAAAAATCTTATGTGGCCTAAAATATTGGAATTCTCCAAAGTCTCATTGGAGATGCTCTAAGAGGAGAAATTAACTCTTTTCCCAAATGCAGTACACTTGCTGTCACCCCCACCCCTTTCTCTGTGATGTGGCATTGTGTTGTTATTTATTTCCACGGTAAATTCGTCCTCACCCTACCACACCTGGGAAAACAGGGGCTCCGCTTTAAAAGAGAGCCAATAAAACGTTGACACATAGGGTGTAAAAAAAATTTGGGTATAAATCTGGGGTATTTTTTAGCAACCTCGGTGTGGATAACGATGCTTAGGCACATATTTGTTTGATTCTTTGGATCGTAATCTTTGTTTGCTCTCTTACCCTTCCAATGATCATAAAAAGTATGATCGTTGTCCTACGAGCTTCTTGTCATATTCCTCACCGAGGTTTCAAAATTCATAATAATATCATCGTAAATACTATTAAGTTAAAATCCCCGATATAACTCTAAATATATAGATACCTGTCTTTTTCTTTATAATTGGGTTAAAAACCCATGTAGGTCGATATTTCATTGATTCTCTCGGTCTCATGGAGGATTCTCACTTGTTGATGTCAAGTTAGAATTTACGTTTGAACTCTAAAAATAAAAATATGATGCTTGGCCTTTCAGCGTCATTTTAGAATCCTCACTGGAATTTTAAATTGCAAATAGTGTTGCCGTAAATATCGTAAGTTGAAATCTTTATCATATATATAAATAGAATAGGCTAACATTTCATTTATTCTTTACATAGCATAGGCTAATATTCCATTTATTATTTAGATATCATTGGAGTTATTTAGATAGCATAGGCTAATATTTCATTTATTCTTTAGATAACATTGGGGGTTCTTTAGATAGCATAAGCTAATATCGACTCTATCTTTTTGGTATGAAGTCAGAATTTACATTTGAACTCAAAATCTGCTCATTGAGCCGTAAAACACTTGCCACCTTTTTGCCAGATCGTATTCTTGCTTGATCTCTTACTCTTCCAATGATCATAAAAAAATGATACTTGACCAATGACCGTCTTGTCATAATTCCCATGTTGTCGGGAAAACTCAGTTTAGAATTTACCCCTGAACTGTAAATCTACCTATTGAACCACAAAGTGCTTACATCCTTTTCGACTAACCGCAATATCTGCTTGCTCTATTATTCTTCGAATGATCGTAAAAATATGAACCTCACCTTGAATCCTTATCATAGCTATAAATATACAGATTCTGTCTTTTTCTTTTTTCATGATTATAAAAACTGGGTAGGCTAATATTTAATTTATTCTTTAGATAACATTAGGGATTCTTTTTGGCATGAAGTCCGAATTTACACATGGACTTTAAATCTGCCCATTGAGCCATAAAACACTTACCATCTTTCTGAAAAATCGTATTCTTACTTGCTCTCATACTCTTTCAATGATCAAAAAAATAAATATATATAATGCTTGACAAATGAGCGTCATGTCAGAATCCTCGCCAGAGTTTTAAATTGCGTAATAATGTTTTAGGGAAGACTCGGGTTATAATTTACGTTTCAATTGTAAATCTACCTATTGAACCATAAAATGCGTACATCTTTTTCGACTAATCGTTACATTTTCTTGCTCTCTTACTCTTCTAATGATCCAAAAATATGAATCCTCGCCCTAGTTTTAAATGGAAAAATAATGTCGTCGTAAAAACCCTAAGATGAAACAATCTTCATCGTAGCTTTAAATATACCAATCCCCGTCTTTATTTATTATAAATCTAAAAAACTGCGTATGTTGATAAATATCATTTAGAAATAGCATTGGGAATTCTCTCTTTCTGGTCTGATCTCAGAAGTTACATTTAAACTCTAAATTTGCATGTAAAACCACAAAGCACTTACCATCTTTTCGACAAATCGTAATCTTTGCTTGCCCTCTTACTCTTCCAATTCTTTTAAAAGAAAAATGATGCTTGACTAATGGGCGTCATGTCAGAATACTTACCGAGTTTTAAATTGCATTATCGGGAAAACTCAGGTTAGAATTTACGTTTGAACTGAAAATCTACCAACTAAATCATAAAATGCGCACATCCTTTTCGACTAATCGTAATCTTTGATTGTTCTCTTACTCTTCCGATGATCATAAAAATATGAATCCTCTCCTTAGTTTTAAATTGCATGATAATGTTGTCGTTTAAACCCAAAGTTAATATCTTTATATTAGCTTAAAATGTATCGGTCCTCGTTTTTTTATTATTATGGATCTAAAAAGCTACTTTGGCTGATATATCATTTATTCTTTCGATTTTCTCTTTTGGATCCGAAGTTAGAATTTACATTTGAACTATAAATCTATAGATTGAACCAAAAATTGCTTACCATCTTGGTGTAAATGCAAATAGTTCATTCTCAGTCGTTGGATTTGAATTATGAGACGTTATTATAAATACAAACCTAAAGCAGAAACCTTACATGGTTTTCATTTTCTTTTTTCCTTATCTATCGGCAGCACACTCTTTCTCTCGAAGTAGAACAACTATAAACCAAGTCTAACGTAATAAAGTGAAAACACGCCAGAAAATCTTGATCTACCTCTTGTTATCCAAGCACTCAATTCGAATTTTTTCCGGTCTAATGGTGGAAGGGAGTGGGGGAAGTGTAGCATCTTTGGTCTTTGATGACGCTTGTAAGGAAGCATGTAGCAATTGAAAGCTCTTCTCGCATGTCCATAGTCTGACATCACGACAGGTACTTTACTATTTGAAATAATGTTTAACGCATAGACAAAAATCTGGGATGTAATCATCTGTTCAATTGCTCTCATGCTTCCTTACAAGCATGATCAAAGACAAATGCCACATCTTTAGCAAGAAGACTGCATAAGAGTATTGTTAATTTAGTTAAGTCTTTGATGAAGGCACAAATTCACCTTGTTTACAACATTTTGTTCTATTTACATCTGCTTCGGTTAAGAAGAAGCCCTAGCTGGTGTAATGTGCGTTATTCATAAATAGATTCAATTTTTAAACCTTGACAAGTGGTCAGCTGCTGCATTTTCCTTCTGACACACTAGATATTTCAAATAATGTGTAATGCAATCGGCTGCGCATTATGTATAAGATGGTGTTAAAATTGGTCCATGGTCTAATCAAATCCATGGGTACTATTTTTTTTGAAAGAAAAGGTTATATATTGAAAGGGGAAAATATGTACAGGGATTTGGATCAAAAGATCCCAAGGAAGTTAAAAACCAACAACTAATTATATAAGTACAACATCCTCCAAGTGATATAACACTTGATTCAGTGAGTAGTCTTTGAATATTTCCTTCGTCGAACTCCAAAGATAAATATCCTTAATTATCGCATGAGCTATCTCGTTCTTCGATTTACACCTTCTTCCATGAACTCTATTGTTCCTTTCCAACCAAAGCTCCCAACTGATAGCGAAAGGCAACAGATGCCAAATAGTTCTTTTGCGCATTGATTTAACATCTAATCTCCAACCCCTCATGATATAAGTAAACCTATTATCGATCACCCAGAACACTTGCAGGGACTTAATAAAGTAACTCCACAGATATGAAGCCCAACTGCAGGAAAGAAATAAGTGATCCATCGTTTCTTCTTCATTACAGAAAAGACAAGAGTGATAAGCGACTTCAACTCTTCTATGCTCCAGCATACTCCTTGTAGGTGATTCTACACACACCGTGTTTGACACCGAGAGGAGATCTGACGGATGAGGGAAATTCCTCTCAGCATTTGGATACGTGAATGTGAAGGTAGGTCCCTATTCTTTGTTTCACTCGGTTCACTCTTCGGTGGGGAAGCCGAAGTGCATCTAGCGTATTCGATGGAATTATGCATAGCATCCCACATAATGAAACACACCTTTTGTTACAGATGACTTCTCGCTGACCTAATGGAAGGAGTGGGGGAAGGCGGTGGGGGAAGTGTAGCAGCATCGGGAATTTTGAAAAAAAAAATTATTGACCCCAAACCTGTAGATATCCTTTCCTTTGTAGTTTACCCAGGACTCATGCGGGCACGTCGTGAACAATGTGGTCAATCTCGGTTGATACGGGCGAAATACCGCCGATAATTTTGGTTTCGGTCTTTCTCCGTGCTGGCTATATTCCTGATATTACACCGACGTTCTCCGATGTCGGCCAATATTCACAAAAATATCGTGTCTTGATACCCGGCCGATATTCACTGAAGTTCAATATTGACTCATGAAGAAGAAAACATGTGAGAAGGATTTTAGGGTCGAATGGGTGGGGTTGTCCGCCTAACGGGTTCGGTGTGTTGCAAAGATTATTAGTGGTTTCTCTGGCAAGGCATCTTCTCTTTATCAAGAAGACACTTAACATGAAGAGGGGAACCATCAGGCGCTTGACTTGATCACTTTTGATCCCATGGAAAAATTGGAGGTCCCACTATAATCACTTTCATGGTTGATGTTTTCCTATAAACAACATATTCCGTCGATAACAACTCGTAAGTGTATAAATATAACCGATGTTGTTGGTCACAGTACTCCAGTCCAGCTGAACCGGATATCTGACTTGAGGTTCGAATGCTCGAATCATTTCCCTTTTCACTATTAAGATTGTGCCATGTCGTGTCCCAAAATTGGAAAATCCCCTATTGTCCCGGCTGTAGCAAGGTCGTTTGAAAACAACGGGCTATGAGTATCGATTTAATTGGATCTGTATGTGTACTAATAGGTGATCAACCGTTGGATATTTGATTAAAACAAACGTAATATAACTATCCAAATAACGCTTGGATTCCATGCGACGCATAGGAGCTGGAACTTGGCAACAAAGAGACCGTTGGCGATCTATTCCGCAAACCATTTGCAATTCCCGCCTAACACCATAGTGACCTTCACGTTCCTCTCCACTACCAAAATCAATCGTTCAGAAAAAAGTTCGTTTATAGAAAAGAGCAATGCTCTCCTGCGCGGCGGCACAGAAGAGATTTATAAGCTAGCGAATAATGACCCTTGGATATACTAGCCCACTACTTTGACCAGTTAGATTATACGTTATATCATTTATGATGGGAAAGATTGTCAGAGAATAATAATCGTCATTTAAATTCCCTTCATTTTATCTTTTTCTCTGAATCTTCTTTAATCTCACTTGATTTTCCTTTCCGAGTTCTTCTTTCCCTATTTGGAATATCAAATTGAAAAAGGTTTAAAATGAATGGTAACTAAAACTAGTTGATTTGGGATCTAGGGGTTTACTAGTTTTGTTGTGATTGATGTTTGAATGAATAAATTATTCCAAAACATAGTCATAATTCTTTGTTGCACACAAATGATGATGTTAATGTCGAATCTTATACACTCATATCTTTGGTTTTCATTAAAACATGAATAAATCATCATCTCGAATTTGAGACTGAAGTTAATAATCTGATTTTTTATTAGGTTGTGTTAAATTGGAACAAACCATAATTTTAAGTTTAAGTTCCATTTGATTTGATTTTTTTTGGAAGCATTTGGTTTGATTTGATAAACGTTATTTTGATCTGTGTGGTATTTGTACGAAATCGCGGCTTCAAGAGAAGATGAAGACAGAAAGCCAGAAAGGATTGAAACGATGAGAAAAAATAAAGAATATTATTTTTTATCGGAAAAGCAAAATAAAAATATCTTTCATATCCTACGGGTTACAAAGCGCTAGCTTATAAAACCATTATGCGCGACAGTGCGAGGTAGCACTGCCCTTTTAGGAAATCCAAAAATACCTCTCATTTACTCAGATAGACAATACGAGCAACACCTTACTTACGCCTATAGAGTGTAGGCTCTACACACAACTACCCGCATCGTAAACACACCTTCTTCTCACTACCTTATCTTCAACCTTATCGTTAACAGTAAACTTAAAAAAAAAACACCCCTTATTCTCTCTGCCTTATCTTCAACCTTATTGTCAACAGTATCCTATAAAGACATCTAATTAATGTTTTACAGAAAAATAAGGAAATGATGGGAAAAGATTTGTCCATGTAACCAAGCATGCTAAAGCTACGGTGAGACCTTCTAAAAACATTTGATTTCGGTCACTCCACGATTTGTTAGTTTTAGTGGAAGTCGTTCGATTATTTTCCAAAACAAAAAACTTAATGAACCGCCATTAACAACTAACTCATCCATTGGAAGTCGACTTGGTCATCAATTGTTTGGACATGATCAAACTGTTTCCATGATTTCTCGACTTTAGGTGGGCCCCACCAAAGCAAAACCAACGGGTGGACCAAGCTACAGACATACCGCGGGAGCCCGCAGCGAGTGTATAGTTCCGATATAGAACTTTGATAGAAACGGGGATAGTTTTCCTCGATGGTTTTTTCTTTAATCGAGTCGAAACAAGGATATAAAATTGAAGAAACTTGTAGTATAAACCTAAAATCGGTAAACAGATAATTTTCTCTTGAAAAAAAAACTATAAGTGAACTGTATGGAATATTCTATAATAGACCAGACAAAATATTATATTCAGAACTTTTATAGAAAAGAATGGAAGATTAGTGGACACTCCTGCAAATTGTTGGGTTAAACTCCTTTGACAAGTCGTTTTTCTTCGGACGACTCAGACAACCTTCACAAAATCCCATAGACTTAAGAACAAAGATGTTGTCATGTATCTGAAAAATGTTATTGAAATCGAACTGCAACAACTGCATATCCTCTGACATTTCTAACTCAATTATTGCAGGTGGAGGCATCTGGATTATAATAAAAGGCAACGGCACACCCCCTGAAGTTTCAGCTTTCCTCCCTGAACAACATAGTTGCTCATTCTGCTGAGCGATATTCTGCAGGCCTACAAATTGATCCTCAAGTTCTTGTAGATACGCAACCTTGTTTGCAATTTTGTTTCTTAAGCCAATGTATTGAGACTTAAGTTGTTCAACAACATTTAGGCCATCAACATGAAGCATGCCTCTCCATTGTATCTCTTTGTTTTCATCCTTAGATATGATATCCGCTGCAATAAGAACATTCAGGGAATCATAAACTCTCCGTCGAATATTTTTCTCGTTATAATTTGGTTTCATATAAGGTGTTGTTATTGAAAGTTCAACCACAAGCTCGGTCGACCTCGCACCTGCAACAATGTTATTAGAGCATAGCTCGGTCGACCTCGCATGCGTTGCTATATCAAGCATGTTTGTCAATGTTAGTGATCAAAACTATAAGTCTTGATTTCTAACCTACATAGCTATGTCTCGGACTAGTATAGAAAAGTGTAGTTCATCTCAAGGACTTCATGGCGATTCATCATACAACAACGAAGATCTATACAAGGAACCGTGGAAGTTCATCAACAAAAAGGTATGTGGAGACTTGAACTTATCTATCACTCAAAAGTCTATCTATTCAATATCCAACTTTTTATGAGACAAAAGTCGTTTGCTATATAGACTAGATCATACAAATTTGATATTTCGATCCGAGTATATCTCGCCTATCTATATCTCTAAATCATGTGTTGGTAAAGCGTTTCGCTTTGATCAAGTTTATCTTCACCTAGTGACGAAAGTCATGAAAAGTTTCAATTACTTTGAGAATTTCTCTGACGTGAATCGGTCTGTGAATAACGGCTACATAGCGTCCTCTGAGAATGTCTCAATGATTGAAATTAGAGTTTAGATTACATGAACATGTATTCCTTGAACCGAAGTTTTCGAACTTTGTTGATCAAGAGAAATCGGGAGGATTATGGAATTGGCTTGCCAAGTCCGCGAACTGTCGGAAGTTCTCGACCGAGAATTTCTCCTGGATTTTCCAAAACTCGTTTGTGAACCCAGTCCGCGAACTCAGTCTGTGAACCCAGTCCCCGAACTGGCGGAAATTATCTTTTCGAGAATTTCTGTTGAGTTTGCAAAACTCAACCGATTAACTTAAGTCCACGAACTTGTTTGTGAACTTAAGAGGTTATGATCTAAAGATGTGCTCTGAACATAAAACATTAAATTACTAAGGAATGCTTTATGTAAACCGTGGCTATAATGTTCATGAGACAATTCAATCGAATCGAATCATCTTTGTTTCAATTGTGTCTTGTATAGTTATATAAGATCTCATAGCAATTGAACAACTCTTTAACTAGTTCATTTGAGTCAATTGAACTAGTTATGGTGAAGAAGAATAAGGTTAATATGAAATGCTCATATGGTTAACCTTTTGGGTTACTATGTTGAACCAACATACACGTACATGTTTGGCAAGGTTTTCACGAACCCAGTAAATGTCTACCCAAGTGTGTGTGACAAGCTAGGTTTTTCGATCTAATGGTTGAGAAATATTAGATCGAATCTAAATCAGGTTTTCATCTAACGGTGAATATGGATTGCTTTGTAACTGAGGCAAAACCCTGATTTGAAGGCTATATAAAGGAGACATCTAGCTTTGAGCAAAACTAATCCCCACACGTCGTTGTGATACTAGTGCGCTCGCTAGAGTCGATTCTCCTTCTCTAAAACCATGTTAACGACTTAAAGACTTCATTGGGATTGTGAAGCCAGACCGATACTACTTTATCATAGTTGTGTAATTTGATCTTGCATCTTCTATCGTACGAGTACAATCGATTGATTGGCTTGAGATCGTGAGAGTTCTCCGATAGGCAAGATAAGGAAGTCACAAACATCTTCGTCTCACTATTTGTGATTCCTCGACAATTCGCTTGTGTAGTCAGGAAGGATTGTAGAGAGGTGATTAATTAATCTAGGCTGTTCTTCGGGAATATAAGACCGGATTATCAATTGGTTCCTGTTCACCTTGATTTTATATTTTAAGACGGAACAAAACCTAGGGTTTATCTGTGGGAGACATATTTATCCTTTGATAGACTTTTCTGTGTGAGACAGATTTGTTTATTATCAAGTTTGCGATTTTGGGTCGTAGCAACTCTTGGTTATGGGTGAGATCAGCTAAGGGAATCAAGTGTGTAGTATCCTGCTGGGATCAGAGGCGTAGGAGTACAACTGTACCTTGGATTGGCGGGAGACTGATTGGGGTTAAACTATAGTCCAGTCCGAAGTTAGCTTGGAGTAGGCTAGTGTCTGTAGCGGCTTAATACAGTGTGTATTCAATCTGGACTAGGTCCCGGGGTTTTTCTGCATTTGCGGTTTCCTCGTTAACAAAATTTCTGGTGTCTGTGTTATTTCTTTTCCGCATAATATTTTGTATAATTGAAATAATACATGTTGTGTGTTCGTGATCATCAATTGGAAATCCAACCTTTGGTTGTTGATTGATCCTTGGACATTGGTCTTTGGTACCGTCCAAGTTATCTCTCTTTGATAAAGACTCGTTATTGGTTTTAGCTTGAGTAAAAATCAAATCGAGAGATTGAGATATAAACTCTTTGATATATCTTTTTATTGATTGAGTGTGACTGTCTAGTTGATTCTCATAAAAAGTATATTGGAGTTTGTCCATACAGATTGCTAAGAGAAATATTAGGTGGTGTTGTTAGACCCCCTCTTTTTCAATTGGTATCAGAGCAGGAAATCACATTTAAGACGTCATCAGTCTGTGTTTGTAGAGATCTGACTATGTGGACCATAAAGTCTCATTTGACGCCTCACCAGGTTTAAAAAACAACTGTAGGGAAAGGTCTGATAATCTGGTTAATCTTCAGAAGAGATTGGAAGAACAAATTTGGATTTATTCTGGTCTTGTTGCACAAATTGCAACTCTTAAGGATTTGATATCTAGTAAGAATCTCTCGTTGATCTGAGAGAATCCAGTTGTTCCTTTCTAAAGAATTGTCACTCTTCAGATAATGTTCAATGATCGTTTGTTGAGAAAACTGATGTGACTAGGAACCATTCAGACAAATGCCAAGGATCTGGCCTTTATGGATGCTCATCCGATCATCCTCTTCGACCCTGTACATCATCTTTAAAGAGTCTGAAGACTGAAAGTAATCCTTGTAAGAATGCTGTGCAACTGTGCATTACTCAAAAGGGATGTACAATACTATCAGGAAATTCTATACATAAAAGTATTGATGGTATAAGCAATCTTATTTCTTTTCCTACTTCTTCTCTTCAATGGTGTAGTGACAGTCGTTGTGGCCATTTTCTACATGTGTTAGGCGATTCCTCATTGTGTGTATCCTCTATCGTCTCCAAACATGGAAAATACTCTACAACCAAGACAGAAGGACATCTTTCGATGGGTTGATATTCGTCTCATTCAGAACCAGGAAATATTGATATAACTCTGAGCAACTCCTCTTGGAAAAAATCGATGATTGATGAGTTAGATCAACTTCATAAACAAGTTGTGTGGAGCCTTGTACCATGCAAGTCCAATGTCTATTATGAAGGTTCTAAATGGGTATCCAGGAATGAGGGAGAATGTTTAAACACCTTCGGAGATAATATCAGGCTCATTTCTCAAGGACACTCACGTGTTGAAGTTGTTGAGCCTAAAGAAAAGATTGTTCCTATGGAATGCTTTTTAGCTATTCAATCTACTTATAATTGCTGCAGGTCCTACGTGACAAGTGCTTCGGGGAAAAAAAGAAGAATAATCTCTGCTCAAGTGTCTTATCTTAAAAAGCCATTATGGGATAAACAAGGGGAGATTTTTGATCCCATTGTTTCTACCTAACCCTAGACGTTCGCGTCCCCATGTTTGTCTTGAGAAAATGGGGTTTGCGTCTTATGGCTCAAGGAGTGTATTTTTGGTTATTTTGTTTGTATATATATATATCTCTAAAAATACAAAAGCTTTTGTTTGTCCAGGGTTTCTGTGGTTCACGAATGGTGTATTTCAAAAAGCTTCTATTCCATGGCACATGTTACTAGATGCAACACAAGCACGATTACAATGCTGCCAGCTAACGTACATCAGTGTACTGGAATTCCCTCCACAAGTTTGAAGAAATTGAAGGCTACAATTAATGGTAAAAATCCTTCCTTAAACTGGTTCTTGTCGTCGTATCAAAGTGATGAAATTTCAGGAACCTGGTAAAAGATTTCATCAACAAAAGAAACTGCTTAAAATCTCGGATTTCTGCATCCTTAGAAGATATTATTCACTATGAACGAATGTTGTCTCAATCTACAAACACTGTACGAAAACAAGAAAAAGAACTCAGTAAGTTGACAGTATTTTCAAAAGACTTGGAGGAGTTGAATGATCCCTTTGTTAATGAACTCTTCAATAATGAGAAGGAGTTCTCTGAAGAAACATTGGAAAAGTTCATGAATTCCTAGGATGTCTTCTTTTTGGATTAGTTGGAAGAATAACTAGAGCTTTGAATAGCGATGATTGTGACTACACATAGATATTTTTTCTTTCATCTTCTTATGTTATTTTTTTTAGGTTTATTGGTATTAAATTCTAAATTTTTTTGGAGGATGATGATTATTGCAGTATTTTAATGGTTTGTGATATTGCAATATTTTTATGGGATATGTATTGTTTGCGTCCGTGAATTTGAAGGTCTCATATTTTGTCAAAAGTAAAGTCGTTCATAAATTGGTATTCGTATATTATCCACGATTGAAAATCATATAAAATAATGGATAATCTACGTAAATTGTGAAGATAAGTATGTAAATTGTAGATAATATACAACTGTAGGAGTTGCTACACATCCCGAAAATCTTCCCCCACTTTCGCAAATTGTAGATAACATACAGATGTTCGACAAGACATAACCCATATCAGAAGTCTTTAAAATGCTACGTTGTTCTTCTATTGACACATGTTCTGTATTTTACATTGAAAAGACGGATATGACCCCTCAGCTGTTTTAGACTAGTCGGCTAAAATAATTACTTTGTTGGAGAGAATAGATTTTTTTTAATAAAAGAAAGATTCATTCAATTAAAGGAAAGAAAATACATTGTTCTGCTTACAAATAACTTCTAACCAACTTTGTTTTCTATATTTCTCCCATGATCAAGAATCTATATGCACATTCGCATATTTAATAAGAAACTTGGAAAGATTGTCTGCTAGATTATTACACGATCTCCGAATATAAACAAAGGAAGGACTAGCAAGAAACTTAATAGATTTCTGAGCTTGTTGAAAAATGGCTCTCGAAATCCAATTAACAGCAAAATCGTTCTTCCTTAAACTGTTGATAACGTTCAGATTGTCATTGAGGAAGACTGGTCTTTCATTTCTGGTAAACTGCCTCCATCTTGTTGCTGCTCTGCAAGCTCTGGATTCAGCTTCCTATGGACTTGAACACCATCCTGAACCTCCTGCAAAATTGAGAAGGTAACCTTCATTATTCATTTCAACAATACCATAAGCAAATTTCTTAGTCTTGATATTAAAAGCCGCATCAAAGTAAATGTAAACAGCCTCCGCCAGAATATCCTTTCTTTCATGCAAACAGCTAGGATGAATTAAATCACACTGAGAAGAAATTTGTTTACTGTCTAAATACGTAGTCTTACTGTCCAAAAATTGTGGACTGTCCTTTTTAATGAATTCGATTAAATCATAAGGGTTAGGATAAACATTGTCAAAAACCACTTTGCACCTATATTTCCAAATATACCAGAGAACGTAAGAGTAGAAATCTCTATTAACACCATCTTTAATCCAAATAAGGCACCAGTCCTTGTAAGACATATTAACAGCTTTATAAAACACAGGATCAATAGATAAGCCCCTCCAAATAACTTCAGTGAAAACACATTTAGTAAACATATGATCTATACTTTCACTGGCTAAACCATTACATAAGGGACACTGAATATCAATAGGGGTATATCTACCCAAAATTTCCTTAACATGAATACAATCACTTAAAGTTTTCCATAAGAAGATTTTAAATCTCGACATAATATTAGGTTTCCAAATACCTTTCCAAGCAACAGGAGTATTAACATGTTTTCTATCACATAAGAAGTTATAAGCAGATTTAACAGAGACCGAACCATCCCTAGTACCTATCCATTTCATGGAATCCTTTCTTGTGAAATCCCTATCCATATCAATCATTCTTATCTTACTGATAGTATCATTATCAAAGATATTTTGAATCAGACTGTAGTTCCAAGCACCATTGTTATCTATTATATCAGAAACTTTTGAGACTATGTGCAAACTATTACTGTTCTTTGGTTTAGGACACTCAACTTCAGGCAGCCACTTACCTTCCCAGATATTTATGTCACTACCATTGCCTATTAACCAGCAGTGATTCTCTTTGATAATATCTAAACCCTTACATATACTACTCCATACCCATGACTTAACATTTTTCCTCTTGTAATTAATGGGATCAGACTTGGGAAAATATTTATATTTATGTTTACATCCTTTAAGGAAACCTCTAAAACCAGAGGATGGAGTAGAGGATGTGAGAATAAATAATTACATGACACATCATACTTACATTCATCTTTAAAGTTTCCATTGGAGAAGTTTTTTTTTCTGAAAACACAAAAAATCCTATGTGGCCTAAAATATTGGAGTTCTCCAAAGTCTCATTGGAGATGCTCTAAGAGGACAAATTAACTCTTTTCCCAAATGAGAAATTAACCCCCTTTCTCCGTGATGTGGCATTATCTTGTTAGTTATTTCCACGGTAAATTCGTCCTCACCCTACCACACCTGGGAAAACAGGGGCTCCGCTTTAAAAGAGAGCCAATAAAATGTTGACACATAGGGTGTAAAAAAATTTGGGTATACATCTGGGGGATTTTTTAGCTACCCCGGTGTGGATAACGATGCTAAGGCACATATTTGTTTGATTCTTTGGATCGTAATCTTTGTTTTCTCTTGCCCTTCCAATGATCATAAAAAGTATGATCGTTGTCCTACGAGCTTCTTGTCATATTCCTCACCGAGGTTTCAAAATTCATAATAATATCATCGTAAATACCATTAAGTTAAAATCCCCGATATAACTCTAAATATATAGAAACTTGTCTTTTTCTTTATAATTGGGTTAAAAACCCATGTAGGTTGATATTTAATTGATTCTCTCGGTCTCATGGAGGATTCTCACTTGTTGATGTCAAGTTAAAATTTACGTTTGAACTCTAAAAATAAAAATATGATGCCTGGCCTTTGAGCGTCATTTTAGAATCCTCACTGGAGTTTTAAATTGCAAATATTGTTGCCATAAATATCCTAAGTTGAAATCTTTATCAAATATATAAATCGAATACGCTAACATTTCATTTATTCGTTACATAACATAGGCTAATATTTCATTTATTATTTAGACAACATTGGAGTTATTTAGATAGCATGGGCTAATATTTCATTTATTCTTTAGATAGACTTGGGGGTTCTTTAGATAGCATAGGCTAATATCGACTCTATCTTTTTGGTATGAAGTCAAGATTTACATTTGAATTCAAAATCTGCTCATTGAGCCGTAAAAGACTTGCCACCTTTTTGCCAAATCGTATTCTTGCTTGCTCTCTTACTCTTCCAATGATCATAAAAAAATGATGCTTGACCAATGACCGTGTTTTCCTAATTCCCATATTGTCGGGAAAACTCAGTTTAGAATTTACCCCTAAACTGTAAATCTACCTATTGAACCACAAAGTGCTTACATCCTTTTCGACTAACCGCAATATCTGCTTGCTCTATTACTCTTCGAATGATCGTAAAAATATGAACCTCACCATAAATACCTTAAGTTGAAATCCTTATCATAGCTATAAATATACAGATTCCGTATTTTTCTTTTTTCATGATTATAAAAACTGGGTAGGCTAATATTTCATTTATTCTTTAGATAACATTAGGGATTCTTTTTGGTATGAAGTCCGAATTTACAAATGAACTTTAAATCTGCCCATTGAGCCATAAAACACTTACCATCTTTCTGACAAATCGTATTCTTACTTGCTCTCATACTCTTTCAATGATCAAAAAAATAAATATATATAACGCTTGACAAATGAGCGTCATGTCAGAATCCTCACCAGAGTTTTAAATTGCATAATAATGTTTTAGGGAAGTCTCGGATTATAATTTACGTTTCAATTGTAAATCTACCTATTGAACCATAAAATGCGTACATCTTTTTCGACTAATCGTTACATTTTCGACTAATCGTTACATTTTCTTTCTCTCTTACTCTTCTAATGATCCAAAAATATGAATCCTCACCTTAGTTTTAAATGGCAAAATAATGTCGTCGTAAAAAACCTAAGCTGAAACAATCTTCATCGTAGCTTTAAGTATACCAATCCCCGTCTTTATTTATTATGAATCTAAAAAACTGCGTATGTTGATAAATATCATTTAGAAATAGCATTAGGAATTCTCTCTTTCTGGTATGATCTCATAAGTTACATTTAAACTCTAAATTTGCATGTAAAGCCACAAAGCACTTACCATCTTTTCGACAAATCGTAATCTTTGCTTGCTCTCTTACTCTTTCAATTATTTTAAAAGAAAAGTGATGCTTGACTAATGGGCGTCATGTCAGAAAGCTTACCGAGTTTTAAATTGCATTATCGGGAAAACTCAGGTTAGAATTTACGTTTGAACTGAAAATCTACCAACTAAACCATAAAATGCGTACATCCTTTTCGACTAATCGTAATCTTTGATTGCTCTCTTACTCTTCGGATGATCATAAAAATATGAATCATCTCCTTAGTTTTAAATTGCATAATAATGTTGTCGTTTAAACCCAAAGTTAATATCTTTATATTATCTTAAAATGTATCGGCCCTCGTTTTTTTATTATTATGGATCTAAAAATCTACTTTGGCTGATATATCATTTATTCTTTCGATTTTCTCTTTTAGATCCGAAGTTAGAATTTACATTTGAACTATAAATCTATAGATTGAACCAAAAATTGCTTACCATCTTGGTATAAATGCAAAAAGTTCATTCTCAGCCGTTGGATTTGAATTCCGAGACGTTATTATAAATACAAACCTAAAGCAGAAACCTTACATGGTTTTCATTTTCTTTTTTCCTTATCTATCGGCAGCACACTCTTTCTCTCGAAGTAGAACAACTCTAAACCAGGGTTTTCAAATCCGAACCCTAACTTAATAAAGTGAAAACACGCCAGAAAATCTTGATCTACCTCTTGTTATCCAAGCACTCGATTCAAAATTTTTTCGGTCTAATGGTGGAAGGGAGTGGGGGAAGTGTAGCAGCTTTGGTCTTTGATGACGCTTGTAAGGAAGCATGTAGAAATTGAAATCTCTTCTCGCATGTCCATAGTCTGACATCACGACGGGTACCCTACCATTTGAAATAATGTTTAACGCATAGACAAAAATCTGGGACGTAATCATCTGTTCAATTGCTTTCATGCTTCCTTACAATCATTATCAAAGACAAATGCCACATCTTTAGCAAGAAGACTACACAAGAGTATTATAAATTTAGTTAAGTCTTTGATGAAGGAACCAAATTCACCTTGTTTACAACATTTTGTTCTATTAACATCTTCTTCGGTTAAGAAGAAGCCCTAGCTGGTGTAATGTGCGTTATTCATAAATAGATTCAATTTTTAAACCTTCACAAGTGGTCAACTGCTGCATTTTCCTTCTGACACACTAGATATTTCAGATAATATGTAATGCAATCGGCTGCGCATTAAGTATAAGATGGTGTTAAAATTGGTCCATGGTCTAATCAAATCCATGGGTACTTTTTATTTTTTGAAAGAAAAGGTTATATATTGAAAGGGAAAAATATGTACAGGGATTTGGATCAAAAGATCCCCAAGGATGTTAAAAACTAACAACTAATTAAATAAGTACAACATCCTCCCAGTGATATAACACTTGATTCAGTGAGTAATCTTTGAATATTTCCTTCGTCGAACTCCAAAGATAAATATACATAATTATCGCATGAGCCAGCTCTTCCTTCGATTTACACCTTCTTCCATGAACTCTATTGTTCCTTTCCAACCAAATCTCCCAACTGATAGCGAAAGGCAACAGATGCCAAATAGTTCATTTGCGCACTAATTTAACATCTAATCTCCAACCCCTCATCATATAAGTAAACCTATTATCCATCACCTAGAACACTTGCAGGGACTTAATAAAGTAACTCCACAGATATGAAGCCCAACTGCAGGAAAGAAATAAGTGATCCATCGTTTCTTCTTCATTACAGAAAAGACAAGAGTGATAAGCGACCTCAACTCCTCTATGCTCCAGCATACTCCTTGTAGGTGATTATACACACACCGTGTTTGACACCGAGAGGAGATCTGACGGATGAGGGAAATGCCTCTCAGCATTTGGATATGTGAAGGTGAAGGTATGTCCCTATTCTTTGTTTCACTCGGTTCACTCTTCGGTGGGAAAGCCGAAGTGCATCTAGTGTATTCGATTGAATTGTGCATAGAAGCCCACATAATGGAACACACCTTTTGTTACAGATGGATTCTCGCTGACCTAATGGAGGGAGTGGGGGAAGGCGGTGGGGGAAGTGTAGCAGCATCGGGAATTTTGAAAAAAAATTATTGACCCCAAACCTGTAAATATCCTTTCCTTTGTAGTTTACCCAGGACTCATGCGGGTACGTCGTGAACAATGTGGTCAATCTCGGTTAATACGGGCAAAATACCGCCGATAATTTTGGTTTCGGTGTTTGTCCGTGCTGGCTATATTCCTGATATTACACCGACGTTCTCCGATGTCGGCCAATATTCACAGAAATATCGTGTCTTGATACCCGACCGATATTCACTGAAGTTCGATATTGACTCATGAAGAAAAAAACACGTGAGAAGGATTTTAGGGTCGGATGAGTGGGGTTTTCCGCCTAACAGGTTCGGTGTGTTGCAAAGATTATTAGTGGTTTCTATGGCAAGGCATCTTCTCTTTAACAAGAAGACACTTAACATGAAGAGGGGCACCATCAGGCCCTTGACTTGATCGCTTTTGATCCCCATGGAAAAATTGGAGGTCCCACTATAATCACTTTCATGGTTGATGTTTTCCTATAAACAACATATTCCGTCGATAACAACTCGTAAGTGTATAAATATAATCGATGTTGTTTTCCTGAACCGGATATCTGACTTAAGGTTTGAATGCTCGAATCATTTCCATCTTCACTATTAAGATTGTGCCCCGTCGTGTCCCAAAATTGGACAAGCCCCTGTTGTCCCGGTTGTAGCAAGGTCGTTTGAAAACCACGGGCTATGAGTATCGATTTAATTGGATCTATATGTATACTAACAGGTGATAAACCGTTAGATATTTGATTAAAACAAACGTAATATAACTAGCCAAATAACGCTTGGATGCCATGTGACGCAGAGGAGCGGGAACTCGGCAACAAAGAGACCGTTGGCGATCTATTCCGCAAACTATTTGCAATTCCCGCCTAACACCATAGTGACCTTCACGTTCCTCTCCACTACCAAAATCAATCGTTCAGAAAAAAGATAGTTTATAGAAAAGAGCAATGCTCTCCCGCGCGGCGGCGCAGGAGAGATTTATAACTAGCGAATAATGACCCTTGGATATACTAGCCCACTACTTTGACCAGTTAGATTATAAGTTATATCATTTATGATGGGAAAGATTGTTAAAGAATAATAATCTTCATTTAAATTCCCTTCATTTTATATTTTTCTCTGAATCTTCTTTAATCTCACTTGATTTTCCTTGCCAAGTTCTTCTTTCCCTATCTTGAATATCAAATTGAAAAATGTTGAAAATCAATGGTAACTAAAACTAGTTGATTTGGGCTCTAGGGGTTTACTAGTTTTATTGTGATTGATGTTTTAATGAATAAATTATCCCAAAACATAGTCATAATTCTTTGTTGCACACAAATGATGATATTAATGTCGAATCTTATACACTCATATCTTTGATTTTCATTAAAAGATGAAGAAATCATCATCTCGAATTTGAGACTGAAGTTAATAGTCTGATTTTTAATTAGGTTGTGTTAAATTGGAACAAACCATAATTTTAAGTTTAAGTTCCACTTGATTTGATTTGATTTTTTTTTTTTGGAAGCATTCCATTTGATTTGATAAATGTTATTTTGATATGAGTGGTATTTGTATGAAATCGCAGCTTCAAGAGAAGAAGAAGACAGAAAGCCATAAAGGATTGAAACGATGGGAAAAATAGAGAATATTATTTTCTATCGGAAAAGCAAATAAAAAGATCTTTCATATCCTACGGGTAACAAAGCGCTAGCTTATAAAACCATTATGCGCGACAGTGCGAGGTAGCACTGCCCTTTTAGGAAATCCAAAAACACCTCTCCTTTACTCAGATAGACAATACGACCAACACCTTACTTACGTCTATAGAGTGTAGACTCTACACACAGCTACCCGCATCGTAAACACACCTTCTTCTCACTACCTTATGTTCAACCTTATCGTTAACAGTAAACTTAAAAAAGCACCCCTTATTCTCTCTGCCTTATCTTCAACCTTATCGTCAACAGTATCCTGTAAAGACATCTAATTAATGTTTTACAAAAAAATAAGGAAATGATGGGAAAAGATTTGTCCATGTAACCAAGCATGCTAAAGCTACGGTGGGACCTTCTAAAAACATTTGATTTCGGTCACTCCACGATTTGTTAGTTTTAGTGGAAGTCGTTCGATTATTTTCCAAAACAAAAAACTTAATGAACCTCCATTAACAACTAACTCATCCATTGGAAGTCGACTTGGTCGTCAATTGTTTGGACATGATCAAATTGTTTCCATGATTTCTCAACTTTAGGTGGGCCCCACCAAAGCAAAACCACCGGGTGGACCAAGCTACTGACATACCGCGTGAGCCCGCAGTGAGTGTATAGTTCCGATATAGCACTTTGATAGAAACAAGGATAGTTTTCCTCGATGGTTGTTTCTTTAGTCGAGTCGAAACAAGGATATAAAATTGAAGAAACTTGTAGTATAAACCTAAAATCGGTAAACATATAATTTGCTCTTGAAAAAAAAACTATAAATGAACTGTATCGAATATTCTATAACAGACCAGACAAAATAGTATATTCAGAACTTTTATAGAAAAGAATGGAAGATTAGTGGACACTCCTGCAAATTGTTGGGTTAGACTCCTTTGACAAGTCGTTTTTTTCGCTCGGACAACCTTCACAAAATCCCATAGACTTAAGAACAAAGCTGTCGTCATGTATCCGAAAAGTGTTATTGAAATCGAACTGTAAGAACTGCATATCCTCTGACATCTCTAACTCAATTGTTGCAGGTGGAGGTATCTGGAATATAATAAAAGTCAACGACACACCCCTGAAGTTGCAGCTTTCCTCCCTGACCAACATAGTTGCTCATTCCGCTGAGCGAGATTCTGCAGGCCTACAAATTGATCCTCAAGTTCTTGTAGATACACAACCTTGTTTGCAATTTTGTTTCTTAAGCCAATGTATTGAGACTTAAGCTGTTCAATATCATTTGGGCCATCAACATGAAGCATGCCTATCCATTGTATCTCTTTGTTTTCATCCATTGATATGATATCCGCTGCAATAAGAACATTCAGGGAATCATACACTCTCTGTCGAATATTTTTCTCGTTATAATTTGGTTTCATATAAGGTGTTGTTGTTGAAAGTTCAGCCACAAGCTCATCCGTAACTTCATTATATGTTGTTAGAGCATAGCTCGGTCGACCTCGCATACGTTGCTATATCAAGCATGTTTATCAATGTTAGTGATCAAAACTATAAGTCTTGATTTCTAGCCTACATAGCTAAGTCTCGGACTAGTATAGAAAAGTGTAGTTGAGATCAAGGACTTCATGGCGATTCATCATACAACAACGAAGATCTATACAAGGAACCGTGGAACTTCACCAACAAAATGGTATGTGGAGACTTGAACTTATCTATCACACAAAAGTCTATCTATTCTATCTCCAACTTCTTATGAGACAAAAGTCGTTTGCTATATAGACTAGATCATACACATTTGATATTTAGAGCCGAGTATATTTCGCCTATCTATATCTTGAAATCATATGTTGGTAAAGCGTTTCGCTTTGATCAAGTTTATCTTCACCTAGTGAAGAAAGTCATGACAAGTTTCAATTACTTTGAGAATTTCTCTGACGTGAATAGGTCTGTGAATAATGGCTACATAGCGTCCTCTGAGAATGTCTCAATTATTGAAATTAGAGTTTAGAATACATGACCATGTATTCCTTGAACCGAAGTTTTCGAACTTTGTTGATCAAAAGAAATCGGGAGGATTGTGGAATTGGCTTTCCAAGTCCGCGAACTGTCGGAAGTTCTCGACCGAAAATTTCTCCTGGATTTTCCAAAACTCGTTTGTGTGCTTAGTCCGCGAACTCAGTCCGCGAACCCAATCCGCGAACTAGCGGAAGTTCTCTTTCCGAGAATTTCTGTTGAGTTTGGAAAACTCAACCGATTAACTTAAGTCCGCGAACTTGTTTGTGAACTTAAGAGGTTATGATCTAAAGGTGTGCTCTGAACATGAAACATTAAATTACTAAGGAACGTTTTATGCAAACCGTGGCTATAATGTTCAAGAGCCGATTCAATCGAATCGAATTATCTTTGTTTCAATTGTGTCTTGTGTTGTTACATAAGATCTCATAGCAATTGAACAACTCTTTAACTAGTTAATTTGAGTCAATTGAACTAGTTATGGTGAAGAAGAATAAGGTTAATATGAAATGCTCATATGGTTAACCTTTTGGGTTACTATGTTGAACCAACATACACGTACACGTTTAGAAAGGTTTTCACGAACCCAGTAAACGTCTACCCAAGTGTGTGTGACAAGCTAGGTTTTTCGATCTAATGGTTGAGAAATATTAGATTGAATCTAAATCAGGTTTTCATCTAACAGTGAATATGGATTGCTTTGTAACTAAGGCAAAACCCTGATTTGAATGCTATATAAAGGAAACATCTAGCTTTGAGCAAAACAAATCCCCAGACGTCTGTGTGATACTAGTGCGCTCGCTAGAGTCGATTCTCCTTTAACCTTTGGTTTTCTTCTCTAAAACCAGATTAACGACTTAAAGACTTCATAGGGATTATCAATTGGTTCATGTTCACCTTGATTTTATATCTTAAGACGGAACAAAACCTAGGGTTTATCTGTGGGAGACAGATTTATCCTTTGATAGAATTTTCTGTGTGAGACAGATTTGTTTATTATCAAGTCTGCGATTTTGGGGCGTAGCAACTCTTGGTTGTGGGTGAGATTAGCTAAGGGAATCAAGTGTGTAGTATCCTGCTGGGATCAGAGGCATAGGAGTACAACTGTACCTTGGATCGGTGGGAGACTGATTGGGGTTCAACTATAGTCCAGTCCGAAGTTAGCTTGGAGTAGGCTAGTGTCTGTAGCGGCTTAATACAGTGTGTATTCAATCTGGACTAGGTCTCAGGGTTTTTCTGCATTTGCGGTTTCCTCGTTAACAAAATTTCTGGTGTCTGTGTTCTTTCTTTTCCGCATTATATTTTATATAATTGAAATAATACAGGTTGTGCGTTCGTGATCATCAACTTCTCTAATCCAACTTTTGGTTGTTGATTGTAGTTAATTGATCCTTGGACATTGGTCTTTGGTACCGTCCAAGTTATCTGTCTTTGATAAAGACTCGCTATTGGTTTTAGCTTGAGTAAAAATCAAATCGATAGATTGATATATAAACTCTTTGATATATCTTTATATTTATTGAGTCTGACTGTCTAGTTGATTCTCATAAAAGTATATTGGAGTTTGTCCATACAGATTGCTAAGAGAAATATTGGGTGGTGTTTTTAGACCCCCGCTTTTTCAATTGGTATCAAAGCAGACAAACACGTTTAAGACCTCATTAGTCAGTGTTTGTAGCGATCTGACTATATGGACCATAAAGTCTCATTTGACGCCTCAACAGGTTTAAAAAATAATCGTAGGAAAAGGTCTGATAAACTGGTTAATCTTCAGAAGAGATTGGAAGAACAAATTCGGATTTATTCTGGTCTTGTTGCAGAAATTGCAACTCTTAAGGATTTGATATCTAGTAAGAATATCTCGTTGAATCTGAGAGAATCCAGTTGTTCCTGTCTAAAGAATTGTCACTCTTCAGATAATGTTCAACGATCTTTTGTTGAGAAAAATGATGTGACTAGGAACCACTCAGACAAATGCCAAGGGTATGTCCTTTATGGATGCTCATCCGATCATCCTCCTCGACCCTGTATGTCATCTTTAAAGAGTCTGAAGACTGAAAGTAATCCTTGCAAGAATGTTGTGCAACCGTGCATTACTCAAAAGGGACGTACAATACTATCAGGAAATTCTATACAAAAAAGTATTGATGGTATAGGCAATCTTACTTCTTGTCCTACTTCTTCTCTTCGATGGTGTAGTGACAGTCGTTGTGTCCCTTTTCTACATGTGTTAGGTGATTCCACATTGTGTGTATCCTCTATTTTATCCAAACATGGAAAAGACTCTACAACCAAGACAGAAGGACATCTTCTGATGGGTTGTTATTCATCTCATTCACAAACCAGGAAATATTGATATAACTCTGAGCAACTCCTCTTGGAAAAAATCGATGATTGATGAGTTAGATCAACTTCATAGACAAGTTGTGTGGAACCTTGTACCATGCAATTCCAATGTCTATTATGAAGGTTCTAAATGGGTATCCAGGAATGAGGGAGAATGTTTAAACACCTTCAGAGATAATCTCAAGCTCATTTCTCAAGGACACTCACGTGTTGAATTTGTTGAGCCTAAAGAAACGATTGTTCCTATGGAATGCTTTTTATCTATTCAATCTACTTATAATTATTGCAGGTACTACATGACAAGTGCTTCGGGATAAACAAGGGGAGATTTTTGATCCCATTGTTTCTACCTAACCCTAGACGTTCACTTCCCCATGTTTGTTTTGAGAAAATGGGGATTTGCACCTAAACAAGGAGTGTATTTTTGGTTATTTTGTTTTGTCTATATACATATATATATCTCTAAAAATACAAAAGATTTTGTTTGTCCAGGGTTTCTGTGGTCCACGAACGGTGTATTTCAAAAAGCTTTTATTCCATGGCACATGTTACTAGATGCAGCACAAGCACGAATATAATCCTGCCAGCTAACGTACACCAGTGTACTGGAATTCCCTCCACAAGTTTGAAGAAAGTGAAGGATACAATTAATGGTAAAAATCCTTCCTTAAACTGGTTCTTGTCGTCGTATCAAAGTGATGAAAATTTCAGGAACCTGGTAAAAGATTTCATCAACAAAAGAAACAGCTTAAAATCTCGGATTTCTGCATCCTTAGAAGATATTATTCACTATGAACGAATGTTGTCTCAGTAAGTTGACAGTGTTTTCAAAATACTTGGAGGAGTTGTATGATCCCTTTGTTAATGAACTCTTCAATAATGAGAAGGAGTTCTCTGAAGAAACTTTGGAAAAGTTCATGAATGCCTAGGATGTCTTCTTTTTGGATTAGTTGGAAGGATAACTAGTGCTTTGAATAACGATGATTGTGACTACACATAGCTATTTTTGTTTTCATCTTCTTATGTTATGTTTTTTTAGGTTTATTGGTATTAAATTCTAAATTTTTTTGGAGGATGATGATTATTGCAATATTTTAATGGTTTGTGATATTGCAATATTTTTATGGGATATGTATTGTTTGCGTCCGTGAACTTGAAGGTCCCATATTTTTTCAAAAGTAAATTCGTTCATAAATTGGTATTGGTATTGATGAAAGGACGAATGGACTTTTGACATATACAAAAGTTACGCCTATGCAACATTTATTTGATGGAAAATAGGATAAAATCTTTTGTGTAACAAGGATAAAGTCTATTATATCGTTACGATGGAAAATAGAATAGATCCTTGTATGTTATCCACGGTATTGATCTTCATTGACCCATTTTTTTATGTTTTACCGTGAAGGCTCCATTGTGTGTCTTATGTTGAGCACCTTACAACTAAGTCGATTTACCTTGGCTTTGTTGGTTGTTACATGAGATGCTATATGTCGAGCATTAGGAACTAAATTAATCAACTAGTTTGGTTATTTAGTTTGTACTCCATAAGTTTTCTTTCTTATGTTGAGTACATGTACGGTTAAGGTTGTCATATTCTATGATGAACTTAGTCGGGGTTCCATAAGTTCTCTTATGTTGAGCCAAAAATAATTAAATTGATTAGTTCGGTGATTAGTTTGGTTATTTGTATTCCAATTGGATTAATTGTAGGTTCTCTTGTAATTAATCTAGTTGAGTTTTCATATATTCCACAAGTTCTTGTGTTGAGTATATGAAAGGCTACACTATCATGTTCTATTGGTTAATGTAGTCATATATTCCGTAAGGTTTTCCTTATGTTGAGTATTTGAACGGTTAAGTTAGTCATCTCCGTATGATTGACTTAGTCATAGCTCCATGAGTTTGCTTATGTTGAGCACTTTAAATTAAGTTGATCACTTTTGTGGCTTGATTTAGTTGCGTATTCCAAATTAAATTAATCATGGGGTTACTTGTGATTAATTTGGTTGAGTTTTGGATATAGAAAATCATTCTCATGGTTTTTGGTGTCCAATAAAAAATCTTTCTTTTCTTTCGAAATTAAGGTCGCTCTTGTTGTTCTCTCAGGAATGACATCAAATGGGGGAGAGTTCTTTTGAACTTGTGCTTAATGGTAATATCTTGCGAGGAGTGTGACTGTGGAATTTTATAGGGGTTATCTTGTATCTTAAAACTCCTTGATGAATGTTGTTAGCTTCGGCTATAAGATTGCATCTAAATTAAGATGATGTGTGTTCTTTCTTTTGGTCATGAAATGTCTCGTGTGGAAATTTCATAATGATCCCGTTATTGTACCTTTGCCAATTTTATTGACGAAAAGGGGGAGAAATATTGTAGCTCACACTACAAATACATATGGTTTTCGGATCATTGTGTAAGGGGGAGTGGTTTCCATGATCGAGATGGAGTATTGACTAAGGGGGAGTGATACATATCACCATAGTATTATTGTTAAAGTCGTGATACAATTGGACTTTGATGTTATATAATAATACTATGACATTGTATAATAATGATCGAGAATCTCTATTTCTCTCATTGTTATAGCTACGGCTCTTCAACAACGGTGATGCTAAACTTACAACCTTTGGGATCATTGGAGTACTTGGAAGGACGAATATTTCAAGGAAAGTTGAAGATTAGACTATGGAATAGGAGCCACTAAAGTTTATCTTTTTTGTATTTCATATATATTAATAGTTTTGTCACTAAAATTGACAAAGGGGAAGATTATTAGAGCATAGCTCGGTCGACCTCGCATGCGTTGCTATATCAAGCATGTTTGTCAATGTTAGTGATCAAAACTATAAGTCTTCATTTCTAGCCTACATAGCTAAGTCTCGGACTAGGATATAAAAGTATAGTTGAGCTCAAGGACTTCATGGAGATTCATCATACAACGACGAAGATCTATACAAGGAACCGTGGGACTTCATCGACAAAAAGGTTTATGGAGACTTGAACTTATATATCACTCAAAAGTATATCTATTCTATCTCCTACTTCTTATGAGACAAAATTCGTTTTCTATATGGACTAGATCATACACATTTGATATTTCGAGCCGAGTATATCTCGCCTATCTATACCTCAAAATCATGTGTTGGTAAAGCGTTTCGCTTTGATCAAGTTTATCTTCGCCTAGTGACGAAAGTCATGAAAAGTTTCAATTACTTTGAGAATTGCTCTGACGTGAATCGGTCTACGAATAACGGCTACATAGCGTCCTCTGAGAATGTCTCAATGATTGAAATTAGAGTTTAGATTACATAACCATGTATTCCTTGAACCGAAGTTTTCGAACCTTGTTGATCAAGAGAAATCGGGAGGATTCTGGAATTGGCTTGCCAAGTCCGCGAACTTTCGGAAGTTCTCGACCGAGAATTTCTATTGGATTTTCCAAAACTCGTTTGTGTGATTAGTCCGCGAACTCAGTCCACGAACCCAGTCAGCGAACTGGCGGAAGTTCTCTTTCCGAGAATTTCTGCTGAGTTTGGAAAACTCAACCGATTAAATTAAGTCCGTGAACTTGTTTGTGAACTTAAGAGGTTATGATCTATAGATGTGCTCTGAACATGAAAAATTAAATTACTAAGGAATGCTTCATGCAAACCGTGGCTATAATGTTCATGAGCCGATTCAATCGAATTGAATCATCTTTGTTTCAATTGTGTCTTGTGTAGTTACATAAGATCTCATAGCAATTGAACAACTCTTTAACTAGTTCATTTGAGTCAATTGAACTAGTTATGGTGAAGAAGAACAAGGTTAATATGAAATGCTCATACACGTACACGTTTGGCAAGGTTTTCACGAACCCAGTAAACGTCTACCCAAGTGTGTGTGACAAGCTAGGTTTTTCGATCTAACAGTTGAGAAATATTAGCTTGAATCTAAATCAGTTTTTCATCTATCGGTGAATATGGATTGCTTTGTAACTAAGGCAAAACCCTGATTTGAAGGCTATATAAAGGAGACATCTAGCTTTGAGCAAAACTAATCCCCACACGTTTTTGTGATACTAGTACGCTCGCTAGAGTCGATTCTCCTTTAACCTTTGGTTTTCTTCTCTAAAACCAGGTTAAAGACTTAAAGACTTCATTGGGATTGTGAAACCAGACCGATACTACTTTATCGTAGTTGTATGATCTGATCTTGCATCTTCTATCGTACGAGTACAATTGATTGATTGCCTTGAGATCGTGAGAGTTCTCCGATAGGCAAGATAAAGCAGACACCAACATCTTCGTCTCACTGTTTGTGATTCCTCGACAATCCGCTTGTGTAGTCAGGAAGGATTGTAGAGAGGTGATTGATTAATCTAGGCTGTTCTTCGGGAAAATAAGACCGGATTATCAATTGGTTCCTGTTCACCTTGATTTTATATTTTAAGACGGAACAAAACCTAGGGTTTATCTGTGGGAGACATATTTATCCTTTGATAAACTTTTCTATGTGAGACAGATTTGTTTATTATCAAGTCTGCGATTTTGGGTCGTAGCAACTCTTGATTGTGGGTGAGATCAGCTAAGGGAATCAAGTGCGTAGTATCCTGCTGGGATCAGAGGCGTAGGAGTACAACTGTACCTTGGATCGGTGGGAGACTGATTGGGGTTCAACTATAGTCCAGTCCGAAGTTAGCTTGGAGTAGGTTAGTGTCTGTAGCGGCTTAATACAGTGTGTATTCAATCTAGACTAGGTCCCGGGGGTTTTCTGCATTTGCGGTTTCCTCGTTAACAAAATTTCTGGTGTCTGTGTTATTTCTTTTCCGCATTATATTTTATATATTGAAATAATACAGGTTGTGCGTTCGTGATCATCAATTGGAAGTCCAACCTTTGGTTGTTGATTGATCCTTGGACATTAGTCTTTTGTACAGTCCAACTTATCTCTCTTTGATAAAGATTCGCTATTGATTTTAGCTTGAGTAAAAATCAAATCGAGAGATTGAGATATAAACTCTTTGATATATCTTTTTATTGATTGAGTCTGACAGTCTAGTTGATTCTCATAAAAAGTATATTAAAGTTTGTCCATACAGATTGCTAAGAGAAATATTGGGTGGTGTTGTTAGACCCCCGCTTTTTCATATGTAGTTCTACCTTTGCTTTCAACTTTTTTGCACACTTGGATACTAAATTGACGAAGTCCTATGCCACCAACCTTCTCACCACCACCTCCTACTGCCCGTGTTTGCGCTTTATTTTTCTTATTATTCCCCGCTGACCACGCATCATCATATTCTGCTTTAAGATTAAACTTATTAAAGGTTTTACTAGAAGGAGAAAATCCTAAACTTCTACTTGTTGTTGACGTTGATTTCTTATAGGCGTCTAAAACACCTAATTTTATATCTAGTATTTATGCTTTCTTTGTTATTGTCGTGTGAATTATGTATCTTATGGTTACTTTTGAGTGTTTTAGGTGCAATGGAGTCGTTTGAAGTGAAAGAAGGAGAAATGAGCCATTTGAGCAAAAAGGATAAAATTATCATTTCATGGATGAACATTATCTGGAGCCAAGCCAAGGTTAAGGGGCAACTCTATTTGGAAGAACACTAAAGATAGGCCAGCTGAGGATCAAGGGGATGCCAATTTGGGTAGCCCTTATCCAGAAAATGCATGCGCTGTTAGCACCCAACTGGGGTGTTCCCTATCTCTGGGGTGTAGTCGTCCAACCCTAATGCTTATTCCCTAAAATCGAGAGGAGTCTGCCTCTCATTTATTCATTCACTTGAAACTAAAAGCAGCGGCTGCTGCTGTTGAAACCAAGAGAAGAAAAATTGATGTTGTTGTTATGGATTTGAATCAGCAATTAGGTGCTCGAATTGCAGAAGATGATTGATTATAAGAAACCAATGAAGGTTGGGTTTGATTTGAAATCAGTGAAATTGGATCTGTGTTGATGTTGGAGGAGAAATCAGTAGCTGGATGATTACAAGAATCCGAGAAGAATTGATGGGTATGACTCAGTTGAAGTCATGAACAAATGCAGGAGAAGTTGATGCTGGTTCCAAATTGGTTTTGGTGTTGAATCAGGGAAGGTGACGTTGCTGCTGTCGATTGGAAAGGGATAAAGGAAGAATGGGTTTCGTATGGTATTGGTGATGGTTAATCTGAGCTCAACAGAGAAGAGAAGAAAAGGAAGAATCGATCTCGTTCTTGAGCTGTTATGATATACAGGGAAAGAGGATAAATTGGAGATGAAATCGAATGGGTTCTGTCAGTGATGAAATGGGTTTGTGTTGATGGTGGATTTTAGTTCAGGGTTAAAATTGTAAAACCAAATTTATGCGCTGACATCCTGCAAAGGATAAAGCCACTCATAAGTGATGAATACTTATCCACTTTACTAATTCACCTAAGATGGAGCATGTAGCAACAATCCCATATACCTTGTGAATTTATAACATTATTAATGAATAACCAGCCTTGTATTTCCTGTACTGCCCCACTCTTATCATTGGTGCGGCATGACGACTGAGTGTTGCTCTCAGCAGAGCAATACGAATCTCCAAGCATTAATAATGAAGCATGTACGAAATACTCTTACAGGCTATAACTCTCGGAGTGTTATACTAGCCCGATTGAGCATCTGGACTGTCCATATCAGTCTCAGAAACGATCACGACCATGTAACTTCACCAGCATGATTGGATGGTTCAGATCGAATCCATAACCCTCAAGAAGGTATTGGAGTATTCACCACCGGCCCAATGCGGACCCCCATGGTCGGCCTCCCCAAAAGGGTAGCATGGCTTGCCAATACGTCCATCCAAAACAGCATGGACGAGAAACTCTAAATTAGGGTTTGCGACACATTACATGTATCACAAAGTAGTCTCAACCATCCATCTTCGCATGCATAGATGGAGGGTGTAGATGTAGATTCAAAGGGCCCAGAGCATGTCAACACAATCACTATTGTCCCTCCTACATACATGACCGATCGGTCAGGACCAACTATAGTTGGTCGTTCCAGTTCGTACGCCCAAACAAGGCATGACGCACGGCCGGTGAAACCCTAATTAGGGTTTGAACATCACGAGCGTCCATTTTCTCCTACACGAATGAAGGGTCCAGGAATAGACTACGCAGGTTCGGTGCGCATCAACATGATCACCGTGGGCCCATCTATCTCCACACCCGATCGGCCAAGGCATATCATGCCTGGTTGCCTCGATTCGCACGCCCAAACTACGCGTGGTCACACCTTCCAATTGCAAACTAATCTCGACCACTCAACTTTGCCGGAAAAATTGAGTGGCTTAGATAACGTTTCTATGGGACAATGAAAGACAGGCGTGTACATCATCCCGTCGTCTGCTCACCAAACTAATCGGCCAAGACCGACCAGGGTTGGTCGCCTCGAAATGCGCGCCCAAAATTGGCATGACGCGCGGCCTTTGCGGCACAAAATCTCTGTCACAAATCAATCCTAGCCGCTCCTCTTTGCTGGACAAATTGAGCGATCTAGATTACACTTTCACGAGACAATGAGGTATGGACATGTACACCGGAATGCCGTCTACACGCATGCCCAATCAGCCTTGCAAAAATCGTGTCCCAAGCTTGGATTCGACCAAGCTGATGTGTGATGCTTGCGCACCTCTTCATAAACCCTAATTCCACTAACGGTCGCAGATGAGTGTCTCAAAGATCATCTCGTCCGTTCAACTTCACCTGCTTGGTTATACAACCCTGGTCAGGAATTAACTAGTCAATGAGGTGTCGTGGTGATTACCATCCGTCACTCTACCACACCAAGTGATCGGCCAAGTCAGGACTTACATGTACAACCCCAAACTATCACTTGAAGATGGCTAGACATGCATCTATTTTAAGACGCTTAATCGTGACTTACTCAATTAAGCCTTAAAACAGCGATGCTTCACTCATGCTAAATACATTCCATGAATTACATGCATAGGATTCAAACGATATTTCACAAAAATCGACTTCCTAAATAACTTAGTTATTTAATCTAGCATTACATGCTACTTTCTGTGGGTCCCACGATCCACATACTCGAGACATCAATCATGTCATAAACTGGGGCATACATACTGGGGTATTGGTCTGGTGGTTTACAGCATGCAGCGCACAACGCGCCATCACAAGAACCTCTCAGGAAGTTATGGGCGGTTAGTGATGATGGGAGAAGTGGGCAAGACTAGGTTAGGCTCAATTACTTGTATAAATAGGTTCTCCTCCCTATTTTCAAACAAGACAAGACAAGAGAAGCAAGTGTTGGTACAATGGTATTCAAACACCGCAACTGATAGCTTACATTCTGCAAGCCAGTTCAGCTTTCTGAACAAGTCATACATAGCCAACACCTTCACAATCTCAACACCTTCTTCGCTTCCGTCCCTCAGATCAGCCCCATCTCCTTCACTTTATGACCGAAGAAAGTCTGGAACGGCCATTTCTTGGTTTAGGCCAGAATTGTACAGATTGATTTCTCGAATCACAAAGCACTCCCGTGCAGTGCATTTGTTTAGGGTTTAGATTCATTCCTCATCCACACACCCCAAATTACCAAATTCGGCAGGAATAGTTTTCACCCATAAACAATTGGCGACCACAGTGGGAGATTAATCTCTCGGTTGTGAAGTCAATTTCTTCAATACCAATTCAATTTTACCGACTTTGAAAATGGTGGATCTTAGGTCTGGATCAGCGACCAATCCTGACGGGACTAGCGTTGACCACACTCTCGGTGTTGATATCTCCGGTGTCACCGTGCATCCAGTCAATACCATCAATGTATCTCGTGGAATTGATTCCTCTACTACCAACGCTAGTGGAGCAGGAGATGTTCCAGTAAGTGTAACACCTCCCATCACCAGAGCCAGAGAAGCCGAAAATCCCGGCATCTCCTCAAAGTGTAACGCCTCCGGTGGTCACCAGAGCAACAACTTCCACCCCTTCATCAGAACGAGGATATGGAGGAGAAAGAGGAGGACCATCTCCCAATACCATTGCATGGATAGGCAGGAAGTCCTTGTTAAGACTCAAACGGATATGGCTGCAACTCAGAAAGAGGTACTCACTTTTCTGAAGACATTAACTGATCGATTGCCACAAGAGCCGCGACATCCCCTTAAGACAACAAGAAATGCATTCAACGCACCCGGAGAAGGTACTTCAGCGGCGCGGACCTACATGGACCTGATCAAAGAAGCGACATCAGATATGAACGGTTCTGTCATGGAGATTCCTACACTGGGGACTGATCCTCACAACGATCCTCCTCAAGTCAATAGTCTCACTATGAGACGGAGGCCGGTGGATCAGGAAGCGGTTTCTCTAGTGGAAAGTTTATGCGAACTTTTACACCTCTCGAAGAATCAATGGGAAGAGACGTTTTGCTGTAATCAACTAGAAGAAGGTCACAATCGGGCCATACACGTTACTGCACGCATCAAGGATTCAGAGTTCAAGAGGGCCCTCATCGACATGGGACCGTCTTCAAATGTGATTACTCTCAAGACCCTCAGGATGGCCAAGGTTCGCTCAGGCAAGATCGTATGGCATCCTACCACAATGACAGACTTTGAAGGAAACTAGACCAGCACATACGGGATCGTCCCTTAAACGTATCACCAATGCCTGAAGACTATGCTGGATAAAGAATTCGTTCGTATTCTTGCATCAATGTCTCCTTATGCACCAATATGCGGAGTAGAACTGTTCGAATTGAGGGAAACTCCGCGGGAAGGATCAGACAAAGTCCATTGCATCCCATTCTCCACGTGGGCGTCAATCCAGGAGGAGGACCGAATTGCATCATTGAGGGATAATCCCCACGACGCACCTTTGCTGACAAGGCATTCCTCTTCATCCGGTGAAGCCACAACCCATGTTTCGTGGCAAGCCGTGACCAGAAAGGGAAAACTGTATACCGACGCCTCTGTTAGCAATCATCAGGGGAGACTATTACCCAGTCTCTCCGCACAACGGAATGCTACAACAACAACGATCCACAGGAAGAGGTGCTGGATGCTCCACAACAGCTGCAAAATGGTACCAACTCCACAACTTATGAGCTCGACGATGAGGAATCTCCTAGGCCTATCTCCATCAGCTCGACCTTATGTAAGCATTCATAAAATCTCCGATCCAAGCCGGTCAAACAATCTCCGAGGCAATTCAGGCGCGAGATCAGGTGTTACATGGATTCCAGAGACTTGAACGAATGCTGCCCCAATGACGATTTCCTCTACCTAACATCGACATGTTGGTAGATGCTACCAGCGAACACGACATGTTATCCTCCATGGATGGATGTAGCGGCTACAACCAGATAAGGATGTATGAGCATGGTGCAATTACGACAGCACCTGCTCTGCTGGAAACAACAAGCCGGCCAGTAATGAAGAGCCTCACAATGTTCGTGGAAACATATATCTCACCAACGGGAAATACAATCTTCAGCCTTTGTAAGAAGTTCCGCTGAAGGAGTAAGAGGAAAACCACCGAGATACAACATCATGCGCGTCCAAGATAGCCAACTCCAACTCCAGTAGCACATGCACGACCGCCACAATGATGAAACAACGTCCAAGATATTCCATGTCTGGATCGACGGAAACAACATGAATGAGAGACGCTTTCAGAATTTCGTCTCCCATAGAAGAAGTAGATGCGTTACCAAAGGAGATTGCACCTGGGTCTTAAGAGGTACATACAGATTCTCCATGTCAAGAGCTTCATCATTAGTTAAGTCATTCGCATGAAGGAAATTCCCTACTCCTCAAAGACACTATCCTAAGATGATAATGGCAAAGGAATATGACACTTAGCACTGCCCATCTCAAAGATGGTGAATTTAGAGAGATGCAAGCACGCTATCGTTCCAAGATGTCCAAAGACGAATATATACTCAAGAGTGCAGAAGTATTGCCAAAGGCCGGTGATATTCCTGGACGTCTGTAAAGCGCAACGCAGGCGTAAAGACGGTCTCATGAATCCAGCGTGGCAACATATATCAAGTCAAAGGCTCAATGGATACTCGTGGGCAGGGGACTGTCCCCCTCTTCTTCATTCCATGAGGCAACATCAAGAATCCATCGGTTCCATCATTAACTTCTCCCTCTAATAACGAGACGATCTCTACCACTATATGAAGACCGCCAAGTTCGCGCCATCTTTCTCCCAGTCTCTTCTGATCGCAGCTGCAGTTGAGAACCGTTGTTCAAGCTTCAACGTAGAAACAACCACTACGGACATAAGTAATCCGAACTTCTGCATATTTTATTTTCCCACGGAGAAGTAGTAGAGTCACGGAGGAGAGATGACGACATCTTTATTATGGTAAACCCACCGACCATACAAGATAGAACCATGTAAATCGCGCTTGGGGACTGAGGCTCAGCATGAAGTTCCTTCAGCGTCAGTCAGAGACTTCCTCAACACGGTCAATCAAGAAGCATGTAATTCGAAATTGTAAATCAAACTAAAGAGGAAGCTGCTTCACCGCTCTTCCACAAGAAGCTTGCTTCAACGCTCTCTCCTGAAGAAGCTGCTTCAACACTCTCTCCAGCAGAAGCCGCTTCAACACTCTCTCCAGCAGAAGCCGCTTCAACGCTCCCTCCACCCGAAGCTGCTTCAACGCTCTCCAGGACCTGCTCGCTCCAGAAGCTGCTTCAACGCTCTCAGCGGGACCCACACCACGTTCGAACATACAAGGTTCACGTTTGGGCAAAGCAAGCACGCCTTGGTGCCACGTTCGAGCAAAGGGAAGACCGATGTTGGTTAGCAAGACCGGTGTTAGTCATCAAGACCGGTGTTGGTTACAGCAGCAAGGCTGGTGTTGGTAGAAGTTACAAAGCTGGTATACGGGACAAGTCCGGTGTTCGAACGAAACAAGACAGCAAGTCCGGTGTCGGTCGAGGCAGCGATGTCCGTCAGCAAGGCCGGTGTTCGTCAAGGCAAGGCCGGTGTTGGTCAAGGAGAAAGTCTGGTGTTGGGTGAGGCAACAGTCGGCCCCAAGCAAAGCAGGCACACAGTGGACCCACGTTTAACCGAAGCAGGCAACAAGCCCACGTTCGATCAAGCAGACGCATGTTGAGTCCCACGGTTGAGCGAAGTAGGTGGGACCACATCCCTATCAAACAGGTGCAACAGGGTAACGTTTGGTCGAAGCATATACATGGTGGGGTCCATATCCATTCAGGGTTCCATGCACGGTTGTCTATGGGAAGAGTAGCATACAAGTTATATTCCCTTCTTGGCTCAAATATCTGAAGGAGGAAACCGGTCCCACCAAGGTCGTCGTCACACCTGGCGTACTCCCACAAACGAAGCAGGCGCAACAGTCCGTCGATTAGGCACATCAAGCCCACGTTCGATCAAGCAGGCGCAATATCCCCTCGACCGAAGCCGGCATAGCAAGGTCGATCGAAGCAGGAAAGACCGACATCATGCTAGGGGAACGCTCGCCTAGACGCCACTTGAACGTGACATGCTCCAAGGATAAGACGACCCGTCTCTCCTGGTAACATCTAACTTTGTCTCATAAGTTTTATCTTTAACTGTCACCATCTCATGCCTACCCAACAATAATGCAACCATCATGCGCTAGGCAGGGGACTTAATGTTGATGGTGGATTTTAGTTCAGGTCTAAAATTGTAAAACCAAATTTATGCGCTGACATCCTGCAAAGGATAAAGCCACTGATAAGTGATGAATACTTCTCCACTTTACTAATTCACCTAAAATGGAGCATGTAGAAATAATCCCATATACCTTGTGAATTTATAATATTATTAATGTATGACCAGCCTTGTATTTCCTGTATTGCTCCACTCTTATCATTGGTGCGACATGACGACTGAGTGTTGCTCTCAGCAGAGCAACACGAATCTCCAAGCATTAAAAATGAAGAATGTACGAAATACCCGTACAGGCTATAACTCTCGGAGTGTTATACTAGCCCGATTGAGCATCTTCACTGTCCATATCAGTCTCAGAAACGATCACAACCATCCAACTTCACCAGCATGATTGGATGGCTCAGATCGAATCCATAACCCTCAAGCTGGTATTGGAGTATTCACCACCAGACCAATGCGGACCCGCATGGTCGGCCTCCCCAAAAGTGTAGCATGGCTTGCCAATACGTCCAGCCAAAACAGCGTGGACGAGAAACTCTAAATTAGGGTTTGCGACACATTACATGTATCGCAAAGTAGTCTCAACCATCCATCTTCGCAGGCATAGATGGAGGGTGTAGATGTAGATTCAAAGGGCCCAGAGAATGTCAACACAATCACCATGGGCCCGCCTACATACATGACCGATCGGTCAGGACCAACTATAGTTGGTCGTTCCAGTTCGTACGCCCAAACAAGACATGACGCACGGCCGTGAAACCCTAACACGAGCGTCCATTTTCTCCTGCACGAATGAAGGGTCCAGGAATGGACTAGGAAGGTCTGGTGCGCAACAACATGATCACTGTGGGACCATTTATCTCCACACCTGATCGGCCAAGGCATATCATGCCTGGTTGTCTCGATTCACGTGCCCAAACTAGGGGTGGTCACACCTCCCAATTGCAAACTAATCTCGACCACTCAACTTTGCCGGACAAATTGAGTGGCTTAGATCACGTTTCTATGGGACAATGAAATATAGGCGTGTACATCAACCCGTCGTCTGCACACCAGACCGACCAGGCTTGGTCGTCTCGAAACGTGCGCCCAAAGTTGGCATGACGCGCGGCCTTTGCGGCACAAAATCTTTGTCACAAATCAATCTTAGCCGCTCCTCTTTGCCGGAAAAATTGAGCGATCTAGATTACACTTTCACGAGACAATGAGGTATGGACATGTATATCGGCATGCCGTCTACACGCATGCCCAGTCGGCCTTGCCAAAATCGTGTCCCAAGCTTGGATTCGACCAAGCTGAAGAGTGATGCTTGCGCACCTCTTCATAAACCCTAATTCCACTAACGGTCGCAGATGAGTATCTCAAAGATCATCTCGTCCGTTCAACTTCACCTGCTTGGTTATACAACCCTGGTCAGGAGTTAACTGGTCAATGAGGTGTCGTGGTGATTACCATCCGTCACTCTACCACACCAAGTGATCGGCCAAGTCAGGACTTACCTGTACAACCCCAAACGATCACTTGAAGATGGATAGACATGCATCTATTTTAAGACGCTTAATCGTGACTTACTCCATTAAGCCTTAAAACAGCGATGCTTCACTCATGCTAAATACATTCGATGCATTACATGCATAGGATTCACACGATAATTCATAAATATCGACTTCCTAAATAACTTAGTTATTTTATCTAGCATTACATGCTACTTTCTGTGGATCCCACGATCCACATACTCGAGACATCAATCATGTCACAAACTGGGGGATACATACTGGGGTATTGGTCTGGCGGTTTACAACATGCAGTGCACAACGCGCCATCACAAGAACGTGTCAGGAAGTTATGGACGGTTAGTGATGATGGGAGAAGTGGGAAATACTAATCGTGTAACACTAACACACGCAACTCCACTACTCCATCACTCCACTCTCTCCACTTCCCATGAGAGACGTGGGTTCGGCTCAATTACTTGTAGAAATAGGTTCTCCTCCCTATTTTCAAACAAGACAAGACAACAGAAGCAAGTGTTGGTACAACCGTATTCAAACACCGGAATGGATAGCTTACATTTTGCAAGCTAGTTCAGCTTTCTGATACAAGTCATACATAGCCAACACCTTCACAATCTCAACACCTTCTTCGCTTCCCTCCCTAAGATCAACCCCATCTCCTTCACTTTGTGACCGAAGCAAGTCTGGAACGACCACTTGGTTTAGGCCAGATTTGTACAAAACTGATTTCTCGAGTCACAAAGCACTCCCGTGTAGTGCATTTGTTTAGGGTTTAGATTCATTCCTCATCCACACACCCAAATTATCAAATTCGTCAGGAATAGTTTTCACCCATAAACAGTGTGGTTTGAATTGATCTCGAGAAGGTGTAATTGATTGGTTTAACTGAGGACTTGTGATGTTGTTGTTGTTGTTTCATCCAAGAGAACAAGCTGTGGATAAGAGAATTCAGAGATAGATGTATGTTAGGAATGCAGGGATTTGAATGGCCTGGAATTGGCCGGGAACTGAACAGAAACAGGGGAGACTCTGCCGGAATCGGAGTACAGCGAGTTAACTCAACGATCCAGCTCACATGACTTAGTGATCCAAAGATGACGACGCCGTTATTATGACCGTCAAAGATAACAGAGACGTATGAAGACCTTCAGTTTGACTTAGCTAGCCGGCGGCAGTCCTCAGGTGACCGATGGTGGCCGGATTCCGATGGTGACATCAGCAATCCCGACGAACACTTTTGGACAGAGATTTTCACACGGGTATTATCCACACATGGGCTTGGTAGACTAATTGGAGATGGGTTTTGAGAAGTCCTAATTTTGAAAAGAGTATCCTTTTGGAATGGGAGAAGCATATAAATAGAAAAATCTTTCTCTAAACCTAGATATCTCGATTAGGGAGGATTCTACTTGTTTTCTAGGGTTTACAACATGAAAACTTTTCTCTTTCTTCTTGTTATGAACTCCTTGAGCATGAGTACTTAATTTTATTATTGGTTTTGGAATAGTTGGATTTCACATAACATGATTTTGGGTTTAATGAATTAGTTTTGTCTCTTTATTATCGTTCATGATTTTCTGGAAATATAGTTATATGATTGACGTATTATAACATGATGGATTGTTTGTTTTGTCAAGTTGCAAATTGGTAGAACTTGTAATCACATATATTGCTAGTTTAGGGTTTATCATCGAGCGATATCCTTGAACACAAGTAGCATAAATATGGTTATAGCTTATAGTGATATATCCTTGTAATCATATGTGAGTCGTGACCTTTGTTCGAATTGTTTGCGCAATGTATTTCAATTGCAATGATTAGCCTAATTTCATGAATCTTAATGCTCCATGGGAATTGAACTTGATTAGCGCAAGGCGTTAGGTTATTCTTTTGGTAGAATTCATATTTGCATCGTTTTACATGTATGTGTGATGAAATCAGGAAATTGCGGGATATTCTTTCGACTAGGTATCTTAGGGATTTTGATAATGAGAGATTAAATATCAATTCTATTTATTAATACAATAACATGTTAGTGAATGAAACGAAATCCTTAACCAATATTCTCATCTTATTGATTCGCTTGTTTATTTCTTTGTTTGCTTTTATTTTATTTTTAGTTTCATAAAAACAAAACATCCCCCCATTGTTTGCTTAAGATACCAAAACATATTGACAACCTAGACCTCTCTGTGGGAACTATCCTTTCTTACCCTTGCTTCATAATATATTTTGAGTAGTAAGAAAGTGTAATTATTTTTGACGCCTACGACAGTGATCAAATTTTGGCGCCGCTGCCGGGGAGGCAGCGGTTGTCACTTGTTTTTGGTTTTTTTTATTTTTGGTTTTGTTTTTAGTTCTTATTTTCTGGTTTTAACATAGTTTTGAGAACTCTTGTTTCAGGTACCAATTTCTATGGACGGAGAATATTGGAACAATGGGTACGGTTATCAACCTCAAAAAATTATGACAACTATCAGCCTTGAGAGGAATACAATCACAACCAATCCTTTGGTTATGGTCAATATTCCACGTTCCCTTTGAGTTATTCTCATACATACCAACCTTTTTATGGTGGGTATGTAAGTGAGCAACCACAAAGAGGCGATGATACTTGTGATCCTATCAATATTTCCTCTAGTTTGGTAGATGGAATGCAACAATTTATGGTCAGCATGGAGTCAGTTTGTAAACAACCAAGCATGGAACAAGTTTCATCGACCGAATATAATCATAGTATGTTTGGCCCAATTCTGATCGTAGTTATGATCATTCACCCATTCAAAGGGAAGATAACTGGCCTAGCAATACTGAAGTAAGTGATTCTACTTTTGCCTTGTCGAACGAGTTTTACAAAAAAAATGGAACATTATATTCAGAATTTGGATGGATCACTCCAAGAGCTTCAAAGAGGTGTAACGTAAGAAAGGGCATTGATGAATACAAAGAGGAAATGCACAATTGTGTTGAAAAGGACCAACCTTTGAGATATTTGATGATATTAGTGTAGTTGACTCAACTCTTGATCTTTATAATGATCAAGCACCTATTCAAAAGGTACATGAGTATGATGAAACTAGTGTTCTACAGAACTTTGCAACAAGGTTTGTGTCTAATGATGATGAGTATGTTGAGAATGTGACCGATATGAACCATATTGTGGAAGACCCAATTGAGCTTGCATATGATTGTAATGATGATGTTGATGTCGAGATTTTGGTTAAGGCATAAACGGATGAAGAATGGTTGCAGGGTTTGATAGAGGACCATGATATACAAGAGGTGAATAGTTCACTTGAATTTTTCAATGATGAAGAGGATTCCGTGCTACAAGAGATTGTGCGAGGTTTGTCTAGCCCTTTGCATATCGATTCTTCTCCTTTACCTCTTATTGGTTTGAATGTATGTGCTTCGAGAATATTGTTGAATGACTTTGTTTCTCGATTTCTGCCATTAGAGATACTTGATTCTCATACTATGCAGGTTTTGGAACAAGAAACCGTGGAAGTACCCGACTTCTATATTATTTATACACTTCCAAGTGTGGACAAGAATAAGTGTGGGGGAAGCTTTTATCGGTTAATAGCTTCGTTTCTGTTTTATGTTACTAATATTTGTGCGAAGCTAGTTGTAGTTGCAGGAAATCCCACAACACACCCCTTATATTATCATGACTATAATTTCTAGGTCTAAACTTATTTGATATGAAAATAAAGATAATGAAAATAGAAAATAAGACACAAGATTTACGTGGTTCGATCAATATGATCTACATCCACGGGGTTAGGGATCTTCACTATGATTGTTTGTAATTACATACGGATTACAATTGAGACTCCATTAATGAGTATTTGGAGCTCTCTCTCTCTTTGGTTTTTGGGGAAGAATAAGAAGATAATAATAATACAAGTTACTTTTCTCTCTCCTACCTTTATCGTTATATAGGATGCTACCTAGTGGATGACAGCTCATATAAAGCTAAGATTTCCCCTAATTTCGGATCTGGCTTGCGATGATATCGCAAGCTTACAAATGTTAATTTCGCAGATCTTCCAATCTTCGCAATGTTATTACATTTTTCTTATGTTTAAGCTAATATCACTTATTGTGTCGTTTCTCAAAGTGCTCTGCGACATTTTTGTAATGCGTTGTTAAGAATTTCGTGAGCGTATCGTTGTCGCGAAATTCTGATCCTACATCTTGCCTCTTTTTTCTTGAATATTGCTTGAAAATCGATCTTCAGGAAAAAATACATTGTTGTAGTTGTTGGAGAGAGATACGTGGTTTTGGAGTAGTCTTTGATCTTTGTTGATGAAGGAACGAGCGAAAGAATACTGGACTTCAAAAGTACGTACTTGCCTCTATTCTTTTGTGAAGTTCCGAAGCGTTGCGAAGTAAATAAGAAGTATCAACCCTTGAAGTATGCGAAGTATGAAGTATCCTTGAAGAAGTATAAGAAGTACTCAATCTTCGAAATATATAAGAAGTATGGAGTATGAAGTATCCTTTGAAAAGCATAAGAAGTATTCAGTCCTCGAAATATATAAGAAGTATCCGTCATTGAATGCGAATAATAAGTATTGCCTCTATTCATGCGAAATTATTACTCCATTTTTGGTGATTCTTGCCGAGAAGATAAAGAACATAAAATGTTTTCTTGGTAATCCATAGTTGCCTCTGTTCTTTATCTATGAAGGTAGAATCCTTGGGAAAATGTTGAATGTGCGAATGGTTTCTTCATTCTTATCTTGCCTCTGTCTCATGTTTTGTGCTCATGCGATAGTATAATCTCTTCAAGTTGCTTATAATTGTGCGAAATAATTGAGCGATATAATCACATTATTCGAAATAATCACATTCTGCGAAATTCTGACACATTCTACGAAATTTTGAATCATTCTGCGAAGTTCTGAATCATTCTACGAAGTTCTGAATAATCTTGCGAAATTCTGAATAATCCTGTGAAATTCTGAATAATCCTGAATAATTCTGCTAAATTATGCGATATTATTGCGAAGTTCTGCAATATTATTCCGTACAGTTTTGTAAAGTACTTGTGCGAATATAATGCTTATGTGATAATTATGTTATGAAATGTGTATGCGATGTTTATGTTATGAAATGCTTATGCAATGCTTTTATGATGCGAGTATGATGCTTGTATGATGAGAATGTTTATCTATTGCAATGTATAGTTAATGTTTGTGTTACTTAGCTCATTTTGCACGCTAAAATTGATGTAGCTTTAAATTGCCTCCATTCTCCATTTCTTTGGCTTTTTCTTTAGTGTATGCATTCCTCTTCGTGTAGTTATTGTTCCTCACAAGTTCTTACTTGTGTTTCATCTTTCCTTTTTCCTGCACTATTAGTATCTCATAATAGTATGATCATAATATCAAGTCTGCGGCATTTTCACTGCCTCAGTTTCATTTCCATGTACACATTCGCAAGATTGTTTTCTTACATATAATCATTCTCGCAAGCTTACTTGCTTACTCATTTTCTTATGTGGTCTTATTTTGCCACCTCTTGTCATTGCGACAAAATCGCAGGACGTGTTTGCACTTTCATACAGAAACCCATTGATTTTGCCTTAACTTTTTCTTTTGTATTACTGCCTCTTCAGGATTGTTGCGACAATATGAAAGGCCTAAATATTCTTGCAAAAATAAATCCCCATGACATTGTCGTCTTGCGACGAAATCGCAGACGTCCTTATACTTTCATGTACCGACACATTGATCTCGTCTTATATTTTTCTCTAGTATTATTGCCTCTTCAGGATTGTCGCACAAATATGACAAGCCTTAATACCCTTGCGAGTAAAAAGCCTCATGACATTTGCGTCTTAAGACACTTATCAGCTCCCTAATGGAGGGTGCCGCCCTTATCTCCCCCCTGGTTGCCCCTTCAAGGAGGCGTACTTCTACCATACAAGGTTAGCTCCTCCCATCCGGTCTTAACAACAACTAGTTTTTTTCGCAGCCTCTTGTCCCTTTTACCTATAGGGCTTATGGTTACGAGACTATACCCTAAGTAGGGTTTTCTTCGGGCCGAGTGCACTATAAGCCAAGACTTGTCAAGAATGGCAAGGTACGCTCCATATGCCCCTAGCACTCTTGACTCAACCGTGTACCTCGGGGCGTTGATCAGATTCTGCACTCCTTGGGAGAGTCCTTATTACCTTAGTCGCCCAACCTAAGTCATAAGCTTAAGCTGAGAATCCAAGGTGCCTCTCCCGGATGGGCTTTATTGACCCCAAATCTCCATGACTCAGGTTCCAGGGCGGTGTAACCTTTCCCTGAGCCATGCAACAGGCGCCCCCTTATATGACGTACTTTAGGTCTTATATTTGCCTCTTGCGAAATTGTATTCGCGAAATAGAGTGTACGCCATAAAGGTACGCCCCTATCTGCGAAATTTTATTCGCGTTTCTGCGAAATTTTCGCGTCTCTTTGTTTCTGGGAAATGTTCGCGTTTCTTTATTCTCTCATTCATCTTTTCATTTCTTTCATCTCTTTCATTCATTCTTTCATTCTCATAATATCATATCATTTGAATCAAAATAAATATTCAAGAGAAATTCTAATACATGGTAACTCTGAAATCTTTGTAGTTGTGAAATCTTTGTAATTCTGTGATTCTATCGCGTTTTGTAAATCAAATCAAAAATATTTTTATTCTATGCAAAAGAAATTTTCTAGAGAAACATATAAATTGAATTTTCTCAGTTTTCTGTAATTTTTAAATCTCGAAATCTCTGTAATTTTGAAGTCTTTGTAATCTTGAAAATCTTAGTAATCTTTATAATTTTTGAAATCTTTGTAATCGTGCGATTGAATCGCTTTTTGTAAATCAAATCAAAAATCTTTTTATTCGTTCCTAGTATAAAGTAAAATGTTCAAGGAAAGTGGTACTTAGCTTTTATGTGATTCGTTGTTGTTGTCAATCTCGCGCGAAAAATACGTTGCATGAAGTATAAGTGTCGCTTAGCAAAAATAAATGCGAGAGGCAAGAATTGAACGCGCGACCTGCTACTTGCATATTCTCACACCATACCAACTGTGCTAAGCCTCTCTTGCGAAATAATCAAAGTTCTTATGAAGTAATCAAATTCCAACTGTGTGAGAGGCACTTCTGTATAAATTTCGCGTAACAAAAATAAACACGCGAGAAGCAAGAATTGATCCCGCGACCTGCTTCTTGCATTCATGCCTCCTAACCAACTGTGCAAGCTTCTTCTTTGCGAAATATCTCTGTGAAATTATCATCAACTCTCTTCTGTGCGAAATAATCAAAGAAATATTTGTGCGAAAAAATACGCAGGTATTGGGACTTGATCACACGACCATGAACTCATTAACTTCGTAGATGACCAATTGTGCTGCCTCTTGTTTGCGAAATAATGAAACCATATTGCGAAATTATTCATTTCTTCACTCTCTGTAAAAAAGAATAAAACTATGTTCGTAAGCGAATTCGAACTTGCGACCACTAACGCACATACTGCTCTCTGGACCAATTTTGCAAGAACCTCTCTGCGAAATTAACGTATAACTTTTTTCCTTATTCTTTTATTCTCCCATGCAAATGAGAAGAAAATGAAAAATATGTGTCTCTGTGAATTCGAACCCGTGACATATTTGTTGTTCGCTCAACCTTAAACCATCTGTGCGAATTTCTGTTTGTGACAGAAATTACAGCGCCTGCCTCTTATCTTATCTTCGTCTTTCCCTTGTTTCTTCTCCTGAACATGAAAATCTTCCACTGAAACTTCCATTTTTTCCTTAAATTTCACCACAACAACTAATTTTTTCTCTTACTCTTATCATGTCTTTGAATTGTTGATGATGTTTACTCCCTGAAAGTGTGATTTCGTCCATAAAATTTCGATTTTTGAACCTAAACTTTGTAGATCTAGAAAAATATGAACAATAGCTAATCTTCATGGAAATTTTTTGAACCAACAAGCTACATGAGGGATAAATCCTTTACTCCTCCCTGTTTCTAGCGCCAAAAATGTAGTTGCAGGAAATCCTACAACACACCTCTTGTATTATCATGACTATAATTTCTAGATCTAAACTTATTTGAAATGAAAATAAAGATAAAGATAATGAAAATAGAAAATAAGACACAAGATTTACGTGGTTCGATCAATATGATCTACATCCACGGGGTTAGGGATCTTCACTATGATTGTTTGTAATTACATACGGATTACAATTGAGACTCCATTAATGAGTATTTGGAGCTCTCTCTCTCTCTTTGGTTTTTGGGGAAGAATAAGAAGATAATAATAATACAAGTTACTTTTCTCTCTCCTACCTTTATCGTTATATAGGATGCTACCTAGTGGATGACAGCTCATATACAACTAAGATTTCCCCTAATTTCGGATTTGGCTTGCGATGATATCGCAAGCTTACAAATGTTAATTTCGCAGATCTTCCAATCTTCGCAAAGTTATTACATTTTTATTATGTTTAATCTAATATAACCTATTGTGTCGTTTCTCAAAGTGCTCTACGATATTTTTGTAATGCGTTGTTAAGAATTTCGCGAGCGTATCATTGTCGCGAAATTCTGATCCTACACTAGTTTTTGCAAAACAGGTTCTATGGGAGGATCCCCAACTTTTCAGATTATTGGTGTATGGGGAATTCAACTTGCATGTCGGGCTGACGACTTTAAACCAAGCGCTGCATGGGAGGCAACCCACTGGTTTTGTATTTCTTATCTTTTAGTTTTTTTTTTGTCTTGTTTTTATTTTATTTTTTATTTCTTGTCGCATATCATTATAATATTTCCCACCTTGACTTTCTTTGGACGATTCAATTTACATTGAGGACAATGTAAAGTTTAAGTGTGGGGGAGTGGTTAAGCATTTGCATTGTAAAATTTTCAAATTTTTCAACTTTTTTGTAAATTAGTGAATAAAAGAAACTCCAACTTGTAGTTAGTTTAGAGTCACATGGTATACATGTCGCTAAGATTACACCGAGATTCTCATAAGAGTGAATGAACTTAGAGATGACAGAGAACATGATCGGGTTTCTTACTTGTATGAGAGTTAAAGTTGGATTTAACCATGCCAGTGGCAAATGAGGTGCAGAATGAATTCGGTATTATAGTTGTGGTCCCCTATAGTGGAGACTACCCATGTTACATAATGTGAGGCACCGACCTTCAAAAATATGTGCTTTTAGAGTGAGTGTCACCGTACATTAATTCCGGGTAGAATGGTGAGCTACCCAACCTCCCACCACTAGAAGCACTACTTTGATCTCTTGACTGCCATTTTATCAATCATGATGGCGACATCGAATTGCTAACTGACATACCACTTGTAATCTTGTTCGCAGTTAGCACCATCCACTTTATCTCTCTCTACACCAACAGGTCCATAGAAACACAATCATCATCAACAAGAGGAGCATACCAAATTCGAAGGAAAGTTGAAGACGTTCAAGGTTTACAAGCAACGGTACAGAAATGAGCATATTTTAGATTCAAGTAAAGCAACAAGACAAGGAGCAGAATTTTTATAAGTTGAAGACTTGTGTACAAGAGCGAAGATTAGCAAGATGAGAGTTCAAGAAGTTTATGATATCGAGACATACAAGTTGTGAAGAATCAAGCGGTAAAGTACTTACACCATGGCCTTTGTACTTGCATTTTTATTTTATCTTTATTTGTATTTTATTTTCTCTTGTCACACAAAAAAAAATCAAAAAAAAAAAAAAAAAGAAAGAAAGAAAAAAAAAAAAAAACTTGGGACATGGTCATCAATATGCTGGGTCTCTTGTTAAAAAAAATTGAAAAGGAAAGAAAAAAGATTGAAGAAAAAAAAAAGACAAGAGAAAATTTTGCTAGGTTCATTATTAGTTTTATTAGAGAAAAAAAAAAGAAAGAGACAAGAAAAATGTGTTGTATTATATTTTGGTTTGTTTTTAGTTTTATTGTTTCAATAAAGCATATGGAAAGAAGGAATATATATAGTGAAGTTTCAAGTAACAAGGAATTAGAGGAAAGAATCACATTGTCAAGATTCTACGAAGTTCAAGAGTTATCATCGACAGTTGAAGACCGAAGACGAAGATGAAGACACTGATTGAAGACCGGAGACGTTTCTGCGGATGCTGTGAGAGTGATGCTAACTGCACATCGAACGGATAATGAGGTAAGTAAGCATATTCCCACTTTTGTTAAGTGGTTGATTTCCTTCCTTAGAGATCGTCAGAAAAAAAGGGTTTTCCAAATGAATAAAAGATGTGGGTTTTCAAAACAATTCGGAGGGTTTTTGCCTTCCTACCATTCAACGTGTCGCAGGATTCTCTCTCCACTCCTACCTGGACACATGTATGACCCATAAATAGCTGTTTATTATTGAGAGCAACTTCATAAAACTCTTTCTTGTGAGGCAGAGTCGAGACTTTTGATCACTTCGAACCCGAATTTCTTTCGATAAGGGATGGTTATTTCTCTCTCAACTTCTAAGGATGAGATTTTTTTCATTTATGTGTCTAACTTCTTATGACTAGTGTACATAATTTCTATGTCTTCTTAGCGCGTTTGATGCTATCATTTTGTTTGATTTGCTCGAGGACTAGCAAAGTCTAAGTGTGGGGGAATTTGATAGGTGTCTAAAACACCTAATTTTATATCTAGTATTTATGCTTTATTTGTTGTTGTCGTGTGAATTATGTATCTAATGGTTAGCTTTGAGTGTTTTAGGTGCAATGGAGTCGTTTGAAGCGAAAGAAGGAGAAATGATCCATTTGAGCAAAAAGGATAAAATTTTCATTTCATGGACGAACATTATCTGGAGCCAAGCCAAGGTTAAGGGGCAACTCTATTTGGAAGAACACTAAAGACAGGCCAGCTGAGAATTAAGGGGATGCCAATTTGGGTAGCTCTTATCCAGAAAATGCATGCGCTGTTAGCACCCAACTGGGGTGTTCCCTATCTCTGGGGTGTAGTCGTCCAACCCTAATGCCTATACCCTAAAATCGAGAGGAGTCTGCCTCTCATTCATTCATTCAACTGAAACTAAAAGCAGTGGTTGCTGCTGTTGAAACCAAGAAAAGAAATTGATGCTGCTGTTATGGATTTGAATCAACAATTAGGTGCTTGAATTGCAGAAGATGATTGATTATAAGAAACCAAGGAAGGTTGGGTTTGATTTGAAATCGGTGAAATTGGATCTGTGTTGATGTTGGACGAGAAATCAGTAGCTGGATGATTACAAGAATCCGAGAAGAATTGATGGGTATGACTCAGTTGAAGTCATGAACAGATGCAGGAGAAGTTGATGCTGGTTCCAAATTGGTTTTGGTGTTGAATCATAGAAGGTGACGTTGTTGTTGTCGATTGGAAAGTGATAAAGGAAGAATTGGTTTCGTCTGGTATTGGTGATGGTTAATCTGAGCTCAACAGAGAAGAGAAGAGAAGGAAGAATCGAACTCGTTCTTGAGCTGTTATGATATACAGGAAAAGATGAGAAATTGGAGATGAAATCGAATGGGTTCTGTCAGTAATGAAATGGGTTTGGTTTGAATTGATCTCGAGAAGGTGTAATTGATTGGTTTAACTGAGGACTTGTGATGATGTTGTTGCTGTTTCAACCGAGAGAACAAGCTGTGGATAAGAGAATTGAGAGATAGATGTATGTTAGGAATGCAGGGATTTGAATGGCCTGGAATTGGCCGGGAAATGGACAGAAACAAGAG